>NC_139709.1:19039271-19189271 GCF_964188405.1 Protomyctophum parallelum
GCAAATACGACCTGTTACATCACGAATCAGATTTGATCATATCAGTCCATAGATCTGGGGGCCCCGCGAAGCGCAGGCCAGAGGGTTAGTCTGTCCTGGAGAATTCTGACCTGTCACTCTTTTTACCAGCCACTATATAGAAATCCGTCTTGTCACTGAGTGACCTTGCTTGGGCACAGCTCGGCCGCACACTCTTAAAAGTAATGGTAACTGCTTAAAGGGTCTACTTTCCCCCATCACAACTCCTTGCAACATGCAACAACTTGCAACCAGTATCCCCAATGGCAGTTGCAAGGAGTTGCGAGTATATAGTTGCATTGATAGTTTGGGCTTTACTTCCCAAAGAAAGTCACAGTTTTTCACCACTCGTCTCCGATGACCCCGATGACCCATGTCTTCTGCAAGTTGATGCATGTTTTCTGTAGCTTTGTCAACAGCAAGCTATCAGATTACCTGATAACAACTGGTAATATCATTGCTGGTTGCAGACCATGCAGCAATGATATGATCAGTTGTTGTTCAGTAAGATAAGACAATAGGCTTTGCACATAATGTGGTTAAGTGCTCTTGTCAGAGCTGTGAAAGCTGCTGTTCATGCTGTGTCTGTGGGTGGCTCTGTGCATTATGTACGATTGTACGTAACAGGACACAGTGTGTGCCAGCAGGAAAGGGTCAAATCTGTCCTATTGCTGTATCCAGGTACCCTTGAACCAGGCACTTAAAAATTTAAACTCATCTGCTCTGGCCGAGTTGCTCACGGGCCAACAGTTAGATATGTAGTGTACTGGTATGTGAAAGTGGAGCAGAGCATTGAATCATCATCATCTTACTCATCTTTACCTTTATGCCACACCCCGGAAAACAGTATTGCTTCAGTGTGTTGGACCTGTGCGAACTAGTAGCTAGCGGGTCCTTAAGTTATTTATGTGCAAGTTAGCACTTGTGCATTCATCATCCTCAACAGTGAATGTATATTACGCAATATGTTTGAGAATAATTGCCCCTTGTGTATGTATGTAAGTATGTAGCCCTATTTGTGTTATTATGGACCATCTGCAATTGCCTGGGGGATGAGAAATATACACTTCCTAATTCATGGGATGAGGGGAATATTTAAAGCAAATGTTTGTTTATTTTTTTCATGCGGCCATCAAACTATTTTTATGGCATAAACACTGAGGATATATTGTCCAAGATCAGATGTGTAATAGTCCCTGCTTAAATCATGTGTGTGTGTGTGTGTGTGTGTGTGTGTGTGTGTGTGTGTGTGTGTGTGTGTGTGTGTGTGTGAGAGAGAGAGAGAGAGAGAGAGAGAGAGAGAGAGAGAGAGAGAGAGAGAGAGAGAGAGAGGACATAATAGGAAATTAAGTAAACAAAGAGTGAGTAAGAGAGAGAGAGAGAGAGAGAGAGAGAGAGAGAGAGAGAGAGAGAGAGAGAGAGAGAGAGAGAGAGAGACGACATAATAGGAAATGAAGTAAACAAAGAGTGAGTAAGAGAGAGAGAGAGAGAGAGAGAGAGAGAGAGAGAGAGAGAGAGAGAGAGAGAGAGAGAGAGACGACATAATAGGAAATGAAGTAAACAAAGAGTGAGTAAGAGTGAGAGAGAGAGAGAGAGAGAGAGAGAGAGAGAGAGTGAAACATAAGGACAGGCACACCTCTCCATTCACAGCATGTTGCAGCCTGTGGGGCAGCACGTTATTCACTTTACTGCACACTGTTTAGGTAAGTAAACATACTCCCATAAAAACATGAGCTTGAGACAACTGTGAGAAGAACAGAATAAACAGTAAGACGAGAATAGAATGTTTAGACTGGAGAGGCGGTTGGATATTTAATACTCAGATTTAACACATACTGTAGAATTGATATGACATTCATCGCATACTCAGCTGCTTGACAAAGGTGAGCTAATGATCTTCTTCACAAAATCCTTCTCTTGAAAGTTGCTGCTTGTATTTACCAGATCTACACTTCAGGGTTCCTAATATATTGCTCAGATGTTCAGGCAGAGGAAATGTATTCTTATCTTTGAGAAATTATATTGATGATACTTTGTGGGTTACAGTGTCTCCCAGGTTGAGGTGAGAGAAGTCTGTACTATATACTAAAAGACTTAAAAGACCTGAAATACAAATAGTTTTTGTACTTACATGAAGCACTAACTAAACTAAGTATGATGTTCCATTCATAACTTGGTGTTTTATTGCAGATTGCTCTTTTTGTATTTCTGCTTTTGTCATTCTGGCTCATTCAGGCAAATATGATATTTTATATAGCTTCTGCAAAAAACCCTCGAAACTCCAACATTGGTGGCTTTCATGTTTTGTTTTACTTAAATGTGTTGATTTCATTGGATTGGCTTAGTTAAGACTTTCACTATCGTATCCATTGCTTTAATTAATCAATTATTTGATTGACAAACGAAATACATTATTCAGCCCTAACATGTTATTTCGGGAATAGAACGCTTTTCGGTGAGCTTCTGAGGCTGTGCTTTCTAATGTTAATCCAACTCTGCTTTGAGCCTTTGACTCATTAGTATGTTTACTGTTTTACTCTCATGTAAAGGCATCCTGGGAAATAAACAGTGGACTTTGGAAATGCCACAGTCAGGATATTGGGATTCAACTGTGACATGAGGAACTAATGTTTTCTCACACAATGAATTTGCTTCCAACTGTTTGAGAGGTTATTTGAAAGGTTTTATCCTTGTGGAAAGTTCAAAACTTTGAGAAAGACTGATGAAGACGTGTTAATCCACACCCTGTGTTTTTTTTATAAATAAAAAGACTCAGTCTGATGAAGGGCATGTGAGCCCTTTAGGAAAGGCCCATGTGAGCCCGAAATGTCACAGCACTTTAGGGTGTAATACATTTATTTTGTGAAGATCGAGAAAGACACAGGAAACATCCTTTTTCATTCAGTGAATGGATGACTGTGTCGTAATATGTTTCGTTTCTTTATGACAAAGCATACTTCTAATATTTGACATGTTTTATCATGTCTTCATAGAACCTTGCCAATATACTTTGGCTCAGTGTGAATGTTTGGGAAGGTCTATGTATTACGGTTGTTTTATGCCATGGAAAGGAATTTCCCTCTGGGGACAGTAATGTATAGAGTGAGTAAAGTACCGTAACCGTGTAAAGAACTACTTTTGAATTGTAGCTGTCACATGGCTCCAGCATATATCATATCAGCTATCATTGCTTTCATATCATTTACTGAAACAGTATCTTGCAACGTAAAGGCTAAGAATTATACATATAATTCTCATTGAAGTTAAACCATGAAGTTTCAGGCTAATTTAACTGCTTTAGTACCGCTTTATAGAGATCTACCTAGTTTGTGGGGAAGCTATGGGGAAGCACTAATTATCAGATAGCAAAGTCTGAAGAAAACTAAATCTCAGCTATTCTTGATTGGGACCATTAAACTGAAAACAGTTAAAAGAAGGAGAGAGAAGGTGGCCTGCATGATTCAATCAAGTATTTTCATTGTTCATTTGATTCCTTTAATGCTAACTGCGCTTCTCCTCATTCCCTGGTGTCTATATTTTGGGCATGTTATGTTATATGTAATTTTTTACTTAATTTTTTTTCTCACAATGTATCGCAGCTTGTTTTTTTAGCTTATTTGAAGTGCCTAAGCCCCAAAGGACCACTTCACCCACCGTAATCTTCATATAACTGATGCTCAGTTTAAGATGGCACCATCTCTGTCTACTCACTCTGTATCACTGTATCTTGGAGGGGCTGTGGACAGCTTATCTTGAAATCTTGTTTGAAATCTTGTTTGAAATGACAAACCTACCTACCAATGATGTCACTGCTACCAGTGACATCATTGGTAGGTAGGTTTGTCATTTCCAACAAGATTTCAAAACATTTAATGATACAAGAACAAGGCTTCTATTTCAGTTATGTTCCAGAAAGATTAAAGGCTGCATAGTTTATATTAACTTGGAAGCCCAACGATGATGTCACTGGTAGGCAGGTTTCAGAACTGTCCCACCAATGACTCAGAGACACCTTTTCCACCGGTTGGTTCCCAATGGGAAGTTCTTTTTGGTTCTTAGTCCATGAGCCAGAGCTCCAAAGTTGGAACATTAATTATGAATTGAGTGGGCAAAACTATATATCTATATTTAATTGTTTATAGGATCAATATAAGTAAATATATAAAAATAATAATAATACAAAAACATTGATATATATGATAACCCTTCCACAGTAATAGCTTTTTCATATTTTCTATTTCTTGCATATTTTCCAATATAATGCCTCATTTGCATATTTTAAAATGTAAAATTTGTAATACAATAAATCATTGTCTTCGTGTAAGTAATCAACTGTGGAAGTTTCATGGTCTCTCTCTAGGTCGCCCTCAGACTAGCCTTCCATCGTCGCTTCCAGTCATCCCGGTTCTCCATACATCCACAGATTTGGTGGAAAAGGGGTGATTAGACGGAAATTGTGCCATCTTATAAAATGGGTGAAGTGCTCGTTTAACATCAAGGCCGGATCTCTGTAAATGCTCTCTGTAATTGCTCATGGGGTATTGTTACACAACATGGAGTGTAATGAGAAGAATTATCAGCATCTATCTCGACTCCTCTCCCATGGGTCAGATGATGGTGCTAGAGAAAGGAAAAGTTCCAGGGGACCCCCACACCGGCGAGCCGTCCTGCGTCTGAAACGGTCCAGAAATGACAGAGTTATGGTGTGGGGGTCCCCAGGGGGTCCCCGGAACATTCAGACCACCAGGAACATGCCCAGGGGGCCGGGCCGGTTCCAGCGAGCCGCCCCGCGTCCAAAATGGTTGAGAAATTACAGTATACCGTGTGGGGGTCCCCAGGGGGTCCCTCTACTTACTGTACTGTACTATACTGTCACACCCAAAATCATCATATATGCAGTTAATATGTGTATGTATGTTAGGCTGCGCAACAGTGACACTGTAAATCAACCAAAAGCTATTTTCGTGCTCGGACACAGCCAGCCAGCCAACCAGGGACACATGCCAAAATTATAAAATGACTTTAACTTTATATATTGTCAATTACGTCCATGAGAGGGGGAGAGGTGGTGGAGTTACTTGTTTTAGCAGACAGTCTACTTACTCTACTACATTAGTCTTGAGGGTCTAATGGAGTTAATAGGTTTTGTCCAAAGCCAACTTCCAGTGCTCTGCCTCTAAAACTCCTAGAATTCAGGAAATGCTTAAGTGTCATGCATAATGTGTAGGGAACTCTATTTGGCTGTAGAGGTCATGTTTCAGGTCAACATTTAACTGTCATTTGTCTCACTCCTCCAGAACCCGTCACTTTAACATGAACAATCCAAATCCTCCCATTCCACACGTCAATGCCACAAATCCGGAGGACGATAGCCTGGTGAGCAATGACGTCACAACAGCATTGGGTGCCCTCATCCTGGGCGTTGTCTTCCTCCTGGGGGTCCCTGGCAACCTCTTCATCATCTGGAGCATCCTGGCTCGCGCACGCCGGCGTTCCATCACCACCATCCTCATCCTCAACCTCGCGTGCGCGGACGGCTTCCTCATGGCCCTCACCATCTTCTTCATCATCTACCTGGCCAAGCAGTCGTGGGTCTTTGGCGACGCCATGTGCAAAAGTCTGTTCTACCTCTGCAATGCCAACATGTACGCCTCCATCTTTATCATCACGGTGATGAGCCTGCACAGGCTGGTGGCCATTGTGTGGCCAAATAAATTGCCCGTTCTCGCCAGCAAAAGAATCGTGGTGAGGGTGATCTGTGGGCTGTGGGTGCTGGTCTTGTTCATGTCCATCCCCGCCCTGGTGTTTCGGGATGTGAGGGAGGATGTGGATGAGCGGAACAAAACCAGGCTGGTGTGCGCCTTCAATCACCCTAAACCTACACATGTAAGTGCATAATTAATGGGGCCATGGACACAGGTTTTCAAAGTGGGGGCTGTCATCGGGCACTATAGGTAGAATTCCAAAAAGTGAAACATCTAAATTATGTCATGAAACTATATGCCATGCATCATCAAATTATAGCTTGAGCATATTATTTTTTGAAGGTTGGGAGTGAAAGTGTTTATATCTGGTAGCATTGTGAATCCTTGAGATGATCAAGTAGGCATGTCAGATCATCACCACATACCTTAATCTTAAGTTCTTAACCCATAAACCCTGGCATTAAACGTGCCATCACCTGTGATAGAAAACATTTGTGATGTTTCTCTCTCGTGTCTTTTCATGCTCTTGAGGTTTATGACTAAAAGACAGATCCAGTCTTGTTTGGAGGAGCCAAACTATTCACAAAGCAATCATTTGGAGTGAGGACAACACGTGCTTATCCTGTTTTACCTGTGCACACAGGTGAGGTTTCAATATGCCTTTGAGACCGTGTCGGGGTTCATACTTCCATTCACGGTCATTGTGACCAGCTACATCCTGATACTACGACGTCTGAGACAGACCAAGTTCCGTCGCAAGGTTCGCAGTGAGAAGCTCATCTTGGCCATCGTGGTGGTGTTTGGCGTATTTTGGCTGCCCTATCATGTGATCAACATGGTGCAGGTGTGTGGTTGTATGCTTGTTGTGATCACTGATTTAAAGATCAAGCTGGCAGGGAAAAGGTGAAGGCTGAAGGGGTGCTGTAGGCACACAATTTAATTATACTTCATTGACCCCAGTCTACTCTACGCTGTCCCCTCCTGTTTTTACCTCTACACAAAATCTCTTTGACAAATGTTGTGCAGAATAGGGCATGTCATAATAGTTGGTTAACCTTAAAGGCCAACACTCAATCAAACCCCATCTGGTTATCTGAACGAATAATTATATGTCTGCTTCCGTCCTATAGGTGGCAGCAGAGTGGTACAAAGAGGACTCGCCAGTAAGAGATAAGTGAGTATCAGCTGTGTGTCCTATGTCTTATTGGCATGAGAAATTAACTTTCACATTTACACATTTAGTATTTAGTTAGCATTTGTTTTTTAACAAAATCAAATCTTAGAATATAAAGCATGAACTATATTATTATATTATTCAGATCATATTGCATACCATAAGGCCTCCAATACATTGATTTAATACTTTAAGACACGCAAAATACAGCCCCCTGTGTCTTCTTAACATTAAGAACAAGGTGGTTGTCATCACACTACTTTACAAAGCTCTACCTCTAAAAAGTAGTCAGCTAAATTCCTATCCTTATCCAGAAGGGTTAAGATGGCAGTATCATCCGAGAATTTAATGATGTAATTATTCAGGTTGCCACTTCTACACTCATTTGTGCCAAAATGTGCTGACCTCATCACATTTGTGATGACGGCTGTGGCCGTTTTTAGACCAAGGAGTGTTTTTCGTGCAAAAACAAATGCTTGGAATGGATTCAGAATCATGAAAACCTCCTAGTTTCAGTAGTTTGACATGTCACATGCTACTTAAAGCATAATGAAATTAGGAAAATGTTTCCTCTATGGTGTGTTATACAAAAGTGACCATAACATTATTTTGCGATGTTTCCGGCAGAGCAGGCCTCTTATTCTGTGGACCCCAATGACTAAATGAATAGAAAAAACACAAATTAAAAGCACAGCATGACATCATAGGTCCTCTCAAATTTTGGGCCTGTGGCTATTAGGCTTACATGCCCAAAGCAGGGATAAAGGAGATTAAAAGTAAATGAATCAAGGGTATTATTTGTTCATCAGATAAGGTCATTCAACTATTCTTTGTCAGGCAATAGGCATTATCATATATCACTCCGTTGTATCAGGGACGAGTGGAGACATACAGTACATGGTTGTATTTGACCGTGTCATTTTCATCCTCTCTCCCTTCAGGTTGGATCACATTTGGAAGTCCAGCCGTGCCGTGACCTCAGCTTTGGCATTCATCAGTAGCTGTGCCAACCCTGTCCTTTACACTTTTGCTGGAAAGTCCTACATCAGGCAGAATGGCTTGGGATTCATGGCTCGCCTCTTTGAGGGTACATCAATGGACCCCACAGGGAACAAAAAGGGTGCTCATAGTAGTGCAGCAGACAACAGTATGGGACTACAGTCTACTGTAAGCAACGGTGCCAATACTTCTGTGCAGAACCTAACCCAATAGAACCTTTGTGACCACGCCAGCACTCTACGCTGAATGAAATGACATGGAGTATAAAATCAGAACATTGTAGTTCCATTTACATACAATAGTTTGGAAAAAGTGTATAATAAACCCATCATAATTGTCTACAGTTATGTCTAGGCTGTATTCTAGGCACAATTGAATTAAATATAAATGACTAGTTCATATTGGCCAGTGGCCAATTACTTGAGCATAAAGTGTGGCCAATATGACTAGCATAAATAAAACAAATTCAAATGTCAGTTGACATTAATCTAGGCTGGCCATACAGGAGAAACCGTCACTGCTGTACTCATTTTAATAAGGTATAGCTGTGTATGCGGCTATACTTTTTTTTTCAGATCCTATAAATTACATTCAAATACAATTTGAATGTGTGAATACTGTCAGTGTCAGTTTATAACTGGGTAGTTGGATGAGTAAATTCATGCAATACTAAAACTTAATCACCAGCTCTGTAATTTAAAACTATTGGAAACAAACTTCACTATACTGTAAATGCAACAATTTTGTGCCATTGTTTTGTGTTCATCATACTGCATTTAAACGCTACATTATAACTTAATTGCTTTATTTTTTTACATTAAAAGATTAATGCCATTTTGGGTAGTACTCTTAATTTCCTTAGAGGGAACTCTGATACAGTAGTTAAACATACTGTTCAAACCATGAGTGAAGTGACGTCAAGGAGGATAACTGGAACATTGGGCATTTCTGGGCACCTTTTGGAATTTTAAGTTTTACATTTGGGTTTTTTTGAGGGGCAAAGGTTACTCTACAAATCCTGCAATGTCCAGTCACTAGAGAAAGGGACAATAATGCACTTTCAAATAATTTATTCTTACATACATTTACATTTCTGGAGCTGTATTCATTCAGACAGTGAGCTAGGCATTTTAAATCTTGTAACGTTCATGAAAACACTCCCTAGACACCCTTCTGCAAATAAACCAACTTAATTTTTAAGGTTTGACATAAGTTAAATACATTTTATACATTTCAGACTTTTATATTAAGAGCACAGCACACAATACTTTTAATTAAATTATAGTTTATTCACATTATTCAGTTATTGAAAAATTTCCCAATACTTAGTCATCCAGTCCACTGTCCAGTCACCACTACCTAAAGCAGCAAAAGAACAACATTTTTAATAGTCTGAATAGTAGTTCCAGTCTCAAGCTTTAATAAATACAAATCATGGAATTACACATTTAGCCGACACCATAAGCTTACCGTTAGGTATAATGATCCAAGCTCTCCACAAACTATTGGGAGAGGAAAAAAAAATGCCCATGATTAAAGTTCCTTCAACCAACATGACAAACTGATGCAACATGGTCGAGGAGAATCAAACCCATCAGTGCAGTAAGTATGTAATCATGAGGTTCAGGTGAAACACGGACTGCAGATCATCACTTTAGGTTTGACTTTGACTAAAAACTGTAGGTGAATTTGAGGTAATACGGTATTATTTTGTTACACCTGCTTGTGCTTGCAATATAAGCACGCACACACACACACACACACACACACACACACACACACACACACACACACACACACACACACACACACACACACGCAATGGGATGTTGAGGTTAGCTACACACAAATAGGCTACAGACCATCAACAATCGGTTGTTTTATGGAAATGAATGGATTGAGTAGCCCATCAACAGTGCCCTTTGAGAGCAGATTTGAAGGAGTCAAGGGATTTGCATGTCTTAATGACTATTGGTAGGGCATTCCATATTTTGGTGGCATAGGAGCGAAAATAATTTAGTCCCTCGTTTGTGCAGAATCTGGGTTGCACATTTTGTTGAGCCCCCACTGGTATTATGGATGTGGACTTTGTTGACATTAAGGAAGTATTTAGACAGGTACATGGGTATCTTGGTGCTGTATCGAATCTTGTGGACCAGACCCATTGCAAGATGCTGTACTGTAGTCAATCCTGTCTGTCAACCTGACCAGTTTGTTTTGGGAAGTCTGGAGCCTATTAAGGGCCTTTGAGGTGCTAAATGTTATGATTAATTGAAAACGGTCGACCCTCTTGTAAACAAGTGTAATGCTTTATTATGGTGTCGTCCACACAGTTAACAGTTTTTTAATTGAGTTGTGCTTGAAATGTACTGTTATTCTGCAAACTGTTACATAGGCCTACTTCAATCAAATCAATCACGCACGCCCAGTCCCCACTACCTAAAGTAAAAGAAAAACATTTAATAGTCTGAAGTTCCTGTCTCAAGCGTTAAATAAAAATACAAATTACAAATCATGGAATTACACATTTAGCCGACACCATAAGCTTACCGTTAGGTATAATGTTCCAAGCTCTCCACAACCTATTGGGGGGGGGGGAAATGCCCATGATTAAAGTTACTTCACCCAACATGACAAACTGATGCAACATGGTCGAGGAGAATCAAACCCATCAGTGCAGTAAGTATGTAATCATGAGGTTCAGGTGAAACACGGACTGCAGATCATCACTTTAGGTTTGACTTCGACTAAAAACTGTAGATGAATGAGGTAATACGGTATTATTTTTGTTCTAACATTACACCTGCTTGTGCTTGCAATAGACGCACACACAGCAATGGGATGTTGAGGTTAGCTACACACGCTAGCACACGAATAAGCTACAATGACCATCAACAATCGGTTGTTTTATGGAAATGGATGGAGTAGCCCATCATTCAACTCACTCAAGCTGCTATAATTATTAGACATTATAAAAAGCATAGAGGCCTACATTACAGAACACGGCCATCCATGACGTTCCTAAGTCCTTAAACCCACGCCACAGAATTTTTTGAGCGACTTTGCGGGGGAAATTAACACTACGAAACAAAATGAAGCAATAAACAAAGTGATCTAATAAAGCAATTCTTCTTACCAGTTACAGTAACGCCACACATTGATGGATCATCAAACAGGAGCACATGTGTCCATTAAGCGTCCATGCGGTCCACCGCATGTTGTTGTGGACAGACAGTGAAAGAAAGAGAAATGGTAATGAGACCGCGGCTGAATTTATGTCTTCATCAAAACCACGTGTTGTTGTCCGCCTCCTCCCGTTTCCGGGTCTTCCGCAAGGAAAATTGGTCTGGCGCACTGCCACTATCACTAGTAGTACAGCAGATAATAGGAACGATCTTTCACTTGGTGATACAAGCGTGAAATTTGGCATGAACATGCCTCTGGGTCACCTCTTTAACTTTTTTAACCGAGCCAACAAAAATCCAATATGGCGGTCATTTTTCAAGATGGCCGCCAAATAAAAAAGGCCTTTTGTGGCGGTTCTGGACAACCATGGGTGCGGCCGACTCGAGACCGGGCACTGCACTCCCTGTGGGTGTGTGGAACGTGTGTGTCGAATTTGAAGTCGGTGGGGCGAACGGTTCTCAAGTTACGTGGATTACAGATGTACACACGCACACAAAATTCGTGCAATATAGCAGATCATTGGAACGGTTGTTCGCCTGGTGATACAAGCGTGACATTTGTCATGAACCTTCCTTTGGGTCAACTCTTTAACTTTTTTAACCGAGCCATCCAAGAATCCAATATGGCGGTGCTATTTCAAGATGGCCACCACATCTAATTGTTAGCCTATGTCTACATTTCTTACAAATTTTAGGAAAATTTTCACCATTATAGATATATATATATATTTATTTATTAATTTATTTTTATTTTTTATATTCTTTATATTTTTATTTTTATTTTTTTGTTATTATTTTTAGTTTTCATACTGAAAATGGTAGCATGCTAATGCTAAGTTAATGCTAACATAATAATGCTAACATGGTAATATGCTAGCATGCTAACATGATAATGCTAACATGCTAATTAGCATTAGAAAATGGTAGCATTAGCATGCTACCATTTTCAGTATGAAAACTAAAAATAATGACAAAAAAATAAAAATAAAATATGAAGAATAAAAAAATATATAAAAAAAATTACAATTACAATACAATTACAATTTAGGCATTTAGCAGACGCTCTTAATCCAGAGCGACTTACAATAATCAAGAACAAAAGCATGGGAAATACATCACAAAAGCATTTATCATAAAACATGCGTAAGCTAAGAAAGTAACAGTGGAATATCTATATTATGAGACTATACATTACAATTTACAATTTAGGCATTTAGCAGACGCTCTTAATCCAGAGCGACTTACATTTAAGCAAGAACAAAAGCATGGGAATACATCACATAAAAGCATTTATCAATATCATGAAACATGCGTAAGCTAAGAAAGTAACAGTGGAATATCTATATAATGAAACTATACATACACTATACATATAAACTATACATATTTACTACTATGCTATACATATGTACTATGGCGTGCTATGACTATATACAATACAATTATAGTGCTGTCTACATAACATGCTATAAGTCTGTGTCAAATGCTATCTAAGCCAACAGAAATGCTATCTAAGGGGTTAGGGTAAGTGCTATGGGCCATGATGGAGTCTGAAAAGGTGGGTTTTCAGGCTACGGCGGAAGATTGGGAGTGATGCTGCAGTTCTGACTGCAATGGGAAGTGCATTCCACAGTTTTGGAGCCAGAAGGGAGAAGAGTTTGGGACGTGTGGAGCGTTGTCCCGGCGTTTTTAGTGAGGGTACTTCCAGCTTCCCTGCGTTGGCTGATCTGAGTGCGCGGGAGGGTTTGTAGGGTTCAATCATACTTGCAAGATATGGGGGAGCCATACCTTTGGTTGCCTTGAATGCCAGCATCAGAGTTTTGTATTCTGTGCGGGCAGCGACCGGGAGCCAGTGGAGGGAGCGGAGCAGGGGGGAGACATGTGATAATTTTGGCTGGTTGAAGACCAAGCGAGCTGCGGCATTTTGGATCAGCTGGAGAGGCTTAAGTGCACATGCTGGTAGGCCAGTAAGGACAGGACAGTTACAATAGTCGAGTTTTGACAAGACTGTTGTCTGGATTAGGAGCTGGGCTGATTCCTGGGTGAGGAACGGTCTAATTCGTCGTATATTATAGAGTGTGAACCTACAGGATCGAGTGACAGCTGTGATGTGAGCTTTGAACGAGAGCTGACTGTCCAGGACAACACCGAGGTTCCTGGCTGTTTGGACAGACGTTACCAGGGCGTTGTCTACGGAGATAGTTAGCTCCTGCATAGGGCAGGACTTAGCTGGGAAGAAGAGAAGCTCAGTCTTGTCTGGGTTCAGCTTGAGGTGATTGGAGGACATCCACTGTGAGATGTCAGCCAGGCATGCAGTGATGCGCTCTTCCACCTGAGTGGCAGAGGGGGGGAAGGATAGAAACAGTTGTGTGTCATCGGCGTAGCAGTGATAGGATATATTGTGAGCAGAGATGATAGTGCCAAGGGATTTAGTGTACAGTGAGAAAAGGAGAGGACCAAGTACAGATCCCTGTGGGACCCCAGTTTGGAGGGTTCGGGGGGATGATAACAGACCTTTCCAGGAAACCTGGTAGGTCCGGTCAGTGAGGTAGGAGGAGAACCACTTTAGTGCCGTTCCACCGATGCCTAGATCCGCTAGGGTGTCTAGGAGCAGCTGGTGGTTCACTGTGTCAAATGCTGCCGATAGTTCTAGGAGAATCAGTACTGCAGAGTGGGAAGCAGCTTGGGCAGCATGTAGTGCTTCTGTGACTGCCAGCAGGGCAGTTTCTGTGGAGTGGGCCTTCTTGAATCCGGACTGGTTGGGATCCAGCAGATTGTTCTGTGAGAGATGGAGAGAGAGCTGGTTGGAGACAACACGTTCTCTCTCCATCTCTCATCTCTTATTTAAATAAATTAAATAAATCTATCTATCTATAATGGTGAATTTTTTCCTAAAATTTGTAAGAAATGTAGACATGGCTAACATTTAGATGTGGCGGCCATCTTGAAATAGCACCGCCATATTGGATTCTTGGAGGGCTCGGTTAAAAAAGTTAAAGAGGTGACCCAGAGGCATGTTCATGCCAAATTTCACGCTTGTATCACCAAGCGAACAACTGTTCCAATGATCTGCTATATTGCACGAATTTTGTGTGCGTGTGTACAATACATCTGTAATTGTCGTATCTGGGAACCATCATTTAGTCTCCGAGGCCTGTCTTTGTTATTTAAAGTCAAGGTGTCGTTGGCCTCTTTACATGCCTTTTGTTTAAGTTCAGATCCTGGGTCACACCTAAGGATATTAGCCTACCATGCTAGAAGATGAACAATGGATCAAGGCCTTTACCTTCCAGGGAGGGGCCATTGTAACTCTGTTTAAAGCAGTTGGATTTCAATGTAAACTGGGTCATTCTCTCCGACGGTGAAGGCCGTCGGACCTATGCTTTGCTGCTGTGCTGTGTACTGTACACTCTCTGAATAAAACAACATCGTGGAACATCGAATCCTGTCTGCCGTGCACATTTACTCTCCTGTATGGTATTTTAATATACGACATAATCAACGTAACCCGAGAACCGTTCGCCCCACCGACTTCAAATTAGACACACACGTTCCACACACCCACAGGGAGTGCAGTGCCCGGTCTCGAGTCGGCCGCACCCATGGTTGTCCAGAACCGCCACAAAAGGCCTTTTTTATTTGGCGGCCATCTTGAAAAATGACCGCCATATTGGATTTTTCGCTGGCAAGTGAAAGGTTCTCTCACAATATGGCTGTTAGCCGCTGTACTGTAGGCAGACTAAGCACAACAAATTTGACCAAAATAAATAAATAACGGTTATTATAACACACACAGTCACACACACACACACACACACACACACACACACACACACACACACACACACACACACACACACACACACACACACACACACACACACACACACACACTCTCTCTCTCTCTCTCTCTCTCTAATTGATTGATTAATTTATTAACAGATTGGAGAATTACAGCACAACTCAATACAAAACTGTTAACTGTGGCCAACACACAAGTACATAACAATAATCAATTCAACAGGAGTCAAGGGATTTGCATGTCTTAATGACTATTGGTAGGGCGTTCCACATTTTGGTGGCATAGGAGCGAAAATAATTTAGTCCCTTGTTTGTGCCGAATCTGGGTTGCACATGGTTTGTTGAGCCCCCTCTGGTGCTATGGATGTGGACTGGACATTAAGGAAGTATTTAGACAGGTACACATGGGTATCTTGGTGCTGTATCGAATCTTGTGGACCAGACCCATTGCAAGATGCTGTACTGTCGTCAACCCTAAGCCATTCCAGTCTGTCAAAATGGGCAGGGGGCCTAGATCTGCATAGTGTCTGCAAACACAAATGTTCCCTCACCAAGATGGCGCAGAACACCGTCTGTTTTGAATTTCCTACAGACGTATCGGCTACGGAAACACAGAATGTACAAATCAGACATGCACATTGCACAACTAGAACACAACAAAACAGAGAGAACAGTTTGGACATAGTAACAACTAACAATATATTGCATATTGGACTTACTGCGACCTATACCTTTATTATAACATTAGAACCGAAACCGGGACGTCTGTGGTCATGCGGGTATTAATAGGTATGTGAATGGTTTGGTTGTTTTGTGTGCTTCAGCGACTAGTCCCCCGACCAGACGCATTGACACAATGTGCAGGGAAGGTCAGTGTGTGTTGGTTTAGTAACAGCTCATTTCATGGTTGCGCGCCTGTGTCGCTTACCGAAATAAATATCAGATCTGCAAGCTCAGTCACATATGTCACAATAGTCGCAGTGCGATGCTTTGGTTGGGCTATTCTTTTTTTTTTTTTTTTTTTTTAGATCTAGAGCCGATATAGCCCTCCAAGCAGAACCCAATGGTAGGCTACTGAAGTTTCTGACTTTTTGACGACACAGACCATTGGGTCCTGTTGCATCAGTACCATGTCCATGCCACCAGCTGGTACGCGGCCATTCATAAAACATAAACAACGTGGATAACGCCATACGGAAATATAGTCATGAACAGGGACCCTACATGAAACTCATCAAAATTTCAGAAAAGCTTTATGTAGGGTTCCGAGAGGGGCTAGAGCCGATATAGAGCATGTGATTTTCTTAATAAGTGTTAACTAGCTATATTCTGTCCAGTAACATGGAGTCTCCATCTTTTTCACCTACCTGAACTTTTTTATATAATTTTACATTTTTATCCCACGATTTTCCTAACCAATTTTTTTCACCCAGTGTCTTATCTAATATCTAATCCTGGGTGCTACACTTCCTCTGCCCAGAGCCTTCTAATAGAATAGTTGCGATGTTGAGGGGGCAGAAACCGAGCGCTCGAGCGCTGTTCATGCAGCCTGAACTGAGACAAGCTGGAGTTGGAAATACTTTGCGCAAGGGCGGCGCAAATAAGAGCTATTTTAAGCATGTGTGCAACATGACAACTGTTTAAAAGTATTGTACAGTAACAACTCAATTCTCTTTAATGTTTATGTTGTACTATTACTACAAAACAATTTAAAATAAAGGGATTTAAGATCATTAAAGCTGGGCTGTTGCCTGAGTCCATTGCATTTCTGCCTACTTCCGGTCCAGGACTTGTCCCAGTTGGTTGTCCCCATTCTCAATAGAAGTCTATGTAGGAGATCCGCCATTGGACTGGCCCCATAAAGTGAATGCAGTTTGCGTAACTGTCTATATCTAAGGCTCTGCCTCTGCCAGCCTGGGGCAGGCAGCTGACTGACCTCATGTTTCCTTCGATGCATCGATGAATCCAGCTGCTTATTTGCACCTGACAGCTGGGAGTTTCCCCTGCCGGACTTAGCCCGTGGAAGGTTATTTCCGACCAGTTCCTTTCCCCGGCTGGCCAGGGGGAGGTAGTTTAGAGACCAGGAGACCAGGATTACTGCATGTTTTTTGTGAGTGTACCTATCCTAGGGAACACGGGGAGAACATGCAAACTCCACACAGAGGGGCCCTTTCGCCAACCCCGTCTCGGGTATGGGCACTGATGACGCGGAGGAGAGAGCACGCCCACAGCGTTGCATAATTCTTTTTGTAATCTTGTCCATTGTCCTCCCATGTCCCATTGAAGGAGGGGGGTCTGGCTTCGTGGGCCGTGAGCTGACAAGTTTGTTGCGAGACAAAGGTCATGAGGTCACGGTCATATCTCGCCAGCCAGGTCCAGGAAAAATCACGTGGGTGGGTATGATGTTGTATAAGTGATTTTGGTCATTGATAGATTCATATGCCAGAATGATAGCAGCAACATAGATTCATATCCTGCAATGATAGCAGCATGTACAATTGCACATAGATTCATAGCAGCATCATTTACGTACACGTACACAATTTATATCCAAGAACAATAATTGCATCATACATATACAGTAGATTTATCTCCCAAAACGATTGTGTCAGCATCTATTTAACGATAGCATCATCATCAATCATAGGGACAGGGCAAGAGTCTTATCTAAACCTGGGGATAACTTAGGTAGTACTGTAGACCGCCTCTGTAGCTGGACCATGCTGACTGATTGTAGAATGAAAAAATGCTTTTGTCTGCCTTCTAAGTACCGATTTGCATTGTTGTCCTTAGTAGGGCAGTTTGTCAGCATGACTTTTGCAGCGAAGCCATCAATACAGTGTTTTGTGTGTTTTTATGTTTTGTTGTTGTTGCTTTTGTTTCTACAGGGTGAGTTGGAGTCTGGGGGCCTCCCACCATGTGAGGGTGCCGTCAACTTGGCAGGAGAGAACCTCATGAACCCTCTTAGATGGTGAGGTACTAAGTTACTAACCGCCCAAACTAGTTGAAATTTTGAGGACAGATCTGAAAACGTCTTTACATCTGCTGCATTTACATTCAGGCCACATAGTGGTCATCATAAGTGGATTGGGGCTGCAATCTGTTTGATGTTACACATGTAGCCTAAATGGTGTCTTTGTAATGTATATATATGTTTTGTTTGTTTGTTTGTGATAAGGCCCATTGATACTCAACACTTAATAATGGATACAGATTAAATGAATGCAGTGTGCTGTATGGATTGAGCCTCTCCGTCCGTATATGATGCGTTCATTTCATCCATCTTTCTGCACATTATCTGAAAGCTTGTGGATCCTAAATGTATATGCATCAGTAAGGTGCAATACTGTAGAAAAAACATGAAACCCAGCCAAATTGACACAAATGGAATACAGGAAGAAATAGACAAATTGAGGTTCATAAGCCATTGTTTTGTTGCTATTTCCTGCCCTCTAGTGGATGAAATTGGTTGAACCTCCATTTAGACATTAATTATGACATTTTTTTTGTGTGCAATGCCATGTTGTTCTGAAATATGTAGGCCTACACTCAACTCCGTTATGAACAACAGGAGTATCAATGGGCTATTTTTTCTACTTGGAAAGGTGAATTATAGTTGAGTTTCGCAGTGTCTTTACTTAATTGGTCTTGTTGTTTTCAGGTGGAATGAGAGTTATAAGAAGGATCTGTTTTCTAGTCGCATCGACACCACGAAGACCCTGGCACAAGCCATCGCAGCTTCACCCAACCCCCCACACTCCTGGGTACTGGTAACAGGTGTAGGTGGGTCTCTGTCAAATAATGCCATCATGGATGGTGTATAATTATATGACACATGTTTAGTTGTACAGTAGCTTATAAACTGTCACTGTATTAAGTGTTATTTTACTCTGAGTGTACAGATCTGGAACCAAATGGGTCCAATTGGTTCCATCTCTACATTGTCAGAGTAAAATTATGTATGATCTATTCAACTATGACAGTTTTTATATTAAGCTGCTCTTTGTTTTTGCTTGCACTTTCTACAGTGTGGCCTTGATGATTTCGGAGAGTAGTTTATCTAAACTTATTTTGGCCCACAGCCTGCTACAAGCCCAGTCTTACAGCTCAGTATTCAGAAGACAGTGAATGGACACCCTTTGACCTGCTGTCAACATTGGTAAAGGAATGGGAAGCTGCAGGGCGTCTTCCAGAGAATATTTCCACGGCTACTAAACAAGTGGTCATCAGACCTGGTATGAACTGCACAATTATAAGTGTATTATTTTAAAAGATTTCCAGTAAATCTTGAACTACTGCTAAGTTAAACTGGATAGTTCCAGACTAGACTTAGTCCTTGATTATGATTGGCTTTGTTCGAAGCTGTTAATGTCAAAATGGAAGATTTTGTTTCTGATACAATTTTAAGCTAGAAATAGGCCCAATGGCCCAGGCCGTAGCGTAACGGTCTGGGCACCGGACTGGTAATCCAGTCGCAGTGTGCCGCGGGTTCGACTCCCGGACCCGACACGGCCTTTACTGCATGTCATCCCCCCATCTCTCTCCCGTTTCCTGTCAGCCTACTGTCTGTCCCTTCAAAAATCAATAAAAGGCGTAAGCCGCAAAAAAAATATCTTTAAAAAAAAAAGAAATAGGCCCAATAATGATTAATGATGATTAAAAATTCACGTTGTCACAGAGGATAACCTTTTTTTTCCCATGGTTTACAGAGGAACAGGGGGCTTTATAAAGACCCCACTCAGTGCCATCGTGTGTGTGTGTGTGTGAGTGTGTGTGCGTTAGCATGTGTGTGCGTTTGTGTGTGTGTGTATGCGTGTGCTATTACCTGACATTTTCGGCTTCTCTCGCCTTTTGCTAGGAGCCGTGCTGGGTCGGGATGGTGGCGCCATGAAGCAAATGCTGCTGCCCTTCTGGCTTGGCCTCGGAGGCACTTTGGGATCTGGGAAACAACCTTTTCCGTGGATTCACGTCACTGACCTAGCCGGAATCATCTCCCATGCCCTGGAGCCCTCACCCAACACGCCTTCGCCAGACCCTCAAATTCTTAACGGAGTTGCCCCCGCGCTGAACACCAACCACCAATTCACCAAAGAACTGGGTCGCGTCCTAAGGCGGCCCACCATCTTCCCGGTGCCGGCCTTTGCCATGAATGCTCTCATGGGCTCTGAGAGAGCCGTGGTCCTCACGCAGGGCCAGAAAGTAGTGCCAAAGAAGACTCTGGAGTCCGGGTTTCTGTACAAATACCCAGATCTGACCTCAGCCCTTAAAGGGATTGTTGGGAGTTAACAGAATAGGGAGAGATGTTAAAGTACAGTTTGATTTGTGTGAGATAATTTTAATTATTAGAAAATTAGTTAATATCACTACATTACATACATTTATACTGTAACATAATTTGTTCTGAGGACCACATACAGGAACGTTTATTTTATTTTAGAGATTAGCACTGCAATGTTGAATCTGATCCACCTTCCTTACACTTTATTTGAGTGTTCATTTCTTTGAAAAGCTGCACTTATACTTATAATGCATTATAATCTGCTTATAACACTGTATATTACTTATAAGCATATAATGGCATTCATAATGGCATTGCTTTATAACAATAACCATGGCATAAAGCATTTTATAATGACTTATATGTCATATATAAGTATCATCACACATAATTACTAGTCATTTTATTTTATAATGCATTATAGACATGGGCTTTATAGAAAGTGTTGGATTTTTCGAATGTGCTTGAAGCAGTGGTGAGTAAAAACAGAGAGAAGGGCTGGAGCGGTGGCGGTGGTTTGCTCTTCACCGCGGCTCGTGACGTCATGTTGTAGTTCGGTGGTCACCTAACCACCGAAAATCCAGACTATAATCCTCACCAATCGCATTAATGCCAAGGTGCAATGGCATAAAACTACCTCAGCAGTCAGGGGTCCTGTGGACCTCACCTGTGGGATTCTTGTAGGAAATAGTTGTGGTTTTTCTCATGATGTAAACACTTGGCAAAAACAGACACGTTATATAATAAAACGTTATTTATGTAGCACGTTTCTCTGAAACATGATTTACAGTCTATAAATTCACTGAATCTCTGAGTAAGTATAAAGTCCAGAGTTATCCTCAATTACCCTTAATTACCCTGTAAGACCCAACGATGCTTCTCGGTAACATTTTTATTTTAATTAATTACTTAATTATTACATTTTTTCTGTTATTTTTTCACCTAAACATCATCATTGATGTTCATTGTTTAGTCTTGCAATGCCATTGGTCATGATATTTGCATACAAATACCCCCCACAGAGGCTTCAAAATCTCTGGACATTTTTTTTTAAATCAATATTGACCTTTAATCTTTAACCCTGATAAAAGTAACTAAAATGCATGTAATACATATATTTGTGTGATCATTAGAATGTCTAGAACATGTATTATGTATTATTGTGGGGGGAAGAATCATATAATTGGTCCTCACTAATGTTCATAATAAAATACCACAATCTTTTTCTACTCGTTCTGTGTCTCATAGTAGGGCTGTGGGCAGTTCAGAAACCTGTCCAACAGGCAGATTTTTAACCCTTTTATTATTATTATATATTTAGATTTGTATTATCGTGAGAACGATGGCTTCCATTATGGCATTGCAACTTTTCACGAATAGTAAGCATGCAGGTTCTATTCACCATTGATGATGCCACTAGTGGACGGGTTTCTGAACTGCCCATAGCCCTACTATGAGACACAGACCGAGTAGATTGTTGTATTTTATCGTGAACATTAGTGAGGACCAATTATGTGAAAGCAGGTTGAAAAGCGGCGAAATGGTCCTTTAAGCACTTCCTGCAATTGGTCCTCTAATGCTTATTCTAAGTTATAAGCTCGGAGACTCCGCCTTGAGCCATCTAGCCTAATATATGTCTATGGTTAACACCATATATATCTATGCATGGTGCACAGTGTGCAGTGCACCCGGCGGCCATCTTGCTGAGGGGCTACAGTCGGCTACAGTACAGTAGGCCTGTGTTCAATGTCATAACTCCCTCAAATCTTGACGGATTTACAAACGGGTTGGTTTATTACAAACTCAGGATGCCTATCTGCTTTTTTTTTTTTTTTTTACATAGATGTATGCAATTACATAGATTGAGGTTGATCCTGTATTTTCTGTAGAGTTCCTGTACTACGGTGATGTTTTTGCCCACTCAATTCATAATTAACGTTTCAATTTTGAAGCTCTGGCTCATGGACTAAAAACCAAAAAGAACTGAACCGGTTCCCATTGGGAACCAAGCGGTGGAAAAGGGGCCACAGTGCCGCAATCCGGGTTCATGCTCTTGTCACCTCCCGCTTGGACTACTGTAATTCCCTTCCTTTTGGTCTCCCCCACAAACTTCTCCATAAACTCCAACTGGTCCAGAACGCTGCAGCACATATCACCAGAACCCCTGTCATCAGTCACATCACCCCTGTTTTACACCAACTCCACTGGCTTCCCATCAAATTCCGCATTGACTATAAGATCCTTCTCCATACTTTCAAGGCCATCCATAACCTCACCCCCCCAGCTGTCTGACCTTGTTCACGTTGACATTCCCACCCGGTCTCTTGGGTCTGCCTCCTCCATAAAACTGAAAGTCCTCCCTGCCCGTCTGTCCACCATGGGGTCAAGAGCTTTCAGCCGCTCTGCCCCTCACCTCTGGAACTCCCTCCCCCCTGATATAAGAAACATGGACTCAATTACCTCATTTCAAACCCAACTCAAAACCCCCTGTTTAGGCAGGCCTATGATTGATCTGTGTTTTCTTCTGCAAGCTATACTTTATTGTCTGCTTTTGCTTTTAACTGTGTTTTGTGTCAACTGTTTTTAACTTGTTGTACGGTGACCTTGAGTGCCCTGAAAGGCGCCTTATAAATACAATGTATTATTATTATTATTAATATATTATTATGTCAACTGTTTTAAAGTATTGTACAGTAACAACTAAAGTCTCTTTAATGTTTATGTTGTACTACAAAACAATCTAAAATAAAGGGATTTAACTAAGATCATTAAAACTGGGCTGTTGCCTGAGAGAGAGTCCAATGCATTTCTGCCTACTTCCGGTCCAAGTGAAGCAAAGATGGTTTATGTAATTCTCCTCTTGGGTTGAAGTCTATGTAGGAGAGCCGCCATTGGGTTGTTTCAGAGTGTAGAGTAGGAGAGTAACGATACGGCTTGATCTCGCCGCGAAGCGGGTGCTGCTTTAGGTTATAGTTCCAAACATTGCTCCTATGGCTGGAACTATCCCATTGAGATAGAATGAGCACTTCCGCATTCCATTGTTACAATGGGAGCCAACGCTAGTGTCGCCACTCTCTTACTAGATTACTCTGGGTTGTTTATGTCGACATGATACATCCGGAACTTTTTGTAGTGTGTGTGTGTCTTGTGTGTTGTCAGGCGACCTGGGTCACAGTTTCACTTTAGGTAAAGAGAAGTCCTGCATAAGTTCTTGCTCCACTTCAGCCAGCAGAAGGTACCGTAACCGTAGAAGGGCTCGTCGGTGCTCAACAGGGACAACTTGCATCAGAAAATATATAACACCTGGCATTTAAGGAACCTTTGAACCTACCCAAATGGAGCCGCCGGCGACTGGTGCTGGTGGTATATGTGTCAGGTCTGCGGCAGGAAAAGACAAGGTTTGTGTGTTTTTAAGTTTGCCAATCTAAGAGATACTATATGTTTGAAGGAAACTTGGTTTACGGATGTTTTGATTGAATACTTAAGTTTGCAAATAGTACAGTGGTACGACAATGCGGAAAGATAGTTTTTTTTTAAATTTACGACGGGGTTGAAAAACCGGTTTCAAAAGTTTATTTAGTCAGCCTGTGCCATGCTTTCCCACTCAAACCCGGAAGAATCCCCCAACGGCAGGGGGCAGTAATGCTCCTGATTCGACTACAATGGGAAAACTTGGATCATCATCTCACCGTTCTCACGCTTTCCCAGAGCATTCGACTCTTATGTTTCGACCAGGTTGGCGTGGATTTGAGGTTATTCTGTGAAGTTAAGTTCATATAGGTTAGACCCATTTTGCCCATGGGAGAGGAAATTGTCATTCCCCGTGAAACAGGTGATCACCCCCCGTTCCTTTCCCCCCCACTCTGAACAGCTTTAATTTTTCCTGAAATTATATAGATCTTTTGTTATTGACAATATTGAATTTTGTTATTCCTCATGTCATGTCTATGAATTCATTGCATAGGGCCTAAGTGGAAACAAGACCGCAAGGATTTTTTTGTGCTATCCCTTTGGATAAGTATTTGACTGTACTCTGTTGCTGTCTTTACATTTATGTCTAATAAAGTATTTACTATTTTAATATTTACTAATCAATCAAAGGCATATTGTTTGAGGTTAGGCATAGTTTTGGTGAGGTTAGGTTTAGGCATATAAACACACCCAACCCATCAGGTAGAATGCTCTATGAAAAAGGCAGTCCTGGGAAAACATGGCACAGGCTGACTAAAATAAGCCTTTTGAACTGGTAATACTTCTACAATACATTATTATATAGCTTGTAAGAGATGTATAGGCCTGATGATTGACATCTTATGGTTCAGTTTGTCCTTGAAGCAGCTACACTATGATCTCTGGCTCTGCCCTGTGCTCTTGGCAGAACTACAGTACCACTGACCAAGAGTGTTATTTTACTTGTATCATGTATATAAAACATTACCATCCATCACCATTTAGAATATTGACTTGACTCCTATTTCCCTGTACTTAATTCCTTGTATGTTGTCTGTTTGTGGACAGGAGGCCCTTGGACGATTTTCCTTATACATGTATGAAGAGGAGATAACTTTTATGGTACTATTTCTTTCCTTTTTAAGTGCATTTGTTTATGGAATTTGCGTTTGTTGTAAAAATATATACAGTATATGTTTACATGTTTCTTTCATAGGATATTGGATAATAAGAATGATGTGATTGAGCCAAAAATGAATTCCAACGGACAAAGAACTGTGTTGTTTCGGCTGGAAGATGTGATGACTCCTGTATATTATGTACATTACTACATTCTTTGTCTTTTTTGCGGCTTTCGCCTTTTATTTTATATTTTTTATAGAGGGACAGACAGTAGACTGACAGGAAATGGGGGAGAGAGATGGGGGGTGACATGCAGTAAAGGCTGTCAGGATCGGGAGTCGAACATCCCATGGTGCCTGGACCGCTGAGCCACGGCCCAGGCTCCCTTTAAAGTGCTAAATAAAAACTGGGGTTGAACTAAATGCAATTTATTACAAAATCGCTGCTACTGGATTGGATGTTTATAATGTTTTTTGGGGGGGAGTGCTTCATTACGTGATTGGCATCTTTGGTTTCTATTGAAGGCCATGCCTCCTTGTTTTGACCAAAGCATCTGTTTATACTCTCTGTTTACTACTACGACTAGAGAATGTTCAGTCTGACTGTCACCACTGCTGTGAATAATCTTTCAGGTGCAGAGAGAATCAATCAACGGTGCAGAATTAGACATGAAGGAGACGGAGTTCAGTCAGTACACTGAGGCGGATGCCATCAGAGCTCTGCGGTTCATACTGAACTACGTAGAAGACCACGCCATCGGCCTGCGTGGACTTTTCATTGGTCGTGCTCCCTTTGACGACATAAGTACTAGGAAGCTACCATTAAGTTGCACCAAAACCGTAGTGTGGCGGTTCTACAAAGCTGCTGCGGAAAAGCTTGGTATGTATGTGAAAAAACACTTGATTTCAAGTTGCATAGTGACAATAGCAGATGTATAAGCCCGCAGTGCGTTGTGAGTGTGTGTAGATCTGCCATTAGTGCCAAATGCTAAAACCTATTTTTTTCTGTTATATTTTTTTATATTTCAATATATTTATCTTTCAGCTATAACATGCCCAGGATGTGAGGGTTCATGTGGTTAAATGCTTTTGTGATGTTGTTCATAACATTTATGTCTTTGCAGGAGAGCGTGTGGTTGATCTGAGCAACTTCAGAAAGATGTGGAAGAGTTTCCTCCCTCAGATAGTAAACCAGGAACCCCCGACAGCACTGTGCTTGTTTTGCCACGGTAACGGGCGGCTGTCTCTTCATCCCATACCGGATCGGTTGAGATTAATTATAGAAGAGGAACGGCAGCAGCATATGCAACAAGTCAAAAATGCGAGGGAATTTATCCAAATTATGAATGATACATGTGGAAGGATCTGTGAGGAGTCACATCTGTCTCTGGGCGCCAACAAGCCTGCCAGCAGGAGGATCACAATGAGCTACAGTTTTGATTATGCACAACAGGTGAAGATAATTGTCACAATGCCATTGATTTGTTTTACTAAACACAATACTATGGTATACAGATGTTGATTTCAATGGCTCTGGTCTTTTTCTCTCAGGTGCACTACCCTTCTGACCCTCAACAGCCTGGGCCCTTGTATTTTTTGATTCCGCGCAAGTGTGGCCTTTTTGGCGTTTGCTGTGGAGGGATGCCGAAGCAAGTGAGTTATCTAATAGATGAAGGGATGTTTCCACGCAAACCAAACTCAACCTTCATAAACTACCTACATCATTTTTTCAAGAACTATGGAGTTGGAGAAATGTATGTGAACCTTAATAGCAGTGAGGGAAACAGGACCAATCTTTTGCTATGGTACTGTGCCTGGCGGACGATGCACGGCTTACACCTGAAGATGGACCTCCACTTCCGGTTTATAGGCCATGACATGTCTGGCCCCGACTTGCTCTTTGGACTGTTCAGGCAGAAATTCAGGAAGACCAGAGTGCATACTTTGACAGACATTGCTAGGGTTGTGATGGCCAGCACTCCTGAGAAGCAACTGAACATTCCCCAGATTGTGGGGCTGGAGGATGGCACAGTGATTGTTGAAGCCTACGACTGGGACAAGTACCTGAGTAGCTACTACAGAAAATTCTCAAGCATTGAGACCTGCCGGCACTTCAGGTAATTATCATTGGCATTGTACAGTATAGCTATTTTATGAAAACGTCACATTGTGACGGTAGGCAATATATTAAATGAACCGTCTTGCTTCTATTCTATTACAGCTTTGACAACCAAACACCCGGTGTGGTTCTTGCCAAAGAACACCCTCATTCGAAACCGATCAAGTTTCAGCTGATGACACTGATGTCCGCCCCCCCCATAGATTGCCTTCGTGCCCAACCCCCACCCGGACTGAGCGTGGCCAGGCAGACATATCTGTTTGAGAAGATCAGAGAATTCTGTTCTGATGAGAGAAAAAACATCACTTGCCCTCGACCAATTGCTGCCGATGAGCAGGGTGGTGTCTTGTATGGTTTCCTCCGAGATCGGTGTGTGAATGGTTGTGTGAATGCTTAACCCATTCTGGGTGGAAACCCCTTTTGGTGTTTTACCCCCTTTTTCAGAAAAAGTGTTTTTAGAATCGGCCTCAGGCCTAAATGTAATACACAATCTATGTAAAGCGCTTTGGATAAAAGCGCTATATAAATGCACAATTTTTAAATTTAGTACAAAGCCTGACTTAACACTCATGTGTGTACACATACATTGGGTATACCACAATGATGGACCATTATGATCCAAATTTAAAATACTCTTAAATCAATCGAATAGTTACTCTAATTCTTGTTTTTACTTAATCGTTTCCTCCTATATACAGGTTATGTGTGTTTGTTTTTAGTTCAAAACACCATTGACAATGAATGGAAGATTTACGTCATTAATCTCCGTCATTGCGTCATATTATCTCTTTATTGGTAATGGCATAATGTTTGTGTTGGCACCGTTTGTTTTACATCACCTAATCAACATGAGTTAGACTTTAATATATTAGCGACTTCACATGGGTGTGATTTATTATTTTTCTTTTATCTTGCTATGAATCCTAGGGTTCCTAGTATTTTGGGGTAAACATTTGTCAAATTGTTGGTTTACAATGACATGATTACACAAAATCACAAATCAAAAATAAACAAAGGCTGCATAGCCGAATACATTAACCATTTTTCCATCTTTTTTTAAGAGATCTTCCCTTATTTTCAGTTTGAATGTTAAGTTTTCCATGTCCTGAATATTGTCCATGGTCTGCCACTGTTTATAGTCCAGTATGTCAGTCTTGAGGCACTTCGTGGTAATAGCCTTTTTCCCCAGCCAGGAGGATCTTGACCGAGTAGGCTATTGGTTTCCTGGATGAAACGTTCCTTCCATATGTCCCAGGTATAGTACAAGACAAGAACAGTGAATTTCATATCCTATAACCTGCAAGGTGTTTTCACACCTACAGACGTAAGGTGTGTAGGAGAGGAATAACCAAGTACCTGACGCCATGAACAGGAAAAAAAATATGATAAAGATAGCCTGATGAAGGCTATATAGGCTGAAACATTGAAACATTTTCACTGCTTTTGAAGACAGTGCAGGTGTTTTTCCTGTTTTTCATATCCTATAACCTCACATGAGGTCTGAATGTAGATAGGCTATCCCAGAAAGGCTGTAGTTTTTTATACAGTACAACTCCAGAAAATGTGTGTATGATTGGGTTTGATGTGGTCCACTTTCTTCAGCATGGCTGTTGACATGTAATTAATTTACTTTTAATTTGGGGTATGTAATGTGGTTCTTCCATGTAAATTCCCTCCATCCCTTGAGTTGTCTGATGTAGCCTATTTCCCACATGTCATATCACATCTCTGGGATATGCACCCAGCTCTTTTCCCCATGTATTCTTAATTTCTTAACGTATTGCTGAATCCTTTTTTAATTCCATCAAACAGATTTGACTATTTTTTATAGAGATTTTTGATGCGTAGGCCTACACTAGAAAGCTTCAGAGTCCTGTAAGTACTGTTAAGAGTACTATACTGGATAAACGTATCATTAAAACATACAATTGACGCAATGGTGCTTTTGAATGCGTCTTTATTGACAACATGAATATGAGCTTAAAACCCATTTTGGGCAGGAACCCCTTTTGGTGTTTTAAACATGTTATAATTTAGCTATTGAAAAATAGCAGATCTACAAGCTCATAGCGCACCAAGTGGCGTGCTACGAGCTTGTAGGTCTGCTATTTTTTTTTTAATCGTGAAAATATTATTTTCAGAAAACTGGAGGATTTAGAAGACTTTACTTTACACTCTTATCCAGAATGATTTACAACTATAACCAATGTAGAAATACTGTTCGAAGTCACACACCTGCAAAGGTACAAAGGTGTTGTCATAAAACATACCGGTACTTAGGCTACAGTGCACATTATCCAGAATGGACTATTTAACTTTTTGTCAATCTCATGATACATGCAACACACTGAGCTTGTAGATCTGCTATTTTGGAAGAAACTAAGTATAAAATTGTCCTTAAAATGTTTGGTCCATTATTTTAATCGTTGATTACCTTTACAAGGTACAGCTTGTAAGGACCAGGCATTCGTGAAATGAGCAACACTGTTACACACTACACAAAGAATTGTCAAAATGCCAAATGATTGGTAATTCAACCCTTGAGTTGCTTAGTGGATTGCACTCAACCACAGTTAAAGGAAAAAACAGCCATTTTTACAATTTATTAATTTTACACTGAACCCAATTGAACACTTGTGGAATCAGCTTGGACATGCTGTACGTGCTAGTGACCAACAGAACCATGTTGGCTGCAATCCCACAGCAACTTGGCCTATTTTAGCATTTTTCAATATGAAAAATCCACTGGGATTTCTTAGGACTTTTGATATGTTGTTACTAATATTTATGAAACAAAAGTTGAAAGCATCTGTTGCAATTTGAGGTTGACCCCTTTTTTCCATTAGATTGCCTGTACTACATGTTGTCCATGATAAGAGCTGGCATATGTTCTGGATCAGCAAAGAAGATATTCAATGTAATCTAATCAGCCGTTCTTACAATAAACAGTTGGGTCTTTTTTCCTGGTGTCATGTGAAGAGAGGTTAGTGTGCACTGACACGTTCACATGAAGCAAATTATCACTTTAAAGTAGATTGATATTTATTAAATTGTCACATCTACAGTATGTATCTATGACATGACTATTTTTTCGCAAGGTTTCAGCCAGATCCATTGCCATTATAAAATGAAAGTGGTGGAAAATAATTCATGGAGTTTGATTTTATTTTGATAAAAGATATACAATTATAATCACAATAAAACTTAAACCCAGGATAACAAATTAAAGCATAATGAAACACTTATTTATGTGGTCCTGGGGAACCTTACCACCTTTACTTCACTTTAATGGAAGTGGACATTGAAGGTGACATGTGACGTAGATGTTCTGGTTCACCGACATTCTTTGCTAAATAGCTCCATTTGAGGGTTGTGTACCAATGGCAGGACATTAATATGATCTCTCTGAATCACTCTAAGTCCTCCTCTTCGCCCTGAATGATTGGCAGCTGATCTCCCCAATCACTGCTCCGGGCACAGCGGTACACATCTCTGGGGGGTGAACACACCAATGTGACATCAACAACAGTTAAATCAAGAATACTTGCAACACTGACTGTTTACGTAAACGGTACCATCCCTATTTTGGCCATGTCATTGTAGGTAGAATTTTTCCAAAACAGTGACAATAGTTGATCGGCACATCGTGGTCAAGTATCATGTGCAGAAATGGGGCTTGTGTGGTTAATCTGATTTTCCTAAATGTTGGGCATACTGTATGTTGTTTATATCACAGTTTCTATGTGTCAACAAATTGTCTGCCTATCTTTGTTCTCGTAAACAGAGGTTTATCCCCCACCCCAAGTACTTTGATTTAAGTTTCTTTACCTGCTGTGTTTCCTAGCAGTGATTACCCAGTGTTTAATTTGTCCATCGGCACTGCATGTGTGACAGTGGACATGCCTGGGCCTGCGTTGTACTGGTGCTATTAGCCTAGCCCAGTCCAGACCTTCTCCTAGGTCTGCTGGTTCTTTCCGGGTCAGAATCAAGTAGCTGAACTTCTCCATCATAATATGCTCAGGGTGCTGGAAAGGACAGGATATAAATGAGTGCTAGCGAGTGCTTAGAGAGTACTAAACTTTATTTTCTTTATTACCATTACACTAGTTCTCAAAATGCCAGATAAAATTCCCTATGCAAACTAAAACACTTACAGAGAGAACATTTGGACAAATGACGTCCAAGCATCCCAGATACAATTGAATATCAACTTACTAAAACAGCTCAAAGCTTCAATCCTTGACAACATACATTATAGTTATCTCTCAATACCTGGAAGGAATCAGACCGACTAGTTCCGTATTTTTCCAGGTAGTTCATTGCATTCACATGGTATCCTAAGTTTAAAGCCAAATTCCGATACCACACTCACTCACTCTCCTCCACTTGCACCTTAGCCCCGCCCCCAGCGAGGACGGAGAGGATTCGATGCGAGGACAGAGTGGTGGAGTGGATTTGCCTCTAGGATCGGAACATACTACGCTGTCATTTCAAAGCGACGGCACATTCCGCGATCACTTATGACGTGTATGAATTCAATTCAAAGGGCTTTATTGGCATGGGAAAACATACGTTTACATTTCCAAAGCAAAACTGGAACAATACAATGTGTCACACAGCTGGATCATTGGAACCAGAGCCGTGGATGAGATGGTCTAGAAATGACTAGAATAGTGTAGTACAGAATAGAAGAATAGACAATTCATCAATGTGTATGGCCACATCGTTATATCTTTATAGGTAACATGTGCAAGGCTATTTATTCCTGAAATAGTGAATAAGCGCCAGGATGCGCAAACTTATATAATGATTATGAAGGGAATTCCTGACCTGCCCACAGCCCGCGTTCCTTTTTGCTCGTATAAATCCGCCCCCCTCCTCAGACAGTCCCACAACAGCAACACGGCACTGCTGCTTTGAAAATAACACTATAACAGGAATTGGGTAGTCTCTCTGACTTACATCATATTCAGTCCATATATAAATAAATATTTTTGTTGTCAACGTCATTCATAGCAGTCTGTGCATTCAGGCATGCACAGTCAGAGAGAAATTAACTATTTTAAGGCAGATGAAATGTGCATAATATAGCCTAGTATAGGCTACTTTTATTATGCTTACATATCACACAACTACTTAATCATTCTGAAGCTCTATTAATTCAGCGAAAATGTGTCTCTTCAACTGTGTCTTCAGTTTAGTGTGTGTGTGTGTGTGTGTGTGTGTGTGTGTGTGTGTGTGTGTGTGTGTGTGTGTGTGTGTTGGGTCAGCCGCAGCGCTAGTGGATTGGGTGGGGTGCATAGTATCTGGTTTCAAGCAGTGTTTCTGTGCCACATGTGGAGGAGGAGGATTTATGTCACAGGAGAAGGAAAATAATACGTGTACACGTGATGCGGAAATCCTCCGCGAGGAGACAAAAAACCCCATTGAGCCTGCACCTGATGTACACTTGCTGTATGCGCTCTCGGAGAGCCCACTCGGCTCCTCCACTCGACTCGCCTCCTCCATGAAACACATTAACAATTGGAATTTGGAACGTTAACCATTTCCAGGTCAAGCTGGAATGACCCAGAGTGACCGAGTGTGAGTGAGTGAGTGGCTGAGATTTTGGGTATTGGAATTTGGCTTACGTCTCCAGTCTCTTCTCCTAGACCTAAGACCAGACACTGCCCCACCAACTATCTCACATTGCATCTCACAAAGGATGCGGTCTTACCCCGGGCAAAGGCAGAGGGTGGTACCTTTGGTTGAAGTTGCAGGGTACTATGTTTACCCGTGCCAGCTTGGGACATGGCTGTTCATGAGGACACTGTGAAAACAGCAAAGGAGTGGGGAAAAAAAGGATGTCAATATGCTGCATGTTTGTTGTTGAGAGTTAACATTCAGTTACACAAAAAAAGCACATACTGGGGCAAACACTGAAGCTGTTCTGGTGTCATGGACAGTTTTGTCTTGTTTCTGTAGTTTGAGAAATGAGACCATCATTAGTTTGCTTTTAATACATTAGGATTGGTATATATGTATTACTTTTGTGAATACCTTTAGTAGAATTTCTCTGGCCTCCATAAGTATTTGATGGCCATCTTTGGTCCCATTCTCAACCAGGACCTATGACAGGATATTGAATGGAATTATTTGTTAAGCTCCTAGTTATAATGATTAGAATCACTATAATTTACATGAAGACATTTACAAGAGTTATTTTGTTTGGTTAGTTTGTATTGGTGTGTCATAGGACATATTGCCACTAATAAGCTATAAGCTTCTGCCTATACCTTTTCGATCACTTTAAAAGAAAATGTTATAATTGTAATGTCTCTCTCTGACACATGTGGCATACATATCTACAACAGGACAAGCACTAATCCAGTGTTGTACACCAAAACACAACAAATTGTGGGGCGGCAGCGGCTCAGGGTAGAGAGGCTGTTTGTTCAATCCCGGGCTCCCCCAGAGTTAGTGTCGAAGTGTCCTTGACCAAGACGCTGAACCACTAATTGCTCCTGATGAGCAGGTTGGTGCCTTGCATGGTTTCCTCCGCCATTGGTGTATGATTGTGTGTGTGAATGTAATGCACAATCATTGTAAAGCACCTTGGATAAAGGTGCTATATAAATGCACCATTTACCATTGCAGTTTGATGTGAAAACGCAATGCGCAACCATATACCATATGAGATATCACAAACATGGGTTAACCAATAACCAACCAGATATGAGCTGGTCTTTCTCCACAGTGTGAACAGTGTCTCCTCTCGCTCCCTCTGACTGGGCAGCTCTGACAAGGAAAAGGCTCCCAACACCACGTCAAACTGCACCTGAAAACATACACATTGGATGCGCATGCTTAAAGTGAATGGCACATCAAGTGGCAAATCGAGTGGCAAACAGGCAAAGTGAGTTTAACATTATTTAATGTTGTTTAATGCAATCAGATAGGACTTTTCTGTTTGGATGCATGGGCTGTCAAGGCCAGAAAGTAGTTTTTTGCCACTCAGTAGGCGTTCCTGCGTAACTTCCGGGTTTGATGATGATGTCACGCGCATACCCTCCATTGTCAGTTTCCTACATTTCTGACATGCACAGTTCCACCATAAATATACAGCCTGCTCATGGATGCACTTTTACAACCACACTGCATCATACTCATACAGCTCCACACCACAACACTGACGACCACTGAACAGACACGCTGGAGGAATAATTTTCTATTCAAAGCCAGAAGTGGGGGAAAGATATGTGTTGCTATAGAGAATATAGAGTTGTTTTCACCAGAAGAGAGGTGGGATTACCTTCGGTGAGACAGGGAGGAACTGTCGGAAATAAACTTGCTTGATGTGAGGTTCAGCCGATTCATTGTCACCTGCTCAACAAAAAAGAAGATTCTCTGACCTTCACATTCATTTCGCATGATTGTCATTGTGGAAGGGAGCTACACTAAATTCACAATACAGTGTGTGTGTGTGTGTGTGTCTGTACCTTTAAGAAGTCGCTCTGCCAGGGCGTTCATTGGTCCAGAACTATCCACACAGATCATCTCCTTCAGACTGTCCCCCCAGAATGAGTGTGCTGCCCTGAGGAATTAAAGAGAGAGAGACCTTGGACGGACCAGCTCACAAAAGAAGACAGATGTAGAGGCTCATACTGTGTGTTCAAATGGACACTAACCAGACAGATGTTCCCAACCCTGAGCCAAAGTCCAGGAGAGAATGAGGAGCAAACAACAGATCTCTTTTCTTTATCTGGAAAGTGAATGAAAAACACTTGATGATGGATGTAGCCTGGGAGATAGTATATAAGACAGAGAGCGACCCCCCCCCCATAAATTAATATGAATAATAATACTTATTATTGTTGCATGACAAAGTATAAAACATTGATGACATTTTGAAGATTTTTCCAAATGTTTGTCTATAATGACATCATGCCTAAAATAGGAATGCCGGGTTGATAGTGGTTAAGTCTATCTGTGGGCTTTATAAATATTTAACCAAAGAATAGTATTAAGAAGAATGTAGTTTCAAATCAGTATGTCTGAACACCTCATTAAGAGCTCTTCTCACTGCAGCGTAGCCTCCTGCCAGCCGAGAAGCCATGTATGTCACAGCCAGCTCTTCATCATAGCTATGAAATACCAGAGATTATGAAAGAAATATGAGAGATTCCAATCAGAAAAACAAACAGCAAAACAGCAGAGCATGAAGACAAGAAGATGAGGAGGGGAAAATACAGGAATGTCAAATGCAGAACAGAAGTTTAAAAAAATGAAAATGTCAAAATTACCTCATTGGGGTCCAGTGATATGTTGTTCTTTTGAGTTCTGACATCACTTTATTCCTGATGCGGACCTCCAGCTCCTGCTCATCTACATCCTCTAAATTAGGAAAAACACTTTAAAAATGTTAACACATTAAAGATACGCCTAAGCTTGCATTAATCATTAATTAATCGGTCGATCACCTCCTTTTTCTTTTGCCTTCTCCCACAGAACGTTCTCCAGGTTCCTGGCTTTCTGTCGCAGTGTGACATCTTCAGGCGCTCTCTTCCTGCTCCACAGGAAGTTTGTGAGGCTCTGAGCTCGATCAGTCAGGCCTGCCACCTCAGCTCCTAAAGATGGAGGGAGGGAATTACACAGCATGTCAAAAATAAAAATGTTCTACTGCAAATGCTGCTATTATATACTACTACTATGAATAATAATAAATAATAATAATAATAATATAGAGAAGATCTTCATTATATTCTTTCCTTGACCGTTACAAAATGGTGTACAGATAGAAAAACAATATCATGAAGTTACTCCGCATGATCATATATTATACATTTGTTTGCCCCCTTACTTTTAATGATGGAATATGCAGCACTTGAGAGCTCCTCTGGAAGGCGCAATGTTTTCAAGTTGGTGACACCTGGATGCTTCTTATGGGGAACTCCGTTTAGAAAATTAATCATGGGCTCAGGGTGGGCTGCTGCACTCATCCCCTGAAGAGTATGAAATAAATCTGTTATTTACCGGTATACAACATCTCACCCACCCACCCTATCTTAAAAGTAACTAAGTATATAACTCAACTCCTGTACTTATTACTCATTTTGAGGTATTTTTTCACATCTCAGATGCAAATATTGTAACAAAGGGAGTATACCAACACGCTTCAAGCATAAAACGGCTGATCCGGTGCTTCACAGGTACAAGGACAAGAGTTGCAGAAGGAGAAGAGACTGGAGCAGCACAAAGACTAACGTTTCGACCTTGCGGTCTTCATCAGTCATGACGTTTGTCTTTGTATACTTATAAAAGGCTCTAAATGTCCGTGCTGCTCCAGTCTCTTCTCCTTATGCAAATATTGTACTTTTTACTCCACTACAATTATTTGACAGCTTTAGTTACTAGTTAATGCGATTTACACTTTGAACTTGTGGACTGGGACATTCTGCAGTCTGCACAATGAGTATTTTTTATTTCTGGCAATTTAAGTATATTCTTCCATCACTGTTGGTATTTTCAGGGCATATGTTGTAACTCACATGCAAACCACTCATATAGTCACATCTCACATGCAAAACCAGCCACAATCACCCAGTCAACTTGCTATGCATAAGTCCTCCAACTCCAAAAGAGATGGTTGAAGCTTCTATCCGATTGAGACCGCTGGGGGTCTGAAATAGGACCGTTAGCTTAAGCAGTTGGTGACCTCTCTCCTGCCTGGAAAGATGCTTTATTCAGTGACCTATAGCGAGACAACAACTAACACAGCTAAAACCAAACTCACCCGGATCCTGTTCCGGCACACCATTCTCACAATCGCCTTTTGACAGAGAATACATGCACCATAGCTTCGAGACGCCATGTTAACGATAACGAGTTCAGGAAATCAGCACTGTGAGTTTGTTGACAAGGATTTTAAGTCAGCGACATCTCTCTCCTGTGTTTGGTTCGCAACACAGTCGGTGACACGGGCACAGTACGTCTGCAAAAATAAGTCCGACTTCAAACTAAGGCCGGAAGCGGAACTTTTCAGTGGTACTACTGGGCTCCGTCTTATGAGCAAATTTAAGACATCCGGTCTGAGAGCTAGCAGATTTAAGACATCCGGTTGCCTTCAGAATAAAATAAGATTATTAATTCGTTAATTAAATAACTATTTACTACTAAAAGTGTGTTCTTTTCGTTAAGAATCACCCAACAAGGATTGTAGTTTAGCCCAGCCGGGCAATAGTTTATTATAAAGTCCCGTGCTCAGAGTAGTAATAAACAACCTGTCAGCTCAGTCTAGTGCAACCAACAACAGGTACCGTGCGTACCGTGCGTCACGCACCTGTATAAGCAAGGTTCCTATCTAAGCAATAAAGGTTCCTATCATGAAGGTTCCTTCATCAAGCAATAATACACCTATTATAACAATTAGTATTATTATTACATTACAGTTATTGTAAAGACACACATTATGTTTCTGTGTAAAAATAAGTAATTAAATAACTAATAAGTAATTAAATAATAATAAAAGTTATCTAAATGGATAAATGCTATTCACTGGAGTGCATGGACTTTATAAAGTGGACACTGGACAAAAGAGGCCTCCGCGAGGCAACTATCTGGACATACCCACGCGTTCGGGGAGATGTCCTCTACCACACCCCACTCTCCGCTAAGCGGGAGAGGTGTAAAATTCACAGCAGCAGACCTTCTACTGTGGTCAATGCTCAAAAAAGTACCGTTTCCAGACCCAGAATGGACACTGGACAAAGAGGCCTCCGCGAGGCAACTATCTGGACATACCCACGCGTTCAGGGAGATGTCCTCTACCACACCCCACTCTCCGCTAAGCGGGAGAGGTGTAAAATTCACAGCAGCAGACCTTCTACTGTGGTCAATGCTCAAAAAAGTACCGTTTCCAGACCCAGAATGGACACTGGACAAAGAGGCCTCCGCGAGGCAACTATCTGGACATACCCACGCGTTCAGGGAGATGTCCTCTACCACACCCCACTCTCCGCTAAGCGGGAGAGGTGTAAAATTCACAGCAGCAGACCTTCTACTGTGGTCAATGCTGAAAAAAGTACCGTTTCCGGACCCAGAATGGACACTGGACAAAAGACGGCTCCGCGAGGCAACTATCTGGACATACCCACACGTTCGGGGAGATGTCCTCTACCACACCCCACTCTCCGCTAAGCGGGAGAGGTGTAAAATTCACAGCAGCAGACCTTCTACTGTGGTCAATGCTGAAAAAAGTACCGTTTCCGTTTGTCCTGACGAAGCTTGATTATTTCTTGACTGTTTATTTTCTCATATGACACGACATAGAAACTACTTGTGACTAATGTCTTTGTGTGCTGTCGAGCGGATTCTATTTGCATCAGCTCAAAGGTATAGCCTGCTGTGTCATTCGATTAATTTGTCCAGATATGCCATTTATGATCTTTACGGATGTACAATGACACATGGTGGCCTGTCGTAAAATACACACATACTGGTCAAAGCATACTCATTTTGGTGGTACAGACAGGATAAATTGAACGTGTTTTGAATTTTTGTGCCAGCTCTTAACAGGAGAAGTAAGGTCTGTGGGCTGTTAATTACTTCATATGTTGATAAGCTCTTTTCCTGCTGACATGTTTCACATTGTTCAGATTGAGCAGGTAATATTTGTGCAATAGTGTCTAAGATGCCTTTTTGTGACACGTCAAGTGGCTGCACTATAAATTGTGACATGTTCTTTGTAGATGGTAAGGCCTTGTCACCACATTGAGTACAACTATACAGACTAAGACTTTTCAGGCAAAGCAGGTCATCTCCAAGGAAAGGAGACCGAAGTGTGTATTCTACAAAGCTGTTTAATATGGTGCATACGTCTGTCCTAGAAAATTTCTGAGACACTAATGACACTGATGTGTTTGCTAGATTGAATTTCTCAAGTTTCCGTCTAAATGTTGAGTCCTGCGCTGCTGCTTCTTCAAGCCGTGTGTGACATTTTTTTAAAGCAGATGTCTGTTGTAGAAATGTTAGAATTGGTAATGATATGGCTTCACACATATTGTCATTTAGACTTTCATTGCATAAAACCACATCATCATCATCTTTTTCCAAATTGTCCTCCGTTATTGTTCTATTATTATCCTTGTCTATTGTGATGCCAGCATCACCACATTTCACATAGAAATATAAGCACCCATTTACTTTTGACTCTCGCACAGCATTTGCTGCTGGTAAGATTTCTATCATTGTGTCATTTGCTTTAATTACAACATTGTCATAAATCAAGTCTGCCCAAAAGTGTCCAGTTTTGGCCATAGCGCCTATATGACAAATGATTGAGGCCAACTTATACTTAATTTTACCGCCGTCACAAATAGGAATTTCGATTACACCAGATGGTTCTACATGCCTGCGGCTCACCGACCCACGATCAGTAACACGCGACAGAGAAAGAGTAATGAAATCAGGAGAGTCATTCCAACATATTTGTCGCTTCATATCACAACCACATGCTGTAGGCTACACTTGTCTGGACTTACACCTTCCATGATTGAGTGTTCGAAAAGAGAATTGAGGGACTCTCTTTTCTGTGGCAGCGGTAATGCAAAAATATTAGTAATAGAAGAATTGCTTTCAACTGTCCAGGCACAGAATGTACAGATGTCTGTATGTTTTGCTTGAACAACTGTGTGGACACCACACATACTCAACCAAACTACTAGTTTGTGTATAAAATCTAATGGGTCATTGTGCATTCCTAAGGCCAAGTCTGGGATGCTATTCACTAGTTGTTGAGTGACACCACGGATTGTTTTGCAATCAAATGTGTGACCTGGATTTTGAAAAAACGCTTGAATGAGAGGCGAGCTGCTAAATTCCCCGGCATATACTGAACCATCAAAGTAGGTGTCAATGGTTTCAATTTATCTTGTACTACTTGTAGATGCAGTATAGATTGTAGAGCTCAAAGCCCCAAGATGCTGTAGTGCCAGTCAAATGTTTGTAGAAATAAATGTACCCACTTGCCCTGCTGTGCTACGAAACCTGATGTATAGATTTATGTGCAGGTTAACAGACTCTGAGAACAGCATCATTGCATCACTTTCTAACCCTGCTAAGAGCTCTGTCAGACTATCATCTAAGCTGTGGAGCCACTGGCGTTCTAGCCTGTATGTACAGAGATAAGTCCCCCCTGTTTGTTTGTTTATGCTTTGTTTATTTTATTTATAGTTTGTTTACTTTTGTGTTTTTATGTTTTATGTGTTCTGCCCTATGGACCCCCCTGTGAGTGTCTTGAATAAAGTTTGAATTGAATATAAACACAGCACTGTAAAAATAAACTATTACTGTTAATGGCCCATCTACATAGTGAATGACATTACCATTGTCATTGATGCAGACATTAGTGTTCAAACACCAGTAATTACCAAAATAATTAGTATTACTTTGCAATGCATGTTAAAGGCCAGTGATTTCATGTCAATACCCCAAGGCACAGCACTTTTTTCAGCATTGACCCCAGTAGAAGGTCTGCTGCTGTGAATTTTACACCTCTCCCGCTTAGCGGAGAGTGGGGTGTGGTAGAGGACATCTCCCCGAACGCGTGGGTATGTCCAGATAGTTGCCTCGCGGAGCCGTCTTTTGTCCAGTGTCCATTCTGGGTCTGGAAACGGTACTTTTTTCAGCATTGACCCCAGTAGAAGGTCTGCTGCTGTGAATTTTACACCTCTCCCGCTTAGGGGAGAGTGGGGTGTGGTAGAGGACATCTCCCCAAACGTGTGGGTATGTCCAGATAGTTGCCTCGCGGAGCCGCCTTTTGTCCAGTGGCCATTCTGGGTCCGGAAACGGTACTTTTTTCAGCATTGACCACAGTAGAAGGTCTGCTGCTGTGAATTTTACACCTCTCCCGCTTAGCGGAGAGTGGGGTGTGGTAGAGGACATCTCCCCGAACGTGTGGGTATGTCCAGATAGTTGCCTCGCGGAGCCGTCTTTTGTCCAGTGTCCATTCTGGGTCCGGAAACGGTACTTTTTTCAGCATTGACCACAGTAGAAGGTCTGCTGCTGTGAATTTTACACCTCTCCCGCTTAGCGGAGAGTGTGGTGTGGTAGAGGACATCTCCCCGGTATGTCCAGATAGTTGCCTCGCGGAGCCGTCTTTTGTCCAGTGTCCACTTTATAAAGTCCATGCACTCCAGTGAATAGCATTTATCCATTTAGATAACTTTATTATTATTATTATAATGATTTAATTACTTATTTTTACACAGAAACATAATGTGTGTCTTATAGCATCATATAGCATCATTTAAATGCTTAATTTGTAGTTTTAATGTGCAAATTAAACTTTTTTTCAATACTCTAGAGGGTACTCTTATTTTGAAGAGATCGTCCACCGGAAGCCTTAAATCTGTTCATTAGATCTGCTCACTAGACGCTGCTGTACTACTGGCAAGAGCAAGATAATAGATATTTCCCGCGTTCAAGTCTGCCTCTCGCCTTTTTACTGTTTATTGTTGTTTTCACGTTTTTATATATAATTGTATAAACCATGTCGAGGCGCACAAGAAGCTGTAGGACCACACCTCGAGATGCAGCGGATAAACAAGAAGTCCAGACAAAAATTGGTAAGTGGTTGTTTGTTTTGTTTTGAGGACTGAACATATTTCTGGCTTCTGCTACAGTACTTGCATTACACCTTAGAGTAGAGTTACACCCACAAATGATAACAAATTATATATTAAGTTTAGATTACCGTATTCACAATGTCACAAAACGCATAGCTCCCATTTGAACTATACAACAACAGCCACTAAAGTTACATGAATGAACCCAATAGTTTGCATTTGCAGATTTTTTTTTATAATGGGATGAATCTAGAGTTGCAATACCCTCCATTGACTCTCCATTCATCCAATTTGCGTTTGCGATCTGCTTGTATGAAACCGTAACGACGTTAAACTCACCAACATTGCAGCTCTAGGCCAAGCTTGAATTATCCTCTTCCAATCTGCCGAGCTTTTGTTTCATAAAAATCCACCGTAGACATGTTAGGAGCTACTTCTTCTTCTATAGGTACAACTTTTTCTACTCCTCCTATCTTTGCAAATAAAAGGTCTAAGAACCTAATAGACAAACTTAATTGTTAAAAATGATATTTATGTACAACTACAACCTCAACATTTCATGTCCTCACTACCCTCAGGTAACTTCCCATGTAATAGCTGTCTTAATTGCAACGCCATGATCAAAGGGGAGTATTTTTTACATCCTCACACAGGTATAAAAAAATTAAGTAAAAGGGAGAATCACTTGTAGAACAAAACATGTTGTCTATCTCCTAAAATGTCCCTGTGGCTTTTGCTATAATATAGGAAAAACTAAAAGAGAATTAAGAACCAGAATCACTGAACATAAAAGCAATATCAGGACAAAAGAAGAAAAATCCCCCATAGCTAGACACTTCAACAGCACTGGACATGACATATGTACCCTGAGGTTTCAAGGCATAGAATTTATCAACCCTTTAAAGAGAGGTGGGGACAGAGATCGGTTATTATTGCAACGTGAATCATTTTGGATCCATTTCTTAAACTGTATTTCCTAAAGGTCTAAATGAAGAATTGGTGTTAAACAGTTTTCTATGAATAACCTTTTTTGTAATGTGGATTCTGAAATGAGACAATGATTTCTTATAATAATATGTATGTAAACTACTATGTATGTCTTTAATAATGAGACACGGCTGTATAGTACCTTTTTAATTGAAAAAAAAAATCTATATAGGCCTAACTGTCATTTCCGTTGCTACTGCCAATTTTGACACTGACGAAGGCCTGCGCGCCGAAACGCGGTTGTCTGTCTGGTATGACTGCTGCTGCGGAGCACTATCTTTATTAATAAAGACTCTTACTCGACTGGAAGTGAGGATTGAATTCATTTTCTATATGTTCATTTGGAATCTGTACCCACCCAGCACACGCCTGAAACTATATAAAACTGTCTGAGTAGAGCAGGCCTTTTCCCTTGAAGTGAACTCTAGATTCATCCCATTATAAAATAAATCTAGAGTTGCAAATTGCGGCTAGCATTTATCCATCTTATACATGTCTCACTGCAATGGGAACTGTTGTAGGCTACATTTGAATGACAAATCCAAATCAGGGCTAATTTTGCATTCTGAGATTGTGCATGCATCTGATCTGATATGAATACATGTTGTTTTGTCATTTGGGATGAGACAATAATTGTTATCGTTTATCATGATAATAAAAAAACACTCACAATAATCGTATTGCAGAGATTTTAATTTACGTGAAATTGTCCTCTAGTTGTCATGCAAGAGGATGAATTAGCTTTGGTTGAGCTGCAAATTGAGTACCATTTAAACTCTAGTAATTTCTCTCGACACAAATCGATTCGCCAAAAATAGTAGAAGAACATTCCCCCCAGAATAGGGATGCTGTGGAGGTTCAAGTGGTTAAACAAAAGTTGAATTTTAAGTTTAAACATATTTAGATTATCCTTCCTGATACTGTATTATTATTTATGCCACAATAATCGTAAAATGTAATTTTCTTATTGTCCCATCACTAATGCCATCCTCTTAACAGTGTGGCAGTGGGAAGGAGATGAGGGTCAGTGGGAGCCCTACCCTCCGTCAGCATGCACTTTACTAGACTCTGCCGTCTCTGGTGGGAAAACCTCTGTCACCATCAGTCTGGGCTCTGGCACATCCTACAAGGTGGACCTGAAGAAGATGGTCCAGATTAACCCTGTTACCAAGTACAAAAGGAAAATACGCTCTAACGCAGTAAAGCCAGGTGTGTGTGTGCCTGTGTCTGTGATGCATATGTTTGCCGAAATACAGTATGCTGAACGAATGAGCATTGTTGTGTGTGGGTTTGAGTGAAATACCCTCACTCTAAAGAGATGGGCATATAATGTCTGAAAAGTACGTTTCAGACATTGAATTGTACCCTGAGGAAGGAGTAGTTACTTACAACTCTGAAACACATTGGTAGCCCTAATTAAACTAGGGAACTAGCTGGCATCCTGAAACTTTCTTTAATATCATTAGTTTGTGATTCTCTATTCAGTGTCCTCAAATTACTCTGTATGTTGAAAGCACAAACTGCACTCTGCTCTAGTCTATACGTACTTGAACGCCACCTTGTATGGAGGAGCGTGTTGATCAAGCACGGAGAGCTGTTAAGTTTGTTTTTATGGCGGATTTCTCAGAAGAGCTAGGGATAAAGAGATCCCAGCTTCTAATTGGTTGCTTTAATAATGCCATTCATGCTGTTGTGGATAAACAATTTAATACATATTGCACCAATGAACTACAAAATAGTTTAAACAGGTTGGACAGCTTTTTCCTGCCAGGCAACCAGGCTTAAATTATGAACAATGGACACTATATGTCCTGTCTGCCAAGTTAGTGAGTCAGGATTTCCTGAAATCAGTCTCCCTCACCTGTGCTGTGGTCGGAGCTGTACTGCTATAGAATAGAAACAGCAGGCTAGGCCACTTTACCTGGTTGCCCTAAACATTTATAACTTAAATGTGTACTTCAGTTTTTATTTAGGTGTATACATAGGGTCAACCTTCACCATTTATACAGTCCACTCCATATTTGATTCCTTTACTTGTCTTTGCACAGATACTTATTAGCATATTTGTTCTATTGTTTCGCCTCATTTATTTATTTTCTGTGTTTTACCATTTTTATGTTTGCAAAATACACAATAACATTATGATGCTCTCTGCCTAACCAGAAAGCTTGAATGGGGAAAGTCATTTAGCCGGTGAAAATGGGAGTCAAGTTGAAATTAAAGAGGAACAGAGAGAGGATGAACCAGTCACTAAGAAGAAGAGAGGAGCAGGAAAGAGTCAGACGAAAACAAAAGAAGAAATGGAAAGTAAAGGTATGTAACCCAACCAAGCCCTTTCTTTTTTAAATGAACTACTAATGCTTATTTTTATAATAATAACCATTTGACATGTATCAAGAGAAGTCGCTTTACAAAACTAACAAAAAGAAAACGTTGAATAGATAAAAAAAGGAAGTGCTGCGTGGTCCATAGTTATCATAAACTGAAAACATACTCATTGGAGAGGGTACAATAGTATTAGTAGGTAAACATATTTAAGTTCTTTCCCTTGTTGTATAGTAGGCTTAGGCTATCAACCAAGTGTGAGAAAACAGGTGATCCTTAGACTCACTAAATTGAGAAATCTATCATGTCATCCTCCGGGGGTACTGGGTTGCAATACTGTACTCAGTACTGTACTCTATTGTCGTTGAAGTAAGAGTCATAAAATGTCCCTGGGACCCATCTGAAAGACCACCCCTGGGTCCTGGGACCCATTATATTGAAAATCTATTCACATCACTGACTTAAGAAAGACTCCTAGGCACTACACCCAGTTGAGTTTTAAAAAGCCTTTATTGTAGTCATGGCTTTTAGCTAGGCAAAGTTTAAAAACTTCACACCTGTGTGAAGTGAGCGGAGCAACTGTACCGGGGGGTCCCTGCAACATCCAGACCCCAGGAACGCGCCCAGGGGGGTGGCCCAGTTCCGGCGAGCCCTGTGTCTGAAACCGTCGAGAAAGGACAGTTACCGTGTGGGGGTCACCGGAACATCCAGACCCCCAGGACCGTGCCCACTGCCCAGGGGGCCGTCGTGGTTCTGGCGAGCCTTCCCGCGTCCGAAACGGTCGAGAAATGACAGAGTTACCGTGTTGCAGCTTTCCATGCTCGGACATACACAGGCACATACATGTATACATATACTGTACACATAGCTGCGTAATGGTGCGGAGGCACTGCTCAAACTGGTCCAAGGAATCCAAAAACAAAACAATTTGGTAGGGTTTGATAGGGTTATTGTCCCACAAGGGACATATTTAGTTGACGCCCTGGCAGACCAGCTGCCACATATGAAATTGCATAATCATGACTCGACCTCACCTTCATGCAAATGTCCAGCGCAACATGGCCGGCTCACAAAACTGGGCTCAATGTATCCAAAGTGTCACTGCACCAATACAGTTACTAAGGCAACGTTTAATGTCATGCGTGTGTTAAGCACTTTTCAAAAACAAAATCAGAAACTAATCTATAAAAAAAGTTTCAGAAATGTTCATTCACACTGACTTTGACCCCACTGTGATGTTTCTGCTGCTGTCTTTATACAGAGGTTGTCAGGACGGTGCTCATGAAAGGCAAGGCTCCCGTGGACTCTGAATGCAAAGCCAAAGTCGGCAAGGTACGTATGCTTAGTAGATGGGATACATGTGATGTAAAACACACGTACCTGTAGGCTTTTTAAAATAATACTTCCTCTTGTCACTTTTGGTAATAATGTAGTTAATACACTTATGTTCACTCTTTTCCTCCCAGGCTCATGTTTACAATGAAGGAAATGATGTTTATGACGTGATGTTAAACCAGGTAAAAACATTACACTATATTATTATATAAATATATTATATAAATGGTCATTAGTAGTACTAGCAATAGCAATATACGGTACATTTAAAAGCATTGTTATACTTCAAAATGAACTATCTCAATTATTATGAATGTATTGCTGTAAAATCTATATTTTCCCCGTTATGGCTGGGGGAAAGGAGCACTTGTTTTTCTTACCTCAACAAGGCAGGGGCGCCGAAAGCGTATGAGGCTCACGAGTGAGTGCCCGCATTGAACAGCCAATTGCCACGTGCTTATTCTGTCCAATTTGATGACCGCTGTGGCCACAGAATCCATCATGTGAAGTAAAATGAGCGTTCACTATTCAGCGTCCCAGTCGATCACATGCCAAGTCCTTCCAACAACTGAACCATAGTGGGGAAAGCAATATCGTATATTCATATTGTAAGAAAGGATATTATTTTATATTCAGTAGAATTTGTTTGGTGTTTGCAGACAAATCTTCAATTCAACAACAACAAATACTACCTGATTCAGCTTCTGGAGGATGACAGCTCAAAGTCCTACAACGTGTGGCTGAGATGGGGCAGAGGTAGGTTCATGTCTACAGCAGCACTGTTTCTCAGCGGTGCGTACATTATTTTTGCTGTACGACAACATATGAAATTGAGTTTAAGTTGTTAATGAATTTATTCTTTAGTGGCAATATAATGCCTTTTTGTTAAAGTATTTGCAATATAATGCCGTTTTGTTAAAGTATTTGACAACTGAAAGACATAAATAAGCTATTACTGTGGTCTGTCTGTGTGTTCTGTAGTGGGTAAAGTTGGACAGAACAGCTTAACAGCCTGTGGGGGAGACCTGCTGAAAGCCAAAGACTTCTTCAAGAAAAAGTGAGACTGTTTATAATAACAAATTGCTTTTGCTTATTGTAAACTAAGTTGTAAATTGTACAGAGTAAGAGTAATGGAAGAAGTTTGGTACAAACTGACTTTCTTCTGTTACAGGTTCTTGGAGAAGACCAAGAATGAGTGGGGTGACAGGGTTACCTTTGAAAAGGTGGCTGGAAAATATGACATGGTGTTCGTGGACTATAACACCAATGATAAGGCAAGGATTATGTAATGCAATTCCATATTCCCTTCAATGTTTGTATTCTTCCGTCCTTCCGTCTCTCCATTTAAGTGATTGATTAATTCCCCTTTTTGAGGGGCGCTAGCCCCTCCTATGCCCAGCCTTGTGTGTCTGTGTGTACCACGGAAATGATTTGATTGGCTGAGCACGGAATGTGATGTATGATGATAAGAGCGTCCCTCACTTCACACGAGTGCAATTTTTATCTATCTGCTCTCCTTCAAGCCCTCTGCCTCCTCTTTGCCTCATAAATATAGATGTATAGACTCTGTGTAGTAGGGCTGCAACTATCCATCAGTTTTTTTGTGATTAATTACTTTTTCAATACATTTAATAATCATGAAGCATATTTATATATTTTAATTGTCACATCTAGTTTTTTTATGATAATTATTTGTATAATGAATTAAACCAATTATTTTGATTAACTGCACTCCTAGTCTATAGCAGCAGGTAATCGGGTATACAGTATATGGCTGAATCTACAAACCTCTACCTGAACCTTTTGACACCTCTGATGGTCCAGGAGAACCTGACTCAGGTGGACACTGTGGTGAAGAAAGAGCCCTCCAAGCTGGACGTGAAGCTTCAGGCCCTCCTGGAGCTCATCTGTGACCTGAAAGCCATGGAGGAGTGTGTGCTGGAGATGAAATATGACATCCGCAAAGCTCCTCTAGGTTTGTCAATCAGAAGAACCGCATGGTTTTGCCTCCATTCTGGAAATGCTGACCTTGGAAGAGATGAATAGAAAGTGGTCAGTCGGGCAGGGATAGAAATGACTAAAAGTTACACAGTCATGGGGCAGTCATGATCATGACATTTTAGTAGACGATTACAATTTATCTACCCCATGCACTTTTTGCATATAAAGCCTAAAATTATTAACTTAAATATACAATGAAATGACTGACTATGACCTCTACCAATAATCAAAATAATGTACTATGGCCAAAATATTATAATTTTACCCCCCCCCCCCCAGAGAGGACGTAAAGGGCCTTAGTCCTACTCCTCCTCCCAGCCCAAATAACACCTTGGAAAGTATGAGTGTCTATTTCAAACAAAGTGTTTTTTGACTGGGGGGGTCATATTTTGACAGCAGGAATTGCCTGTCATAATTTGACCCCCCAGTATCAGGATGTATTAGGATGTTGATATTCATTCATCAGCCAACACTCCACTCACAGGTAGTGCATCTATAAATGCACCATGTCTCTGTCTGTCTGTCTGTGTGTACGGCTGTAATGCACGTAACTCGAGAACCGTTCGCCCCACCCACTTCAAATTCGACACACACGTTCCACACCCGGTGTCGAGTCGGTCGGACCCACGGTTGTCCAGAACTGCCTCAAAAGGCCTCTGCCCGGGCTATTGATGATATGCACACGGCTGCCATCTTGCCAGCAAGGTGCTACCTAGTCCTAGGCGATAATTCAAGCTTTTCGTACAGCTGCAATGTTGGTGAGATGGGTAGAACGGGTACTCTGACACGGGTACAATGGGTATTGCATAGCCGCGTGGGTCATGGATCTCCAACTTCCATTGTTACTGACTCATATCAAGCCGTTATGTAATAATCATGACAGGAACCCGATTACCTCCTCTTGTTCATTATGTGTTTCCTTGCTGATGGAAAAAGCTACATTTGTCTCTCTGTGCCTGCAGGCAAGCTGACTTCGGAGCAGATTCGTGCAGGCTACATAGCCCTGAAGATGATCGAGGAGTGCCTAAAGAGGAAGGGAAGCAATCGTGACCTACTGGAGGCATGCAACCAGTTCTACACACGGATCCCACATGACTTTGGGTAGGGAGATACTTACTGTAGTAGTGCAACTGGAAAAGTATGGCGCCTACTGTACGCTATAGTTGAAAGGGTTTGTTTGACAAAGCATATCACCCCTGTCGAGTTGAAACCTCAAATGTCCAAAACAATTTAAAGATGGAGTGCCGTTATTTTTCTCCCACCTAAAACATGATCATCAGGTATCATGATTATACTAGGAGGAAGATTTCTTTCAAAATAGTGTACAGAAAGTGTTAAAATTATGTTTTTATGTGGCCACACCCACCAGTTCATTAAGGCCCTTTCCCAATTCCTTTTTTAACCCTACCCCTCAGCCCTTGCCCCTTCCCCTTGTCCCTACATAATGAGTGTCAAGGGGTAGGGAGATAAATCATCCCCCTAGGAATTGGAACGTCCCTAAATATTGAACGTCCCTTGTAGATATTGATATACAACCTGTTCTCAGAAAATAGCTGATCTGCAAGCTCACTACAGGCCAGTGGTCCCCAAACTTTGATGGCATTTCTGTCTCTAGGACCCCCAATTTATATTGTAAAATCAATGTTAATTAACTCTGAGAGTGTACAAACTATCATTTAGCCCATAACCCACTTTGGAAACTACTTTCCATTTGATTTAAGCTGTAGAGATGGAACGTAAATATAACATTGCTGTGGTTATGATGAAATAAATATATTGTAATTTTGTCTCATGTTGGTAGCCCACCATGCAGAATGTAATCCAGCTAGATATAGCTCATTCTGACACCTGCTCAACAGTTGTACCTGATTAATTGATTATTGTATTAACAGTTTGTATAGCATGGGTACAGATATATATACAGGGTTAGAAAAAGGAAAAACAATTTACAGTATAGAAAGAAGGGGCTGTGGTCACTGTTCATTGTTTTTAATATCATTAAGAACAGAGTCATTTTCTATCAATGAAAATGCCATTGTGATTCATCTCCATCCAATGTACAGTCTGCACAGCAGCTTGCAATCTGTTCCGTAGCTGGTTTGCCTGGGGAAAAAACACCATTGCTAATTAGTTATGCAAGTTTTGCAACTTGTGGGGATTAGTTTAACATTGGTCATGATAAAACCATAGCTATCACTGCAGCGAGTAGCCAACGTTATGCAGTGACAGCGTTATGTAGGTACAGTAGGCTATTTCACGGCTTTTAAGAGCTCCAAAAGCAGAATGTTGACATATCGTTGTCTGGGGGGTCGGACTGATGCCTGCTAATAAGCTAGCTTGCATCCGAGTTGTATCACCGGCGCACCGGCGATAAATAAAAAAGAATAAAGCGCCGATGCGGCGCCAAATGAATGGGTAACGTTGTATGAATGCAACGCCGTATCATATCGTTAGTTCACGTGAAGTAACGTTAACCTTTGCTAGAGATTGCGATATTTTTGGCGATGCAGATTGTTAATACATTCAAATAATATTGGTTATTATAATATTTTTCCATAATAAAGGACATAAAAGGCTTCTTACCTCGTCCGCCTTTCAGCCCTCAGTGATGTTGCTCCGTTTGAAGTCCCGTCGAGATATCCCTTCAAACGAAGGGGATTCTACCCCTCACCCTCGGCCCTTCCCCTCCATCCAAAGACAATTGAGATAACCCTTCCCCCTCACGTGAACGCGCATAAGCAAGGGCAAGGGCTAAGGGCCAGGACGAAGGGGGGAATTGGGATTGAGCCTAAGTATACCTGGTTTTTCACCTCAGCACCTAAGCCTTGCCCACAGCTGTTGTAGGATAATGTGGGAGGGGTTAGGGTTATGATGTCACTAAAATTGTGTTATTTCGATTGGGCCTTTTGAATCAAAGGCTTTCAGCTTTCAGGAAGAAACCAAAATACACAGGGAAGACATATTTTAATATTATAACCACACCTGGGCGTGTATTAGAGTAACTAGAATTTTGCTGCCCTTCGAGTGGCTCATCCTAGAGTTATTTTGCAGCGCAATATGGGAAGAAGGAAATTGCGGGAGGTGACAGACTCCACTTCATGTTTCAGCTGTGTTTTTAAACCAGTATTGTGCCCTGCACATGTAGAAACGGATGGGTTATTAATTATTATATGTGTTGTTGCGCACACACACACACCCACACACACACACACACAGTCACTTGTCAATTCAAGTCCCCCCGGCCCTGCGATACGATACAAAAATCCTCCACAGTGTACTGTGAAGTTGTGAACCCGTGGCACTGATGTACGGCAGCTCCTTTAGCTGCGTTCACCAAGCGTAGTTGTGTGGCGTTTGCCGTGCGATAGGCGAGAGATGTGTTTTTCTGGTTGTTGCCGGCGTGTTGTTGCTGGCGGTGGCCGTCATGGGTCCTTATTAGTGTAGTCTAGTCAACACGACGTGGTGTTTGTTGATGGTGAGGTGGAGTGTTCGCCTGTCCGGCACAGCAGCCAGAGGGGGAGGGGGCTGAGTTAGGATGAGCTGGTGTGGAGCAGAGGCAGCGAGGTTGGACATTGAGGGGTCGGAAAAATCATCCCGGTCGCATGGTTCATGTAACGTGTGTGTCACTGTGAAGGCCGTAGACTACAATGCGACATTGGACTGGCCCCATGAAGTGAACGGAGTTGGTGTAACTCGGCAAAGTGGTGACGATTTCGTAGGCTGGTGGTCTTGCACAAGAATGTGTTCTTTCATAGAAATGGGTATTGTACTGTAAATATGACAGTTGCATGGATGCAAAGTAGTGCTTGGTGTGCATGCTGTTGTTGTTGTGCATGGTGAGATGTGTGCAAACGGTGTGGTTTGGTAGGAGAAGGCGGACAAAGGATGGGGTGTTGCGCTGGCTATTTGTGTGGCAGGATGTTAACTCCATAAACGCATGCAAAACAGAAAGTACAAAAATCACAGCACTCCATCTTTAAACAATTCAAACTATTCAAAAATGGCAAAACTAGCAGATCTACAAGCTCAAAGCACATCGGTTTGCGTTTCGATCTTGCAGATCTGCTACCTTAGATACTTTTGTGTGATGCTGTTGTATGTGGGCTTGTGGGGCATTAATTAATTTATGGAAAAAACACAAAAAGTTAAAATACAGACTTACAGAGATAAGTTAATATGTTTCTGCCCGACAACAGCAATATTTAGCCATAAAGGTCCCCAGTAGTAGCAGTCAGTATCTTGTAATAATGGATATAACTGTATGTGTCAGGTTGAGATCACCCCCAATCATCCGCTCGGAAGAAGAGCTGAAGGAAAAGATTTCACTGTTGGAGGTGAGTGTGTTGTTTTTAGTGTAGGTTTTATCACCTCACCATCATCCTCCACTGGTTGATCATTCATCTCCATCATCCTGCTTCTCCTCCTCTGGTCAACTCTTAGGACTCTATTTCCGTCCATGTAAAATAACCAATATACAAGCTCACAATGTGTCCATGTAGATTGGCTATTTCAAAAATGTTTTTCAAAATAGTAAAAGAAATAAAGAAAAAGGAAAAAAAGGCAAAGTAGATTACAGATAAGGGGTTTAGCATGGATGAAAATGGAGCCCTTAAGAGTCTTAAATGACTTTAGTCTAAATATTGCTTTATGTCACACCACATTTTTATTCTACCTATGAGGGTGGATTCTGCCAATGCATTTCAATCACAGAAATCCGCAAATGGCAGCAAACCACTGAATTCCCATTTGAAATGCATCGGCAGATTCCACCCTCATACTGTAGATGGAATAAAAGCGCAGTGTGAGTGTGCCTTAGCCAGGTTTAGGTAACCTCACACACTGTTCCTTTCTGAGACAATGTTTTTCATTCAGGACAGTCATTTAGACTTAGTAAAACTGACCTGAGTTGACTCTGTACCTTTACGTCTACTCCAAATCACCAAAAATAACCGATTTGCACATCCATCGCGTTGCATTGCTTGCGACACATTGTGAGCTTGTAAATTGGCTATTTTGACTAATGCATCCCCCCAGAATATGGATGATGGGGTTCAAGTGGTTAGCTTAAACTTTGGTTTTGAGTTTTGGTTGTTGGTGTTTTTCTTTTAGGCATTGGGTGACATCCAGATTGCGGTGAAGATGGCCCTGACTGGTGCAGACAGTTCAGAGCATCCTCTAGACAGACAGTACCACTCCCTTCACTGCCAGCTACAGCCTCTGGTCTCCACCGGTCACGAGTACCAGGTCAGTCACATGTCACCATGTGAGGTGACACATTGTGAGCTTGTAGATCGGCTTTTTTCACATAGTTTTTTATTTGTGGAGGACATTTTTAAATACATAAATGTAAAGGTTTTGCCGAAAATAAAAAATGTATTTTTAAGGTATAGAATTTGTATCAATTTTTTATAAGTATCCTATTGTTCTGAATATAACGCCAGGTTTTTCCAATGAAATATCCTAAAAAACTGAGTCGTATTATAATCGGTGACTAGACTATTTGACATTCAATGTTCTTTTTCCACAAACAAGTCTTGGAGAAATGGGGTCCGTCTTATAATCAGAGTCGTCTTATATTCGACACAGTACAATATTGATATGCTAAGTTAAAAAGAAAACATAACTTTATGTATAGTTATATTGCAATAATAATGTGTGGTTTTCCACAAAAACCCAAGGCACACCTGGACTGTCTAATCATGGCACACCATTTGTGAACTACTGATCTAACGGTCTATCAGGCATCAAAATCAGAAGGATTCTACTCATCGTGACCTAATCTCAATGCGTATAGGCTAGTAATCTCAACAGAGGAGGCATCTCTTTATTACGTTTATTTGAATTGCTGACATTGGGTTAGGGTTAAGGTGCGTAAAAAGGAGGTAAAAAACAGCACAATTTCTCCCTGGCAGGTGGTAGAGAAGTATCTGCAGTCGACTCATGCCTCCACCCACGACAACTTTACCATGACTGTGCTGGACATCTTCTCAGTGGACAGGGAGGGAGAGAGAAACAACTTCCTCTCTCAGATGCACAACAAGTACAGTAGCAGCTGTTTGTGTTTTTGCACTTTTTGTGTAACGTGTGATTTAATCCTAGATATGTGTTGTTCATATTTTGATTCATGGTTGTTGATGGTGTGATATCATGCTGTCTCACATGAGGTGCTGCCCGAGAGCCTGGATTCAATTTGGTTCAGCACTTTACAATACATTTCTTCCATTTTCTCTCAAATTACCCACTGTAGTCCCTCTACGTATACTCCATTTGAGAAACACCACTCGTGTGTGTGTGTGTGTGTGTGTGTGTGTGTGTGTGTGTGTGTGTGTGTGTGTGTGTGTGTGTGTGTGTGTGTGTGTGTGTGTGTGTGTGTGTGTGTGTGTGTGTGTGTGTGTGTGTCCGCGTCCGCGTCCGCCCACTAGGACTCTACTGTGGCATGGCTCTCGTCTATCCAACTATGTGGGCATCCTCAGCAAGGGTCTACGAGTAGCCCCACCAGAAGCCCCCGTCACTGGATATATGGTACGATGGACAGAAAAGATAGACATATACATATTTATACATAAATAATAATACATTACTTTATCCATTCATTCTCTTTTCCACAACAAGAAAAAAGATGCGAGTCTCTGTGACACATCTAGGGGCCACAATCTGCATTCAAAGATTTTCCTAGAAGCTTTGTCATTGGTCGATTTGCCTGACTGCTTCCTGATTGTAACCAAGAACTGTCTAAAGAGGACAAGAAGCGAAGACCGTAAGGGCGCCGCCATGTTGCTCACATGGTGCTCCATGGAAGGAAAGAAACATGCGCAGTTGAGACCAAGGAAGATGAACGAGGAAGTGATGGCTGCATAAAGCCCATTGCGCATGTTTCTTTCCTTCCATGGAGCACCATGTGAGCAACATGGCGGCGCCCTTACGGTCTCCGCGTCCCGTCCTCTTTAGACAGTCCTTGATTGCAACCAGGTTTTTTTCGACCATTGACAAAGCTTCTAGGAACATGGCTGTCTGAATACCAAAAAATACCAAAACATTTAAAAATTTAAAGGTCATTAAAACTTTGACATATTATTGCTTATAGCAGCTTTAAAGGGGTCCTTATAGTAAATATAGTAAATATAGCAAGCAGCATCAAAATCAATTTAACCATTTTAACCCTATTTTATACTTCGGCTATTTGAAAATAGACTATCTACAAGCTCGCATTTATAGATATAGTTATTTTCTACATATATCTTCTCTTATGGTGGTCCCTGGCACACAATCTTTTCAAGATGGGGATCCGCCAAATGCATATCAATTTGGGGGGTACTTGATGTGAAAATCTAATGCTTGAGAACCACTGTCCTACAGCTAGTATGTTGTCTTGGTATTATACTCTCTCTCTCTCTCTCTCTCTCACTCACTCACTCACTCACTCACTCACTCACTCACTCACTCACTCACTCACACACACACACACACACTGATCTATGTGTTTTTCTCTGGTTTAGTTTGGTAAAGGTATCTACTTTGCGGACATGTCATCAAAGAGCGCCAACTACTGCTTTGCCAACCAGCGCAATAACACTGGCCTACTGCTGCTAAGTGAGGTGGGTGGGCTCTGTTAGTGACTTGTATTTATACTAGGGTGGCAAAATATATCTTGCCGTCACTGTTGAGTGGAATCCTTGTATGTACCCTTGTAAAATACATTTCTGTTTCGCCTTCAGGCTTTGTAAAAAAAGTTTGCACAGGGCAGATTTGACAAATAATATGGTTGATTACTTTATACTTCGAAATGAATGAATAAACATGAATAGTTGAAATAGCCGATCTGCTATTGCCACTATATATTTTGTTAATATATGAACATTTTTATCATGGAAAAGATTATGACGATCATGTGAAATAGAATTACGATTATCTCAAATAATTGAAGATTATGCGTAATTATGTAACAATTGGCCTAAGGTCCATTGCTTCATTTGGTTCCAGGTGGCCCTGGGAGACTGCAATGAGCTTCTGGCTGCTGACTACGAGGCCAACCGGCTGCCGGCAGGCAAACACAGCACCAGGGGTCTGGGGCAGACTGCACCTGATCCCCTGAACTCTGTCACCCTGTCAGTAGCTTTCTCTTTCAGTAGTGTGCTTATCTGTGATTTGTTTATATTTCATATTTTATTCAGCGCTTAACATTAAAACCAGAAAAGCATCTGTGTCATTTTAGCAAAGCATAACATGTCTTATTCGACTAAAGCACAGTTGATTCTATTACCCTTTCCCGACTATCAGAATCTGTAAAATATGTATTTAATTTAAAGCAACACACACAACTACTAGACCTAGACCAAACTACTTTTCTCTTTATCTCTATCTATCCTTCCCCCTCCCCTCCCTGTGCTCAGGGATGGCATGACCGTTCCCATGGGTCCAGGAGTGAAGACGGGGATTGGGAAGGACGGCGGTTACTCCCTCCTCTATAACGAGTTCATAGTCTACAACCCCGCCCAGACCCGCATGAGGTACCTGCTGCGCATTCAGTTCAACTACGCCTCGCTGTGGTGACACAGTGACAACACAGGATCTATACGTTGCAATACAACTAGCCTGGAAGGGCTGGAGCAGATCCGTGTCGGGTGGATATTGTTGTTTGAAGGACCATTTAGATTAGATCTCTTAGTTTGGTAGATAACCAAACAAAAGATAAACTAAATAAGATTCCATGTTTTGAAAATAATTCTGTAAGACAAACATTCCACTTTCAAACGAGTTATAAAGCTCCAGGTGTCATGGCACTCGCACCTTGTTTACCTTCCATTGAGATAAGAAAAGGACAAATAAGGGACAATATTAATCTATTTCGAGTCAGTCTGTGTCAAATTTGTGTCACAATTTGTTTTAGTTTTTACAAATTGTTGGTTAATTACTAGTTTTTCAATAAAGAAACATTTTACTTGATCTTTCCATTGTGTCGATCAGTTAAAACCAGGATTATGTATACAAATTTTAAATGCCAGTTTCTATGAGAGACAGCCTGATGGAGAGAGAAAGAGAAACACCATGGTTATGTACAAAAATTAAGAATGTTCTATGAGAGAGAACGATGTATACTTGACCTCTCCCCCAGGAGCAATAAGGATAAACCATGTCCATGTGGATACAGAGGGTAGTGTTGAGGTGCTCTTCAACCACATCAACAGCTGACACTTAACCATAAGAAACTGACAAGAGTGGAGGAGAGAGTGAGAAAAATACTTACTGTAATCGTATCGTATCAGATATAACACTTATGTGATTGCTCGAATTCAGTTCACAACAGCAATACAACAAATTTTAACCTGTATCAAGAATCAGGCGTAAGGGTGGCTTGGTCGGTTGTTTTGCTGTGATGAAACGCACTGAGCATGATCATCCACCAAGGATGAAGTTGATGAACCAATGGAACCATTGATTTCCCAGTTTCTCTCTGGTCTAGTAATGCTGCAGTCTGTTGCTGAGTGAGAGGGAGAAGGGAGATATGGAATTATTGTTAGCCGGTGACAATGAAGAGATGAGGGCCAGCCACATATTGCTATAGTACAGTTTATAGTAGTGTTTTGCAATAGTCATGTACATTGTACAAGTGTATTTAGTGACGAAGTTAGTCCATAGTCCAGTTAGTCCTATGTACCAAATGTATCCATTGATTGGATATTATTTAGTCTAGGCTCTTAAACTCAAGTGTCTGGTAAACGACTAAACGTAATGCTTCAGCAGTTGTAGTCGGTAGATGAAATAAGAGAGGGTGATGTAAGACATCACTTGGTTGACACACTATGCAAATAGGATCAACTGGTTCCTTTTTTCTCAACCACATGCTTGTGACGGGATATAGTTTTATTATGTCAAACCTCACACTATTGATTGTTTGGGAATTTCCGATAGTCGACCGACGGGTCAAGAGTTCAGTGATGGTTGTATGATTAGAGTAGAATTCTGCACACATTGTATCTACATTTATTGCACAATTTTTTTTTAGTAAAGTAGTGAGGCTCACAAGAGTCACAACACGTCCTATGACAATGCATTGTGAGCTTGTAGATCTGCTATTCTCTCAAGGATTCGTAAGTATTACGTTTATAAGTATTTTTTGTTCTTTTGAAAATGTACACCTAAGGGTTTGGTCTGGTCTGTCTGTGTGTTTTAGTAAAAGTGAAAAGTATTTTACTTAATAACTATATTGGATTTATTTGAAACACAGGTCCTCTTTTACCCATTTCCTGAAAAGGAACGGTTTGGTTTCACCGGTATCGTTCCCACAGTGATGACAAATGGAGGTGGTGCTGTGAAAGGAAGCTACAGTATATGGTTTCCCATCGTATAAAACATATGCCACCACCTGCAGGCATAAAGCCTGACCGGTGCTCAACAAAGTATAAATGCGGCTTAATACTCACAATTAATATAACTAGAAAATTCGCAATAAAAAAAAATCGCAGAGTGTGGTTGCCGCAGTGGCTTACATATGCCCCTCCCACTAATATTGACAGCCAATTACAATGTCGCGTCACCCCTGTGATCATGCGTAAGTAATTCGGAGGGGATTTAACCCCCAAAATTCATGTTTTTGCGACAAACGGTTACATTTCTCGCATTTGCGGCACCCCCTTTGGATGAAAATGGAATTGCTTTTAGAACTTGGTTGATTGAACCACCCCGGACATCTGATTCAAATTTGGGATGGATTGGACATTCCGTTCGTGATTTGCGGCATTTTATGTAAAATGGGCCCCTCCCACTAAATTCGGACGACGATTGTGGCCGAACGATACGCACTATCAAGATTCCGCCGTTCGAGTTTTCATCGAAAAGGTCCAGAGATCACGTGTACAGATATTTGTGAGATTTGGACAAAATATTTAGGAGGAAAAGCAAAAAGTGTGTTTTGGACAAAATTCAAAATGGCGGAAAATATATCATGGCGGAAATGGGCGTGGCCTATATGGGGAGATGCGTCATGACCCAAGGAATCCAGGGAAAAAATAATTTTGCCACCATGAGGCCGACCGATAAAATTATAAACTTATAGGTTAAATAATTTTAGTGATAAGTATGAATTTATCCTCCAAGTTTTGTAACTATAGTGCCTACAGTCTCCGAGGAAAAAATACTTGAGTGTGAATTTTTGCATTTTCCCATTCATGTCAATGGGAAATTTTAATTCACTAATACATTCATATCAATTAAACTATACAACATTTCTCTTAGCAAAACACAAGCACACGATCTTTCCGGTCAATTTGACATAATGGCTCAAGTGCGTACAGTCAAAACTGTGGGACAAGTAGTGCGCCAAACTTTGTCTTACTCCAGTAAAATACGGAAAGTGTTAGTTACTAGAGTCAACCACACTAATGAGGGGAGGCCTGGGTGGGCACTGGGCAATGATGTAGAGGTTCAATCTTAACTTCAGCCATGTTCTGGCTAGCCTTTCAGCAAGGCACTACTCTTATCAGTATGTGTCATCTGCAAGTCATTGGCTGCCGTTCTGAATGGGTGACTTGACTTCTACAAATATTGTCATTATGGCATACAGAGAACCACAATGCTGGAAAAGAAACAGCCTGGCCTAATTTGTTAACATGCAGACAGCTCACTGCCCGTTTACAGTAAGCCTGTGTGAGCTCCCAAACGGGAAATAGGTTTTGTTTTGAGAAATAACTGAAGTTTAGTTGTCGGGATATTTGTCACTGTACATAATTACATATGAAGGAAAAAGTCCTTATGCACACCTATGAGGGACAGGTGCGTTGGATAATGAACTGGAAGAGTAGGAAAAAACTGGAATCCCAGTCTTCGCTTACAGAATTTTATTTAAGCAGCAACGTTTCGGTCGGTCAGCATATTTTGGACATGTATCATCACTACATTTGCACATAAGGTGAAATTATATTAATCCTTTGAAATACCATGACCTGGGGAGCAATTAGGGCTTAAGTGTGTTGCTCAGGAACATCTCGCAAGAGTCGTCGGACTTGGCGAGCTGGGGGCCAAATGAGGACCTTCCGATCCCCAGATGGCCGCTCTCGCTTCCTCGCTCAGCTGTTCCACCTCTGGTTAAACCACCTTGTCTCAAATGCCTTTTTAAAGGTATATTCAGTGATTTCACTTAATTCAAATATCACTTATTTTTTTGTTTTGTTGTGATAATCCTCCCTACTATAGAGTGTGCTGGCCATATAAGGAGTTCCTCCCTGTCTCCAGTTAACCCCTGGGGGTCAAAAAACCTTAGGTTTCGTTTTTGACTCTCTATCCTGATTGGACGAAAGGCTGGGTCCCACAGCCAAAAACGAAACCTAAGGTTTTTTGAGTGAAATCACTGAATATACCTTTAAGGCCTAGAGGCCTTAAAAGATGCTGCATCTCAAGGAGTTTATCCTCTAGTTAAATGTAATAAATAGAACATACATGACTGCACAAGAACACGTCAGATCTGCTTGACTAGGAATATAGCAAATAAAACTTAGAAATTTGTACTGCAGTGTAGCTTTATGTTAATTGACAGGCTCTGTAGCAGCTTTTTAACCGGAAACATAACACACACACACGACTGACAAGAACAGTATTAACAGGTCAGAATGATTGCATTTTAGGAATAACACACTTGAAGAATGCGGGCCAATGTGACTTTGTAGGGTCAACCTGATGAGAGCACAGTACATGTAAGCCAGCTGGAGGGGTGAGAGGGGACTGACAGTAACAAGTCAGGACTGGTGGAGGGGGTTTGAGGGTCAAACTGGATCATACTGTGTACAGTAATGCTTTTCTTTTGCGTTTAGTAAAAGGATGACATTTTAAAGGCGAGTATGGATTCAATTAATACACAGTTGGTGTGCTGAGATAAGGTCAGGACATAGTCATCTATCTCCACCCTAATGTATTCATTTAACCACTCAAGCCCAATTTTAGTGAAAATGGCTGATCTTCAAGCTCACAACTTGTATCAGTATTTTAATTACATACTGTACCTGAAAGTGGGACACTCACAGGTTTAAAGTGGTGAAATGGTTTTACTTGTAATGACAAAATACCATGCCTATTTTGAAATGTCTGGTATTAAAGTTGCATTGTGCAATATTTGGTGGGGGTCCCTTTTGATAAACAAGATGGATGACTATAACAAGCCTTATTGTTATAAAGTCTTTCTTATGGTGTGTGGCACAATTAGCTGCTTGACAAGCTCAACATGACACATTGAGGTTGTAAATCTGCAATTTGACAATGTTCAAATATAATGGCATGCCTCAGGATGCCAGGTTGAAGGTAGAGTAACATAAGTACTTGACCTTGAAACCGGATATTCAGGTTAGTGGCTCATTGCACAGAATACAAACAATGACTTACACAAAGACAGGTCTCACACATATATTTATTGTAAAAAATACATATAAAAACAACTTTTGAGACATACAAAATATTGGAGCTTAGAAACAGTATATTGACCAAACAAAGACCAAGCCATTTTTTTGAATTGCATTACAATATTTACAATTTAATAAATAAAACTCAAACTTTTGTTTCTATAACCAGAGTTAAAAGGCAGATTGTCCATATCGGGATTCATATACCACTGTGGTGACCCTTTAAAAAACTAAAACACATTCTCATCTAATCAATCAATCAATACATCGATGTATCCATGATCTCAAAGCACAGGGCAGAGGAAAGATTTTAAACCAAGGATGGAGGACTTGGAGGAGAATTGTACAAAATAATCATCCTTGGTTGTATAGGAACTGGTTTACACAGAGTGTCTTAGCATTGGTAAAAATTGAGGTATTGCACCACACAGCTTATGGGGAAGGTAAAAAGAAAACATTTGGGAGGGTGTTCAGATTGTCTCTTATTTTCACCGACAACCCAACCGCGCTTATAGTCCCTCGCATTTTCACCCACTCAAAGTTAATATGCGTTATCACCACAACAAAATGGAACATCTAGTTAAATGTTTCTCTTATTCTGCTCTCCAACACATAGCTCTCAATGCACAGACATACTTTTGGCATTGTTCTTTTCTCAATACAAAAAGGGGGGAAACATGCACAAGGTTGCCAACTCGTGGCAGGACATAGCACCTCAAATTGCAGAACAAGGGACGAAAAAGCTGGGGTGGACAGAGCTGAACGTTGTGCTGATCCAGATTGTTTGTTTTAGGATAGAAAATGGATCATGCAGAACAGACATGCCCTTTTAAGTTCAGGCAGCAAAAGCAATAAATCCATGTTTTGTTGTCTACAGTCTACACTGTTCTGTGCCAATCTTGCACCAAAAGAACTCACACCAGTCAGGCTCCACTCGTCACTATTCAGCCACAGAATTAGGCTAGTATCTCAACTCACCCCATCACTAAAGAAAGACAACAAATACCAGCTTGCACATGAATCCCTTCACCTGGTAAAGGCAATCAACACACACACAAAAGGCAAGGGTAGCCATTTAACACCTTAAGCAATAATTAAAATCAATAATTGGTAAGATACAATGTCTATGAATCCTCAAGAGGGAAGAAGGAGGAAGTTAACACTATTATTTAGCCGTCAGCGCTGCGTTCCATAGCCTCCAGTATCGGGGGAGGCATCTGCCACATGGTACAAACATGCCCCCAAAATATGCCTCCCTCGACTAGTCTGTCCATATATTTCTCCACTCTGCCATTCAACAAACCAGATGGCCCACAGTACCACTTGGCGTCTGGTTAAAATAAATCTGGACTTAGTCCCCGAAGGAAGTGAAGGGGAGTAATGCCTGATTTTATTCTTGGTTGTGTGCCGTTGTCGCACAGACAATAGCTTATCTACAAGCTCGCCTTGATCTTGCAGATCATTTTCAGTGGGTGACTTCGGTATAGATCACCCTTACAGAGTGACAAACCACATTACTTCAGCAAAGTAGAATGAGAGCAGTGGGCACCATGTAATGGACCACTGCTGTATAGCGGTGCATTACCAAAATTGCAGTTTGTTTGATTAAAAACTAGCATTAAAAAAAGAGCCCTCTTGACCAGCAGACCTCTGGGCACTGTACTGTAAACACACACACATCATCAGGACAGTTTTGTCCTCACTCGTCATTACATATGAACACACACACACACACACACACACACACACACACACAGTTTCTTGAATACAGTCGACATCAGGACATCATACACAACTTTATCTGAGACCTTATTTGAAAAGAATCTGCCTTGAGGGAGAACAAAGTGCTCAAAACGGTGCCAACACTAGTACTGCTACGGCCTTCTGAAATACCTAAAACAACCACCAACCAAGTAGCAGCAAGTTCAGCACTAACCACCTACTGGGAAACTGACCTATTCAGCAAACAATCAATCAATTCACCCCCCAAACTTCCCCTGAAATGTATACAGGTAACGACAGGAAAAAAATTAAATCCCACCTAATCTACAGCAGCCCCCGCTCACAGAATTACAACCCCTCAACCTCCAGCTAGTTGAAAAGAACAAAGCAATGCGATATTTGTATTATGTGGTAACTGTTTGCTCTTTTGGTTTCCAGTCTCTGGATTAACCAAGGAACGAAACATTCAATGTAACATAATAAAAAGTAGGCCAATTAGCAATACTTTCTTTTGCAACATTGGCAGAGAAGAAATGACCTATACTGTTTGTTAAGAATACAAAAGTGGAGCCACAGTCAATTTGCTGCTTTCCTCCTCGAGGTCCAGAGGTCTTTCTAAGAGGGTTTTCCATCATCTTCAATTGAAAATAATTCTTTGACTTTTTTTTCTCGTATCCAGCAGATTCAGAGTATAGTCCTTGAAGGAGTAAGGGAGGGGACCAGTTCCATCACTTGTCCGAACCAAGACTGAGGGAACAGCTGGTTTCATTGTTGCCATTTGGCTTTAAAATGGTCCACACCAAGTACAAATGGGAGTGGTCCATGTGGAAAAGATCATTTGGTGCTTCCTCTTAGGACTCTCTCTCTCCACCACATGATTGTAGAAAGTTTTCATCTTGGGGCTGGGGGAGGGTTTTACTTCTAAATCAAATATGCTTTTTATTCTGCAGAATTGGGATTCGGTGTGGTCTCCTGTAGGGATGCAAAAAAAAAAGGAGAAGCCATCTGTTAGACACATGGATTTGTTTTCTTATCTGTCTTTTGGGGTAAAACTTGGACTGAGAGATATGTCGTGCTTCTTTTCACAGTATGTTTACTGTACTGTCCCAATACAATGACGTGATGGTATGATGTGTGAATCTAAACTGATTGAGCATTTCTAATGCTAGTCTAGTATGTGACCATTTTAACCACTTAAGCATCATAATGCTTAATGTTGCACGCCACGGAACCATGTGGTATTGCAAGGGTTTATTTAAAGCGGTCAGCTCATGTGAGAGGCAGTTTCAGGTGGATCACAGAAGGGGCCGTTACCAAGCTACTACTATCGAGGGGAGTGGAAAACAAATCTATGTACTGTATTAAAAAATTGTATGTATTAATTTGTTCAGAATGTAGAACCCCTGTCGTCTGAACATCTGTATACCCCAAGTTCACATCTCACATCTACAAGCTCGCATCCATTCCTGATGCACTGTGAGCTTGTAGGTCGGCTATTTTCTATAGTATACATACAGTATAGGTTTAAAGTTAAAGTGCTCTATTGTCCTTAGTTGCTTCTTTTCCTAGACCTGGTTGCTTATTTTTCGCAAAACTGCAACTCAGCCGACACACACACACACACACACACACACACACACACACACACACACACACACACACACACACACACACACACACACACACACACACACACACACACACACACACACACACACACACACACACACACACACACACACACACACACACACACACACACACACACACACACACACACACACACACACCCTACCTGAGTGGGGTTGTTCAATACATGTGGCATGCACATCAATCAAAGGGATGTTCAGGGCAGCAGGGCTTCACCTTTGACCAGGAGTCAATGCAACTGGAGGAGCGGGAGATATTGACAGAGCAGTGCAAGAAAAGGAGAAGTAGTATGTAAAACAGTATGGCCACAGCCTCTAGAATACAGAGAGAATTCTGTTGGAAGAATATTATACGGTAACGATATTTCATAACTCCAAAGATTGTAGGAAGAATGTTGTCGGTGCAACAACCATGTGTAGAATAGATGTGTAGATGCTGACCATGAACACATATTTTGGAACTAATTATCGTAGAACATACAAGTTACCACTTTTTATTTCATCACTGGGCAAATAAGTAAGCTAAACATAAACTCAACAAAGTGGACTTGTTTACCTCTTATGGTAGACGCAGAGGCAAGCCAACCGAGCAATGGTCTCTCCTTGCACCAGATCCTCCAAACAGATAGAGCACTCCCCGCTGTCTTTACTGAGCACATCCGCTATGAGCATGAACACACACACAGTCACACACACACACAATGCTAAAATACACACAATATATGGGATGATATGATAGACTGGTGGGTCGAAAGTGTTTATAAACCTGCCTCTAAATATTACCCATGGTGTCATTGTGGTTCAAATTCACCCTCCCCTGTGTCGACTACAGGTGTCCAGTTCCATAGCAGCTGTGCTTTTAGTTTCTAGCTCCAATGTCAAAGTTTTAAAAAGACACGTTTACAATCAAAAGTTTTAATAGAACATTAACCACAACCTTATACAATAGTACTCAATCGTGTGACGAATAGTAAAATAAATAAAAAACTTAAAAAAAACACTTGAGCTTGTTGATCTACTTTCTTTTTGTGACACATTCAAAACAAATCACTGAACAAAGGAGGTAGTCAGGAGGGGATAATACAGGGACTAAAAGCAGTGTCTTGACTCTTCAATATAACTCACTATTGTATGGTAAAGGTGGAGATGTGAGGCAGCTCAACAGGTGATCCTCAATCCTGCCCCCCGGAAAAGGCTTGGTGCAGAAAGGACAGCGGATATCTGCATGAGAAAGGGAGACAAAGCCTTTGTTCAGAATGCAGGCAAATCCAATGTTTCTCACACCTGATCTTTCAGATTGACTGTCTGTCCACAGTCCACACTAGTATTTGCAAGTGATTAGATCAGATTTGCGTATTCAGACGTCATCCACTGATCTGATCATTGGTTGCTGTGGTAACAATATAAACGAGTCAACGACACATGAGTGAGTAATGGGGCAAGTACAGACCCCTGGGGGACCATAGTCATCAAATTATATGTAAGTGATTAAGCCCTTTTTTTTAAGTTAAAAAAATAGCCGATCTACAAGTTCACATTCACGGTGAGCTCATAGACCTGCTATTTTTGAGGGGTCCTATATTCAGTTATAGTGTAGATTTTCGTCCTACACAAACATTAAATTCCCATTGACAATGAATGGAGAATTTACGTCATATGTAGATGAGCAAATCAGCCAGTTTTGTATGATAAGAGAGCCCCTCACTTTTTATTGAACTATACATGTTATAATATTTATATTATCAACTATAATGACATGGCCAAAATAGGAAGTTCCCAGCTGTCCTACTCAGGGATATCTGAGGCCATGGACATTAGTCTATGCCTGGTCTGGTAACGAGAGAAATTGTGTCCCACATTACCCTCCAGTCTTTATGAGTGAGTGGGCAGTGGGCACGTGAAGCCTTTGACCCATTTCACTACACTTGCTAGAGGGCTGCCCTGGCTGAGAGTCAGCCTATTGTTATGGTTTGGATGGGTGGTGGAATCTTGTGGTGGTGTTACATTAGTCCCAGGCTCCAGCCATGTGTATTTGATAGATTGAACAATGCAAATCAATTTAAATACTATTCCTCTGAAATGAAATGTTTCTATGCACAGACAAGTAGACGTGAGGTTGCATCAAGTTGAGAAAACTACCCACAGCAATGGCATGATGAAATTATTACCAACACAGCCCCTGTGACTCGAAAACCAGCTAGGCACCTCCTATAGTTTTACGCTAGAAGTCCAGAGCAGACCACCATGTACAATAGAATCCTCAGATGGTTTAAATCGTCATGTAAGCACGAGAGAAGAGATAATCTGCTCAGGAATGTAAAGAATAATCCATTTTAATTTCGCGATGGCCAGGCTGAGGGTCACGTTGCTGCTTCTCATGACATGTATATACATTACTACTTTTAAAAGCATCTGCCTGCCATTGTTTGTTGTGTTCCTCTAAAATGTAATTGTTACTTCTGCAATAATACATCCTACTCACTACCAATTTACCAAGCAGAGTGGAAAGAAAAGGACAGCTGTGTGATTGTGAATCATCCTCACGCGTCCTTGAAACTAATGTTCAGAACATAATACTGCTGTTGTGTGATCATGATCATTATAATAACTTAAACACCACTGATTGAGTTATCATTATAACAACGACGTAATACACAATACTACTGAATTTAGCACCGGTTTTTTTAGGTTCCGGGAGCTATGCTGCTGAACTGTGCGATCATTATAACAACTTACTGCCATGTCTGTTGTTGACGCGGTACAGGCCGATCCAAGCCTCCGACACCGGCCGCTGGTGTGCGCCCCGCACCCGGGCGGATCTGGCGCCCACGTTGCGCCCAGACGAGTGCCGATTCCCCGGCAGTCGCTCAGAAAAGGTGCGATGGGGCACACGGCCTCCCGTCTCCTCTCCGGATGGGTGTTCCACGTTGACACTACCGTGAGCCTCCGGGCTGGGGCTGATGCTGCCGCCACCGTCCTCGTCCGCCGCAGGCTTGTCCTCCCCGGTGGAGGAGCTGTCGCCGCTGCCGGCCGGTGTTGACGCCGCCGCTTGGCCGATGCCGGAGGGGAGGCTGATGCGGTCGGCGGGGCTTCCGTCGGCGCTCGCCTGATGCCCTGGCATCATGTCCGAGTCGCTGCCTTCCTCGGATCGGCTCTGGTTGGCCTCCGTGTCCTCGAAGCTCCCCGAGAAGTCCACCATGAGACTGGTGGGCCGGGCGCAGCGGGGCCGCCGGTACGAATCCCGCTTGGTTGTGCCACTGCCATCCTTTCCGAACGCCGGGGGGACCGCCGGGTCTTCTTGCAGGCGACTCGCTCTCGTCCCCATCTTTGACCAGCTAGGAGGCTAACAGAGCTAACAGCTAAACGCAGCAGCTGGCTAGCCGAGCTGCTTCCTCAACAAGGAGAACAAACTAAGTCACCAAAAGCAGCCTGCTGCTAACCACACACCCACCGCCAATACAGACCCACTCTGATACCAACAAGTAGGTGTTTTGTGATAGTGGTCGATTGGTATAATGATGATCAACGACCCCGTTCCAGCTTCAATTCGTCCTTTCTCGGCACATTTTTCTTTCTTAAAACGTTCGTTGCTGCAGCGGAAATGGAGCGTGTTCGTTTCCTCCTTTTGCACAATTATGAGAGTCATTACGGTAGCGCCTATCAATCTAATTGTATAAAAAATAGAAGCGCTACAGGAATCAGTCAATGGCTCTTATAGATGGGTGTTCTTTGGTGATACAGGTAGGATTATAGACAAAAAAAGTAAGTTTTTCTCCAAAGTAGTACTGCTTAATTCCCAGAAGGGGATAATAAAAAGATTCCTATCGAATTATGTGTGTGTCCTCTGCGATTTATATAATTTTGTATTTGGGTTTTGTGTTTTGAATGGATCAAAGGAATCAAGTTCAAGCTCATGACCAGTCTGGGTCAAAAGCGGATACGGAAACTGTGTGTGTGTGTGTGTGTGTGTGTGTGTGTGTGTGTGTGTGTGTGTGTGTGTGTGTGTGTGTGTGTGTGTGTGTGTGTGTGTGTGTGTGTGTGTGTGTGTGTGTGTGTGTGTGTGTGTGTGTGTGTGTGTGTGTGTGTGTGTGTGTGTGTGTGTGTGTGTGTGTGTGTGTGTGTGTGTGTGTGTGTGTGTACGCGCGCGCGTTAGAGAAAGTGCAACGTACCGGATATACAGTAGCCGGCCCCGACCCGGATCACACAAATTAATTTGGAATAGAAACCAGGCTTTTTACCAACAGGCATAAATAGCTTGTGAACGCGACGGTAGACTTTACGGTAAAAATGTACACAATAATAAAACCGGCCAATCAACGGCCGGAAGGAATGGACACGGAAACATACTGGAAGCTGGCAAGACTGTATTATTCATAGACTAGTGACAGTAACAGGAATAGCCACTATTACACACTACACAGTGACAGTAAGTAACTCGTCTGTCCACAGAGGGGATATTTGCGTTACGGTAAGTTTGTACGTCTTTTATTAATAACTGAAATGACTGAATACTGTAGTAGCCACGGTCCACGCCTATGCACTGGACTCTGACTCATTGTAAATCAAGACAGAACTGCCAGGTAACACTGTTCTCATAGCACCAGTGGCGGAAGAAGAAGAAGTTGGCTCACATTTTCTCTTTCACTATATTTAATATTTAAGCAAAAGCCCTATGTCCAATTTGCATTTGTATAAAAGTACAAAAGTATGGGCTTCAAAATATACCTACTAAATTAAATGTACCAAACGTTAAAGTAAATCATCAGTAATGCATATTTATTCATTACTTTAATGTTGCAGCAGCTGGTGAAGGTTGGGCAACTGCTGCATAGGCTAGGCTTAAGCTAATAATACATCTGCAAAGCTAGTAAAGACTGTGAAATAATTAAGTAAAAATGTACTCAAGTAAAAGTACCTCAAAATTGTAATTGAGTACAGTACCCGAATTTGACTTACGTTTTTAATCTTATTTAATACATTTAGCTAGAAACTTTAAAACATTCAGTACATTTAGGAATGGTGTGATGGCGTTATTGATGTATTTTGTACATTTTGAGATATTACATTTCAATCACAAAGAAATCCCAGTATTTTAGCATAATCCTTTTTATAAAATTAACACATTTTTATAAACTCTTGTCCTACACCCACTTTTTATATTTTTTACAGTACAGACAGATTTTATAGGCCTGCCCCATAAAGTACGTATTTATACTTTTCGAGTTATGTTTGAACACCATGTTCCACCACACCCCATGCACCTGCCACTTTTCAAAGTCAGAATGTTTTTCATATGCAAATCAACCTCAGACTCACATTGCACTGAAATGGCAGTGTGCTCAATACCTTCCACAGGTTAGCGGGCAGCTTTTAACCATTTCCAACTTGGCATCCCTATTTTGGGCATGTCATTAAAGGCAAAAATCTTGTGATGTGCTGTGAGCTTGTAGCTCTGCAATTTTCACGATTCGTATTACGATGAAATATATATCATGTGGTTAACACATGATATATATTAACACAACCACTGTTGGTAGTGGTTAACACTACCAACATTCAGTATACAGTAGATGTACAGTAGTATCATGTAGAAATTATCAATAGGGTATTCAACCTCAAGTTTATTTTTGACTGGTAAGATGTGAATTATTCATAATTTTGCATCTGTCATTTTGTTCAGTGTAGTCACACTCACGGATCACGATATCTATATAACTTGTGTACTTTGTCCCCTTTTTATTGCTGCTTTTCTACTTACGTCATATAATGGCAAACTATGGCAACATAACATATCAAAGCTGCTGCACCATGTACAAATAGGTGGCATGCTGTTGAGCAACTTAACTTATCTGTTAATTGTAGCCTATACACTACAGTACTACACACTACTGCAGAGTTTTTGTGTTTATCTAGGACTTAATAGAACTCGACTCCACCTTGCTGACGGTCTTTGTCTTTCTTTTGGTTTCTCTCTCAACAGAAATGAAAGCGCTGACTTTGCGAAAGGCGGATTTGGTCCATGCGGACCAGCAGGCTACATCGGGGAGAGGCCTGTTCTCCAACTACATTCCACAAAGCCTGGAGAACAAGCTTCTGGTCCAGGCCTCCTCCCTGATGGCCCAAACCAACACAGAGCTCTCATCCATTCCATCTGACTCCTTCTCATGCCCATCTCTCCAGCCCTCTGGCCTGTCCTCCACCACCTCCACCCTCCTTCTCTCCACTTCCTCCTCTTCATACACTCCCTCTTTCAGCTCTCTCCTTCTCAGCACAGAGAACACGTTCCTAAATAGAGAACCTCTCCTGCTGTCATCTTTGCTCACGGTACGTTCTGTCCCGCATGGCTCTTGGCTATCTTCGTCCCTGGATACCTCCTCGAGTGGTTCCCTGCTCGGGCGCTTCTCTCACGTTCGTCCTTCATCCCTCTGTCCTGGTGGAGAAGAGAAGCCGGACGGGCGAGATGGCAGACGAGACGAGGTATCTGAAGAGACTCAGTCCTATAGTGAGGAGACAAGTGAGGTACATGAAACCATCTGTCGCCTTAATAAATAGCTTTTTTCTCTTCTCAATCAAATCATTGAGATTAAAGGTCTTTACACACCAGGGGCTTGATGAATACATACAACAATACAAAATTAGCTGTCAAATATTTGTAATTGTTATACTTGTAATATAATTGATGCCTCATTCAAATTGACCTCTTGCCAAATAACGAACACTTGTGTGAAGTGAGGGGTACCTTTTATCACCCGCCACATGACGTCACGGGGGCATGCTTAAAGCAAACATTAAAAGTCCATAGACTTGGTTGCCAGCCTGTCACACTATGTCATGTCTGAAAGCAGGCGTTGGAGGGGTTAACTGACACCCATTGATTGTGTTTGCTGTGCTGTTTTCTGGGTCAACAGCTCTCTGAAGAAGACGGCATGGAGGAGCAAGAGATGGAGGTGGATGCTAACAGCAGCACAGAGTTCTCTGTGCTGCAGATGGAGCTAGGTGCTCCTGACCATGATGAGACTATAGCAGTCAGACAGGAGGAGTTTGAAGAAATAGACAGAGGAAAAGAGGAGAATGAAGCAGAACTGAAGGTTAAAAAGGTGTGTGGTGTGGGTGGTATTTATTCCTTTAGGGCACTTAATGGAACAAATCAATTTAATTAATCGATTATCAAATAATTGATTTAAATAACGAATATAATACACACAACACACAGATATTAAGACATCTATGTTGTCTCTGTCACTAAATTCAGTGACATGACGTGCATTAGAGCTGAAAGAGTTAATTGGACTTAGCAATTTAGTCAAATATAAAAAGTAATCAATATATAATAATAATAATAATAATTAGACCCCGACCGATGCCATATTTTTGGGTCCGATGCCGATTTTGGAGAGACCTACACCACCGATGCAGATACGATGCCGATGTTTTGGACCGATGTTTAGTAATCAATTAAAATAATTGAAAGAAATTTTAAAAAACGTCTAAACTTCAAAATACGTTTTTTTTATTCAAGTTAGCAATAGAATACATTGAATACATTTAAATAAAATATTTTGGCACATAAGGCATTTTTTTCAAAATGAAATGCACCCCTATATATGCCCTCCTATATTCAGCTATTAGTGTAGATTTCCGTCCTACAAAAAGTCATTGACAATTTTATGTCATAGTGTCTGAGCAAATAGACATGTTACATCATAATCACCATTACATCACCTAATCAACATGAGTTAGACTTTAATATATTAGCGCCCCTCACTTCACAAATAATAGAGCAGTCATACTATTAATATTGTTTGTTGTGGCTGAAATAAACAAGGCTGAAATACACAGCATATCTCTGAATAGCAAATAATGTACAAATACCTTTTATACATTTAAATTCAATTAAGGGATTTTTGTGGTTTGTCAAAAGTGATATACTTCTCCAATAAGCGGTGCAGAACCGAAAAAGTTATATACTTCTCCAGTACAGCGGTGCAGGACCGAGAGAGTGATATGTGCAGGATGGACTGTAGTAAACATTAAATACTTTCCCCCCTCCTGTATTCCCCCTCCTGTTAAATAACACCGATGTCGGGCATCGGCTCCCAAAATGACCGATACATTGGTGCGACCGACGGATCGGTCGGGCTCTAATAATAATAACAACAGCAATAATATATCGTCTCTGTCTGGTGGAAACCTCATACCGGTATGTCCAAAACTGTTACTTTTCAGGATTCTAATTAAAAAATAGCAGATCTACAAGCTCAAAACGCATTGCTTCACGCAGCATTTCGGGCTTGTGGATCTGCTACTTTGGATGCTTTTGTGTGATGCTGTAGTATGGTCAAATAGGTCGTTTTCATTTTAAAAACACAAAAAGTAAAAATATGGGTTTCTGCCCGACAGGAACGATATCTGCATAGTAAACTTGCATATCTCAAAAAAATGTCCTTCCTCTGAACATGCCTCTGTTCCTCTGCCCTTCAGTATGGCTTACTGGACGAGGTGTGCTGTTCTCTGGTCAATAAGAGCACGGCTCCAGGCCAGACAGGCTGGGATGAAGAGGACAGTGTGTGGACCAGGATCACAAACCTTTCTAAGGGCATCTCTGAAACCGACCCACAGTTTCTCCTCAAGGTGTGTGTGTGTGTGTGTGTGTGTGTGTGTGTGTGTGTGTGTGTGTGTGTGTGTGTGTGTGTGTGTGTGTGTGTGTGTGTGTGTGTGTGTGTGTGTGTGTGTGTGTGTGGGGGGGGGGGGGTTGGTTATGCAGTATCTGTGAATTACAGTAAGCCGTAGATGTTGTACCATTTACTGTATCTGTTCTTCACCTTTTTCCCTCCAGGTGGCAGTGTACACCAGACAGGAGCTGAACATTCGCATTACAGCGAACTTCCTATTGACTCTGGCCGCCAATCAGTCCGCCACCAAACCACATTTCCGCAGGTACTTCTGTGCAGCCATACAGCTGCCTTCTGATTGGCTGGAGGTAGCCAGACTCTACAGCACGGTGAGTCTCAGCCACAATGCTTTATGTAGCCTATTTATCAGTATTTGAAACTGTTGGGATTTATACATGTTTAGTGTTAGGGTTTGTACATCGGGTTATCGCAATCATCCTGAGGACAAATCTATTTCTGATCTGATTAGTACTGATAAGTCAAGTTGCTGGCAAACCCTGTAATGTGTGCATGATGTGTCTCTGTAAATCTACCTCTTTCTGCAGTGTTTCAATAAGAATCTACCAACCTGTCTGAAGAAGGCCATGGCTGACAAGTTCAAGCAATTCACTGAGTACCAGCTAGCCAAATACAACACGCGCAAACATCGCTGCAAACACAACAGCAAAAGGCCCAAAGGCAAGGTACTGAATACACTGTGTGTGTGTGTGTGTCAGGGTTGTGTCGGGGTAAGAATGGTGGTCCCTTATTGGCTTTTGGACTAAAGGATTTAGAACAGCAGTTGTAATAGACAGTAGTTAGTAGCAGTACTTGCACGCTCTGCTTGTGCACAAGTAGGCCTACTTGTGTGCATTTCTAGTTTCTTCAGTGGTTGGCCTGTGACGTCAGTCATCTATGACATCATACATGATGTATGATGTATGATTCCATATTTGGGATTTTGGGAAAGGTCTCAGTCAGGTCAGGTTGTAGAAAAAAAAGTAGAAAATACATAAAAAGGTTAGTGGAGGTACTTCTGAGGTCTACTGGTAGTGTGCAGAAGATATTTAGTGCTTTGCGTAATTAGCGGCAGACAGTCTTCTAGACAGCTCACCACTGAGGGGCCACGCTGTAAAAAAGTTGTTTCTTTTACTGCTGCACTCTCCATCATCCCACACATCCCGCACTCCAGGTACCAACCAATGCACAACTGAAAAAGTGGGCAGCCATCCTCAGATCAGACGAAAAACTTCTGAAGGAACATGTGAGTCCATTCTCCATTTTTTTATGTTTTCTTTTGTGGCTTTTGCCTTTATTTTATATTTTGTATGGAGGGACAGACAGTAGGCTGACAGGAAATGGGGAGAGAGATGGGGGGGGAAGGCATGCAGTAAAGGCCGTCGGAATCGGGAGTCGAACCCGCGGCACACTGCCAGACTGGATTACCAGCCAAGGTGCCTAGACCGCTGAGCCATGGCCCAGGCCTAGTATTGATTTTTTTTTTTTTTATTTGTTCAGCTGCAGCCATGTTTACATTTCAGTGTACTAGAATCTGGGCTGATTATAGTTACTTATTTTTCACAATCTGATAATCCTCATTACATGTAGTCAGTTACTAGTAGTACCAACCCTGAAGGACTATAATGAATCAATTATGCATGATTGACTACTGGATAATATAGTGAGCTCATCAGCAAGATTAAAAACTCTTCCGAGTTGCACCACAACTACTCCTTCAAAATGACTTCTTAATAATACTCTTTATGAAACCACTTTTAGAGCTCTGTTGAAATGCCACCTGATATAAAACCTTTTTTGTTTTGTTTTCAAGATCATTCAAATCTTTTTGATTAGGAGAAGAAACAGAATTACTAGACAAACTGAGGCATGCTGCTCTTCTACACTAGCCAGGCATCGTCACATTGTTAGCAACAAGATGATGATGATACATGTGTGCACCACTTCTGAATTGTCATTGTGAACAATTTACTCTCAGTCACACTGCACTCCCTACTGGGGAAACATGGACATAGCACTCTTTTGTTTTCACATAGCAAACTTTTACAATAGATTGTGATTTATTTACAGTGCAATGCATGATGGTATATAGTTTGTGGTTGTACCCTACTTTTCACAATGATTTTCATGCCGAGTTGTCTGGGAGATTTATGTAGCTCAATTTTGTGTGTGCGTGTGTGTAGTTGAAGAATGGCAGACCAGTGGTGGTGGATAAGAAACAAAGTGAGTTCAGTTTAAAGAAAATGATCCAGAAGCTCCACATTAAGGAACCAACTCACCATGTCATGGCCATACTAGGAAGGAAGTAAGACACACACACACACACACACACACACACACACACACACTAAACCTCACCACTAAATGGTGGACCTGTACGCACGCACGCACGCTCGCACACACACACACACACACACACACACACACACACACACACACACACACACACACACACACACACACACATACAGTACATAACATACATCAAATCTGCACCAACTACAGTGCCAATTATATGCACCATATGGACTTTACAACATGATGGAGATGAAAGTTCAAACGCCGTTACTGGGCCCTGTCTTGTTTTAAGTTGATTGCAATTTTCAGTCTCAACTGTGTGTGTGTGTGTGTGTGTGGCTGCGTGCATGTGTGTACGTGTGATCCAGGTATCCTGCTACAATGCAGGCATTCACCCGCAGTGGGCTGAGTGGGGTGTGGGACAGGCTGAAGGCTGGACAGCGTATCAAGCTCAAGCAGCCAGAGACATGGGAACGCTTGCTCAGTCAGCAGGGCAACAAGGCCTGCACCTGGGAAAAGCTCATCGGTCTGCATACACACACACACACGTCACACATAGACGCACGCACTCACCCACACACACACACACCAGAGGCGTATCTACAATTAGGTGAGGACAGGCTGTCCAAATCCATTTCTACCTGGCCAAAATCCATACACTGAGGACAAAAAACAAGCCTGAGAACTATTAGTTGACAGCGGATTGGCCGCGACCCTCAATCACCCTTTCGAATGCAAATGCATGCCTTTCAGTCTTTGTATCCTACTGTCTGGCAGGTATATCTCTGAAAACCTTTAGTGCTACTGATTGTGCGTGGGGGGACGACAACTAACACATCTTGCCTGCCCAAAATGTAATTCCTGGAAACGCTACTGACACACACACACACACACACACACACACACACACGCTAAACCTATGTCCATGTCTTTGTTTAGATAACAAGTCTCTTCCGTTCATGGCGATGCTGAGGAATCTGAGGAACATGATAACTCATAGCATCAGTGAGAAACACCACCAGAGAATCCTCAGCAGACTGACCAATAAGGTGACATCATCAGTCCCACATAAACAAATTCCACAAATGTAGCACATCCAAAAATGTAATAAATGGTGGACAGAGCTAGTACTCACATTTATTTTTATTGGCACACACCAAATTCTATTCTATTCTATTCTTTTAAGTATTCTGGATTTAGGTTTAGCACTCACCTCATTAACCAATGAAAAAACAACAACATTTTGTTCCCCCTGCAATAGCAGATCTGCATGTTCACAACGCATCACAAGCTTGTAGACCGGTAATTTCTAAAGACATTTTGCAAGAAGGTGGGCTAGAGCCAGATGTTAACGCTATTTAGTGGTCCTTGACATGGCAATCTAGTGGGGACCACTGCTGAAACTGGTGCACATGTTATTCTTTCTAATGTCTGGGGACCCCTGAAACTGGTGCACATGTTATTACTTGCGCAAGCAGAGCACGCAAGTACTAGTTTCGCCCAGGACGATATTCGATGCGTATGCACCGTCCCAGCATATGACGTCGGGGTATAACTGGTATAACTAGCTCTCAATGATGACGTAATAAAGATGTGGATTAAAGGACCCAATGCCAGAGTGTAATTGGTTTTCGATGGTGACGTAATGACGATATGTTTTAGTGTCGGGAGGATTAAAGGTAATGCTCCTATGTATACATGTATGTAATCTGGCACCACTGCCGTATCAGGCACAAGTAGTCATTACGTGATCGAATATGCTGTATATACGCATCAAAAGTAACCACAGTATACCGCTAATCAACTTACAAATTACACGTACATATACACAGAGGCATTTAGTATTAATATCACTATAGTCCAAGATTAAGTAAATTTAAAGCAATTGACAATTTAAAATAAATAATTAAATAATTTTACTGTATACGTGATAACATATTTTATTTCAGTTTATATACCTTTTTTTTCATGGATATCGATGATTTATGTTTCTTTGAGAAACTAAAAAGGGATCCAGAATAATTCTAAATCGATAAAACTGTATTTCTTTTATAGATAGAAACTAAAGTAGGCAGCAAATAGCTAAACCTAATAATTCAACATTTCAAACGTTCCTTCACAGAGAAGCTGTGGTTTGACACTTTGTAGCGGTCGACAGTACGTAGGCCATTTATGGTCATTTATGGCCTACTAGTGTGCAACAAGCAAGTAGGCACTCGACAGAGTGCAGTTCTAGTTCTTTCTAATGTCTGGTGACCCCTGCTGAAACTGGTGCACATGTTAATTCATGGAGTCTTCCATAAATGACGGTTGCTGTTCCTTGATTACAGAAAGCTGTTGTCCAGAGCAGACAGTTCCCCTTCAGATTCCTAGCTGCTTACAAGGTCCTCATGGAGATGAACTGCATGGGTGAGTAACACGCACAGTCTTTTACAAACTTTAATCAAAATTCAAAACCAACATTTTGAAACATTTTTGCGGGCATGATACTTCAGGCGTGTGTGTGTGTGTGTGTGTGTGTGTGTGTGTGTGTGTGTGTGTGTGTGTGTGTGTGTGTGTGTGTGTGTGTGTGTGTGTGTGTGTGTGTGTACAATTCACGCGTACGTACGCGTGAATTGTTAACACACAAACACATCAGAACATTCGGACATTCACATATATTTACATATTTCTTTACACAATGCATCCCAACAAATCTAGTTTGAATAGTATGTATGAATTGTGTGTGATTATTCTATTACTTCTAATGAGACGCAATTCATACCCCCACCAAATGGTTGCAGCCCGTGCAACAGAGAAAGAGGTCCCCAGCAGCATAGAAGTTCTGAAAAGTGTCCTGAAGAAGATTCCTAAGAGCAGCCGCTTCAGGTCTCTGGATTGGCAATCAGCCGGGAGGAAGAGGATGAGGCAGGCCCTTGGGGTGCCCTTCGTCTGTCGACTGTACAATTTGAGGAAGGCCCAGCTTCAGAAAGCCGTGTATGTATGAATTGTTGTGATTATTACTTAGTGGGAGTAGCAGTAGCAGGCCTCAAATGCAATGCTGAAGAAAAATGGTAACAGTAATAATTTAAAGGAAAGGGTTAAAACATCGGTTTAAAGCTCCCAAAACAATTGTATTAATGACCTTATAGATCTTCATCAGTCATCATTTTCCTGATGAAGACCTATAGGTGGAATGGTTTGCCATTAATAAAATAGTTTGCAGATGTTTTAAGCTTTTTAGAAGACATTTTTTAAATGGGCCTTAGCCGGTCTTAATGGATTAAACTGTGTTCAAACTCTTCACCTCTTGACTCCTCACCTCTCTCTATCCAGTCAGAGAAACTACAGCGTGGCTCTGCTGGCTCGCTACCGCCAGGCTCTGGAGACCGCGGTTCAGATCTCCTGTCGGTACAACGTGCCGCCTCTCCCTGGACGCACCGTCATCTGGCTCTCCTCTGGCATCAGGGACGACGAGACCTGGAGCAAGAAGCAGGACTTCTGCCTACCTCCTGGTCCCGAGAGTGACAACGCAGAGGAGGCAGACGATGACGATGAACTCACTCCTTCTGTGAGGACCTAGGTTTTTCCCCCCCACCCTCCTTTTTGATAATTGATTAACAGGGAACGCTCATGCAAAAAAGCTTTTCATTGTTGACTGTATTGATTTGTACTGAAATGAGGAATAGGAAGATTGTACAAGCTCTGAAATACAGTATGACAATTTGAATGTCAGAGACTGAGAACGGCGGTACGTTTAAAAAATAAACCTTTAACATAGAGGGATTGAAAACCCAACACCCAGTTGCCGTGATGCTTCCCGAAACAGGAAAGGATTAGACATAATTTACTTGCGTTCATAACTAATTTAATAAAGTTAGCTACAAAGTCTAAATCAGGCATGAACCACTGGCTCTGACACGCTTGACATGCCCTTTGTATGCCATTTCATATAATGTATTGATTGTATTGAATTGTAGTGCTGTTTCCATTGGCTATCAATCCTCCCAGAGTCTGGAAGTGGCTGTGTTGCTGTCCCTGATGATTGGCTGCAGTGCTGAGGATGCCAGGTTGTTTGTGTATGACTGGAACCAATGTAAGGAGATCAAGCTACAGTCCGACATCCTATTGGATAATGTGAGGGACGTGGTCAAGGTAAGGGCATTGTTTTATTTACTTTATAATACACACACACACAGACACATTGAATTATGTACTACACAAGCATCCTCCAAATGGCATTTTTCTTGCACAAATATGGTGGTATAACTGTGCAATGTACCTTTATTTCTTTACTCCCAGGACATAACAGGCTTCAGACAGTCCAATTCCTCAGATCAAAATTGTGGTTCTTTCTTCTCCAGAGAGTTCACAAAGCAAAACAAGGTTTGTGCTTGTATACTTTGTAGCCTAAACTCAGTCTGGTGTAATGCATAGAACATTTCAACTGACTTAATGTTGTTTAAAGTTGCAGTATTATTATTATGCCCTATTTAATAGGGCCTATTATATACTTTTTATTATTGGCAATAGCCGATGTACAAGTTCGCAACACGTTGCGATGTGACACATTGTGTGCTTGTAGATCAGCTATTTTGGAGAAATTGTGAAAGAGTTCGACAAATGGTCTGACAGGGTTAATTATTTGTGGCTAATTTAAAATGTGGTACTGTGGAAGGTTTGGGTGAAATCTCAGTAACCTTTATTGTTGTCTTGTGAAATCACTTAATGTTTACACATGTTTACACATATTTACAGTAAATTCTTTTGAGCCCATGAATTTATTCTCCCCCAGGTTGACACCATCATTATAGTGGGCGACGACAACAACATTAACAATGAGCTGGAATGGAGCATCAAGAACTACAGGAAGGACATAAACGACAAGGTCCTGGTTGTGAAAATTCTCAGGACGTAAGAAGAAAAAAACCCCTACTTATTTACCGGATTTACCAGAGAAACTGATCATGGATCATAATGTTTGCTCGAGAATAGGGATGCTAGGGTTTGTGTTCATGTGGTTAACCCATTCTGACCTGAGATCAGATTCATACGAGGTTTCCGCCGGACACACACTGGTCTGATGAACCCATTCTGACCTGAGATCAGATTCTAAAAATGTCAGTCGTTCTTCGATTTTTCAAAAAATAGCAGACCTACAAGCTCGTATCGCGCCACTCGGTGGCGCGATATGAGCTTGTAGATCTGCTATTTTTCAATAGCTAAAGCATAACATGATGCCAACACCAAAATGGGTGCCCGGTCAGAATGGGTTAAGATAAAGTCATGTCATCTTACTGAAGGTAACTTACACAAAAACTGACAATCAAGCACATATTCACAAACCTTACTTACTAGGCATACAGTAGAAAATATGTCTACAGTGAATTCCCTGCTGTATAGTATGGTGTGTACTGTAAATATGGCACACAGCCTCCCAACCATAGGGAGCAAATGGACTGGCATTTTATCAGTTACAGACAATGAGGAATTAAGACAATATTCAAACGAACCCAACTTGTTTTCAATTAAAGACACGATGAGAAATGCAATAGATATTTTGGCTACTATTTTCTACTGTTAATATATTTATTTTTTCAACTTTTATTTGACAAACTGTGTCAGGGTGGAATGTTATATCAAACCGTCCACTATAAAGATGTGAGATCACTTCCTATTATAAATTAACCTTAGCTTTTTTGTATGGAACCAATGAAACAAATATGCAGCAGTGAAGAAAGTCAGTCCATGTTGAGAGGAATTATTAGGAGTGTGAACCCTTTCTTATGGATGTGAATCGTGAGAAGTTTTAATTCTTTGTTTTCCCAATCTTGACCAGATGCATGGACAAAGACCCAAATTGTGTGGTGCTTTCAGGCTTCAGTGAGCAAGTCCTCAGGTAAAATGTCACCTGTTCAACTCTCATTCACACAAAATGTCCTGTACACACTGTCACTGGGAACAGTATTATCTTATGAATCTTTGTTCACATTAGTTGTTCTATACTTTAAAAATAAATCAAAAACACCTTATTATAACACCTTATTTTTCTTGATGTAGCAATGATTAAACATACATGTACATTTTGCTGTATCCGGCATGTAAATATCCCAACTTGTTTTTCAAAAGTCGGCCTCCTGGTGGCGCTGTAACAGGCCGTTCTGGAAATCTCACACACACGAGCGGTGTGTGTGAGATTAGCTGTACAAAGACAGACGGACTCACACACACACACACACACACACACACACACACACACACACGGACGGATGGACATACGGTATACTCTCCCCATGCCTTCGGCCTGGTGGAGACAACCAGTTTAGGGTATTGTGTTATTGCTGGTCGCTTCCAGCCGAGAGCTCAAGTATACTGTTGTGGCTACGAGCTATCACTGCTCTGCCGTTTGCTGCTCTTCAAACTCAATCTGGTCTAGTCACGTCCCTTTATATCCCCCACCGAAGGGATGTTGTCATGTCATACTCCTGAGAGCCTGAAAAATGTTTATATTTCCAGGAAGAAAAAAATTGTCCGAACCCAGGCTACAAAAACCCATTCATTTGTGGCATACAGTGCGAAAGGGTCTCTATCTGCTAATTTCTGATGGTCTGCAGCCTTATTCAATTGACGCACGTGCGCACACACACACACACACACACACTCCTCTCTCTCGCCATCTCTCTAATTAGTCAGACTCATCTGCTGCAGGTGCGTCTAGTTTCTGCCGGCGGATCCTGCTGCTGCCTATGCCATAGAAAGCATACCGGTAGGTCTGTTCTAATTCACTATATCAATCGGTTTCTGAAACTATTCCCAGCACAATGAGCCTTGTCTCAAAGTTCCTCTTTAATTCTGAGAATCTGGTTGTACTTGGCCAGATGCTCAGAGCGATATGGAGCATGCATATCTCCTTGTATGGCGCGTTCTGTCTGTCACATCAGCTGTTGTGATGTCGGTCTCTGCATACTTTCTACAACGTCAGTCTTGGGTGACCTAAGTCGAGCCAGGCCTGCTTCTTGTATGGGGAATCTCAGACTGCCCCTTGTTCCGTGGTCAGGTCAGATCCTCTCCAATATTTAACTTAGAAAAAGGTTTCTAATGGAATTGAATGGGGGTTGGACTGCCCAAATGTGGGCATGGATGACATCATCAGCTAGGCTCTTTCTGAGCCATCTATAAAGACATGAATGGCGGCTGAAACAGGCTTAATGCAGTCTAATCCAGTCTAGACCTCTGGTCAGCCTAGAGACAGAGAGGAGAGCTCTGTTACGCATGTTGATCTTATGAATATAAGATATATAGCCGAAAGACAGTGGGAGCAAAAAGAGTGTGAGAGAACAAGGGAGATAGTGGGACTAGGGAGGGAACAAGAGAGATTGAGCAAGAAATCGAGATTGCTAGATATACTTCGTCAAATGTTTTTTTGTAAGGATGCTTCGGTGGATACGGCAACAGCTAGGGTTTGACCCTCCCCACCAGAGTAAGACCAGGACAGTGTACGTGGCTAACCGTTTCCCAAAGCATGGCCACTGCAAACCGCAACATTTTGCTGACAACAGAGTCATCTCATCCAAGTACACTTCTTGGAACTTTGTCCCCAAGAATGTGCTTGAGCAGTTCACAAGGACAGCCAACCTATATTTCCTTACTATCCTCATCATAACGTTTGTGGTAGACTCCCCTACTCACCAAGTCACCCATGCCATACCTCTATCCATAGTCCTCACAGTAACTGCCATCAAACAGGGCTATGAGGACTGGCTGAGACACAAGGCGGACAATGAACTGAACGGTGCTCCTGTGTTTGTGGTTCGCAATGGAATTCTGTTTCAGACCAAATCCAAAAACATCAGGGTGGGTGATATCGTGCGTGTGGCTAAAGAAGAGACCTCCCCAGCTGACCTGGTGTTGCTATCCTCAGACCGCGTAGATGGGACCTGCTACATCAATACTGCCAGCCTTGACGGGGAGACCAGCCTCAAGACCCGCTATGCCAGATCAGAGACAGCGCCGTGTCAGTCGGTGTCCAAACTGGAGGCTCTTCAGGCTGTGGTGGAGTGTCAACAACCTGAGGCCGATCTGTACAGGTTTGTCGGTCGGATCACCGTGACCCACCAAGGGGAAGAGATTGTCAGACCGCTGGGACCAGAGAATTTACTACTACGAGGAGCCAGGTTGAAAAATACAAAAGAGATTTTTGGTGTAGCAGTATATACAGGGATGGAATCCAAGATGGCCCTTAACTGTGCAAAGTGCAAGTTGCATAAACGCTCAATGGTGGAGAAGTCCATGAACACCTTTGTAATTATCTACATGGGTATTGTGCTGTTGTTAACTGTCATTAGCACAATCATGAGGCATGTCTGGCAGCTTGAGAAGGAATGGGACGAGCCCTTTTACAACCCCAAGACTGAGACTGAGAGAAACGTCGGCAAGATCTGGAAATGCATCCAGGACTTCTTGACATTCCTGGTCCTCTACAACAAAATGATTCCCATCTCACTCTGTGTTACCATGGAGATGGTGAGGTTCTTCGGCACGTATTTCATTGTCTGGGATTCGGACCTGTACCACGAGGAGAGCGGTCAGCCAGCCCAGGTGAACACATCAGACCTCAACGAAGTGCTGGGACAAGTGGAGTACGTGTTGACCGACAAGACGGGTACGCTAACAGAAAATGAGATGGAGTTCCGTGAGTGTACAATCAATGGGAAAAAGTACCAGGAGGTCAATGGCAAACTGCTACCAGAGGGTATGGCTGAGGAGTCACTGGACAGTTCTACACCTCACTTGACTGGTGATGAGTTGTTCTTCCTCAAGGCACTGTCATTGTGTCACACGGTTCAGATCAGTTATGACCAACCTGACTGTTCGGTAGGTGTTGGAGACCCACTCTCCCTCGCTAATGGCTCATCAACTCGGATGGAATACTATGCCTTATCACCAGACGAGAAAGCTTTGGTAGAGGCCACTAACAGGATGGGAGTAGCCCTCACTAGCAACAGTGGAGAAACCATGGAAATCAAAACGTTCGGCAAGTCAGAGAGGTATAAGCTGCGCCATGTCTTGGAGTTTGATCCTAATCGCAAGAGGATGAGTGTCATTCTACAGACTCCCTCAGGAGGTGAAGTATTGTTCACCAAGGGAGCAGAGTCGGCTATCCTGCCCCTCACCACCAGTGGAGAGATCAAGAAGACCAGGCTTCATGTAGACGAGTTTGCATTGAAAGGTTTGCGGACCTTGGTGTTTGCATGTCGAGACTTCAGTCCAGAGGAGTATATTGATGTGAATAGGCGTCTGAGCGCAGCCCGCTCCACTCTGCATCAGAGGGAGGAGAAACTACAGGAGGCTTTCAGCTATGTAGAACGAGACCTTCGACTTCTGGGAGCTACGGCATTGGAAGACAGACTCCAGGACAAGGTCCAGGAGACCATCGAGATCTTGCGCCTGGCAGGTATCAAAGTATGGGTGTTGTCGGGGGACAAACACGAGACGGCGGTTAGCGTCAGCCTGTCTTGCGGCCACTTCCACCGCACCATGAACATTCTGGAGCTCCTGCAGCAGCACGACCATGATGAGTGTGCAGAGCAACTGCACAGATTCGCCAAAATGATCAAGGAAGAAGACAATGTGGTCCAGTATGGCTTTGTGGTGGACGGGGATAGCCTCTCTTTAGCACTGAGAAGACACGAGAAGCTCTTTATGGAAGTGTGTAAAAACTGTTCTGCGGTGCTGTGTTGCCGCATGGCCCCTCTACAGAAAGCCATGGTGGTACATCTTTTAAAGAACTCCCCAGGGAAACCCATCACGCTTGCTATTGGTGATGGAGCCAACGATGTTAGTATGATACACGAAGCCCATGTTGGCATAGGTATTATGGGTAAGGAGGGTCATCAGGCCGTGAGAAACAGTGATTATGCAATTGGCAGGTTTAAATTCCTGGCAAAACTCCTCCTGGTCCACGGCCACTTATACTACTTTCGAGTAGCCATGCTTGTGAAGTACTTTTTCTACAAGAGTGTGTGTTTCACCATGCCCCAGTTTTTCTACCAGTTCTTTTGTCTGTTTTCACAACAAGTTCTATATGACCCTATCACTGACATGATGTACAACACAATTTTCACTGCTCTGCCCATCCTGGTGTACAGTGTGTTTGAACAGCCGATCCATCCACATGTACTGCAGAGTGAACCTGTCCTGTACAGGGACATAAGTAGGAACTCTCTGCTGCACTTCAGGACCGCAGAGAGTCGGTACTGGACATTTCTGAGCTTCTGTCATGGCTTTGTCTTGTTCTTTGGGTCGTGTATACTGATGGGGGAGGACACCATGCTCATGGGCAATGGACAGCTGTTTGGGAACTGGACGTTTGGTGCGTTTGTCTTCACTGCCATGTTAGTCACTGTCACCCTAAAGTTGGCGTTGGAGACCCATTTCTGGACATGGATGAACCATTTAGTGATGTGGGGCTCGGTAGCCCTTTATATTGCGTTCTCCCTTGTCTATGGAAGCGTGTTCTGGCCGTTCTTCCACACCCAGAACATGTACTTTGTCTTCCATCAGCTGCTGTTGAGCTGCAGGGCCTGGTTCGCCATCATCATCATCACCATCATCTGCCACTTGCCTGACGTAGTGAAGAAGGTGATCTACGGACACCTGCAGTCCACTTACACCCGGAAAAGCCAGTCTATACCAGAGACCCAGGCATAGGCCCTCCGCTGTGGCCAGAGTGGCTGTACCAAACTACGCTATAATAAATTATTTAATTTTTTTTAAAGAATGAGATGTGGCTATAGATGATAGCTGCTGATGCAAATCACTGGGCAGTGCTCGTCCAGCACCAACCATTGCTAGCATGGAGCGACTCCAGAGAACTGCTACTCAAACGACTGTACAACCTTAGGCCCAGCGTGAGGTGGCGTCGACCCCTCAACTGGACCATCTCGCCCCCTCCATCAAGACTTCAGTTTAAAAGAATCACACCTGTGTGAAGTGAGGGGCGCTCTTATCATCGTACATCATCATGCATGATCTCATACTGGCCAATCAGAATGCCTGTTGCCACAAATTTACGTCATATTTGGCGGACATTTGTCCTAATTTCTCCTTTCATTGAGACGTGTGGGGTCAAAAGATGTATATAGGCCCCTCAAAAAGCACCAACTACAGTATGTTGCATTACTGCCACTTTGTAAGCCAGGAACTGTGAACAGGGGGACATTTGTTTTTCATTTCATTTTGAAACCTTCTTTTCCTTTTGGCTTTTCCCTTCAGGGGTCGCCACAGCGAATCATCTGCCTCCATCTCACCCTGTCCTCTGCCTCCTCTTCTCTCCAACTAACTTCATGTCCTTTTTCACTACATCCATAAATATTCTCTTTGGTCTTCCTCTAGGCCTCCTGCCTGGCAGTTCCAACCTCAACATCCTTCTACATCTGACATGAGCTCTGATGTACTTGTTCCTGATCCTATCCATCCTTGACTGTTACTCCCAGAGAGAACCTCAACATTTGAGTCTCTGCTACCTCCAGCTCTGCTTCCTGTCTTTTCCTCAGTGCGACTGTCTCTAAACCATACAACATCTCACCACTGTCTTGTACACCTTCCCTTTCTTGCTGATACTTTCCTAGCACACATCTCACCTGACACTTTTCTCCACACATTCCAACCAGCTTGCACTCGTTTCTTCTTCCTTGGCATGAAACCATATTTCTGCTCAGAAATGCTCACCTCTGCCCTTAGTCTAGCGCTTTCACTACTCTTTCCCTTAACTTCATTGTATGGCTTTATTCCTCTGTAGTTTCCACAACTCTGCACATCATCACCCTAGTTGGTTTTCATTTTGCAATGATTATTATTCTTTTGTTTTCTTTGTTTTAGTTAATATACAATAACCCTGGATTAGACTGGTTTGTGCCACTTCATGTCCCCCTCATGTACTGTAACATCTCTGTGACAAATATAATATATTTTATGAATGATACAGTAGGCTGTTTAATAACAGATAGTAGGTTGTGTAATATGACAGATGGCTTTTTTGAGTGGTGCCAAACAGCTCCCATGAGTGACCGAGTTTGTATGTCTGTCTGAGTACGACCCATTGACCCATGGGTGTACGCAAACACACACACACACACACACACACACACACACACACACACACACACACACACACACACACACACGCGCGCACTCAATTAGGATATGTGTCCACCACAATTGTTTTTGAGCAGTACATACTGTAACTATAAAACTATTGTACAGTGTACAGCAGAGTGCAGTACATTGTAGTACAGTACAGAACAGTAAGAGTAGTACAGTGCAGTGCAGTACTACAGTAAGATTAGTATGAGTAATACAGTACAGTACAGCACAGAGTACAATTCAAAATGATGAAACACTTTCAAGATTTTCTCACAAATAATCAAAGTACAGTACACTACAGTACAGAGCACCAATCAAGAAACTATCACAATAAAAGTATAGTTGTACCGCTCAGTTCACATGGGTGTGATTTTCTTTTTACACTCCCATTTACTCCATGCTCATGCATGTGTGTGTGCGTACACACACACACTCACTCTCTGACCTCTCGTGTTCCTGTGTCATCAGGTTTGTGGCAGAGCGCGGTTCATCTCGGCAGCTGGAACATGTAGAGCTTATAGACAAGCTGCACAACATCCCTCCTCCACAAGGGACTCCACAACCTCAAACCACAACCAGTGTCACCTCTCTACCAACCAGCCCTAGGTTAAGGTAATGTTCCCTCCACGGTCACTCATGGACAGTCTTTGGCTTTGGCTATAACAACAATGACAATTGTTGATATAGCCTAATTGTTGTTATAGCCTAATAATAAAGGAACTCTACGTCTCTGCTTGTTATGCTTATTTTGGTGAACATATCGCAAAAATAAAAGTGTAGTAAGGCATATATTATTGCGAATGTAGGTCACAGTTAACTATGGAATCATGCATTTCCAGTCAGCGTATCACTCAAAATGCCCATACATGAGTAAAGCCCCCATATATGGTGCCCAGGTCTCGTGACATCATGTGACATCTTCAGGGATGGAGATCCCTGATGTCATAGTAAATGCGACCTGCTATCGCAATTAAGCCCATATGGAGATCGCTGATTTCATCATAATTAGTATATGGATATATGTCAGAACCTGTTCTGACATTCCATATGTTTATCCTTCCCCATCCATCCTTCCTCTTCGATGTCTCCCTTTTGACTGATACTCAACAGGCCCGAAAAGTAAGGCCCAGCCCTACCTGGGCCCTCATCAAACCCTGTACTACACTCAAGACACTGCCCCCGCTGCCACCCTTTGATCTCCATAATATATAAAGCTGACCTGTTCTTACATTCCATATGTTGATCTGACCTCATCAAACCCTGTACACTCAAGACCAGGCCAGGCGAGGTCGCTTCTCGCCCTCAGTCGTCTTACTGGTATACTAAATAATAACTTCCAATTCTCGGGTAGGAATAAAATGTACAGATTGCAGCTTTGACTAAAGCTGTAACGAAACTATCCACCTTCCTTATCTCAATGCGGTGTTCTCCCTGCACCCCTCCCTCACTCTCTGCCTCTCTCCCAACCTCCTCCATGTTGACCTCAGGTGGCGAGGCGTGCGGGTGTTCATCTCCTCCACCTTTCGGGACATGCATGCCGAGCGTGACGTCCTTGTGCGCAGCGTCTTCCCAGAGCTGCGGCGCCGTGCTGCGCCACACTGCCTCTACCTGCAGGAGGTGGAGCTGCGCTGGGGCGTGACCGAGGAGGAGTCGGAGCGCGCAACGCAGCTGTGTCTGTCGGAGGTGTGTCGCAGCCAGATGCTGCTGTGCATCCTGGGGGAGCGCTATGGACTCGTGCCCCCGCGGCCCGCCCTGCCCGACCTGCCGCAGTACAGCTGGGTAACGCATGGCTTCATTCATTCATTCATTTATTCATTCATTATTATTTTATTACTTTTTTTAAATTCCACAATTTGCAGAGAGACAGCACATAATCACATTAAGCAGCAGTAGGCTATCATATTGTAGGTCTTGTGGGGTTTTTTTGTTTAGTTTTTTTTAGATCCCCCCTTACGCCCACAGAAACAAAACAAACTCGAAATAAATAGGAAAAGGAAAAAGGAAGATAGAGAGAGAAAGAAAAACGAGTGAGAAGTTGTTATCTCAACTTCATACGGGGCCTGCATTTTTAATGAGTGCGGCAGTCGTTTTTAGGTTATGGGTGGGTTCACTGAAATGAAGTGCAGTCATGGCATTATGGCTTTGTTCAGAGTGCAAGCAAATATGATTTGTTTCTCAAATACAATGCTTAGGACTGACTGTCCACATTATTGCATTTCCAAGTGTAACATCCCTGTCATTGTCCGTGCAGTTGGCCACTGCCCCGGCAGGCCTGTCCATCACAGAGATGGAGATCCGTCAGTTCCAGGCACTGTACCCAGACACGGCACACCAGCAGATGTTCTGCTACTACAGGGATCCAGACCTCACCAAGTATGTTAGAACGTGGTCCCACCATGGATGCAGCATCATTACAGTTTCAGTGCACATTTTTACTTAATACAGCATGATTTCATATTACAAAACATGACATCCTATACCTTATATTACAATTGCGTCACAAACAAAGGTGACATCCGGATGGGATGTTACTGGGTCCAATAAATGTCACAAACGGGACATCTGGATTTGATTGCTATGATCAGCGCAGGTGGATCTTCAGGCTGCATGCGAAGCGACCTACACATTTACTTATACAAAAGTGTCTAAGGTTTTCAAACTTTTTGTGCAAAAGGCAAGTCAGGATCTCAAGGCACACCTGTATTGCAAAATAGCCTTATAGCCTTTACTAAATTCCAAATAAAAAGTTCTGAATATCATTTTAGGGTATATGATTTTCCTCACATTGGGGAATTTGTCTGCTGATATAGTGAATTAAAAAATAATTAATAACTTCATATCTTGCAATGTTAATTTTGTGAGTTGTCACACAAGACACACCTGGGCTTGTTCAGGAACCAGTGGTGTAGATATTGAACTTTTCCAAGGTCATTTCCAAGTTGTTGTACTGGTTTTTAGATCCATCTGTGCTTTCTAAGGTCAGTTCCAGTGGCGTGGAGGTCGGACTTTGCCCCAGAGTCGGCAGAGGCAAAATCTAAAATGGCCGACCTGAAGGCGAGGATGTTGGCTAGTGGTGTGAAAGTGACTGAAAAGTGAGTGCTTCTTCAGCTCAACTCGTATTCTCCTGGAGCTGTACATTCAAAGGGAGATTTAGTGAAAAGTGACCCCCTATTGACGCTACCTCTCTGTGACAGTTATCCGTGTGAGTGGGGTGGGGTTGTGGACGGGAAGCCCTACCTCAAAGGTCTGGAGGACTTTGGCAAGGCGGTTCTGGAGGACCTTTGGACGGCTGTCTTGAAGCACTTTGTGGAAGTAAGTGACTTGATTCATTCACTTAAGAAGTCCCTACTCATGTTTAGCAAACATGTATTGTCCATCTATTCAGTTATGACAAATCTTTGACAATGATACCCAAGAGCAATATTTTGCCAGGTGCAATCTGGCTATACTGTCGATAGTGGACACTTTTTCATGATTAGCTGCCTCTAGCACCTCTAAGCCAATGGGGGAGAAAACCCATAGTCTGAACGCTGCAACGTGAAGCCGTATCCTAAACTAATGCGAGATAAAAACCCATAGTGAGCGTGCTGCACCTGGCAATTATGACGTGAGTCATTCTTGTTTAACAAATATGGAGATGTTCAGGGTTCAATTTGTAAAAGAAATAGAGGGAGGGACATTTTCTCAACCACTTAAGCCCTGTATGTATACTTTGTTGTAAGACAAATAGGCCAATGTAAAAAGTGACCTTGAAGATATCAACAGCAGTGGCATGGACCTGCCCCCCCCCCCCCAGCATATGGAACCCTGGAGCCGTTTACTAAAGATCTGATTTAATAACAGGAGGACGATGAGGCAGAGGCTGGCTTGGACGTCAGAGAGCAGGAGGTCCACCAGGGGGCACTACAGAGGCAGTTCTACGGCAGAGCCAAGCTGCTGGCCGAGGCTGTGGACAAGGTCCAGGAGGCCCGGTCCAAAGGAGGCATCCTGCTGGTGGAGGGAGCACCGGGAGAGGGCAAGACTGTCTTCATGGTAGGTGGAGGAGAGGGCAAGACTGTCTTCATGATAGGTGGAGGAGGAGGAGAGGGCAAGACTGTCTTCATGGTAGGTGGAGGAGAGGGCAAGACTGTCTTCATGATAGGTGGAGGAGAGGGCAAGACTGTCTTCATGATAGGTGGAGGAGGAGGAGAGGGCAAGACTGTCTTCATGGTAGGTGGAGGAGAGGGCAATACTGTTTTCATGGTAGGTGGAGGTGGAGGAGAGGGCAATACTGTTTTCATGGTAGGTGGAGGTGGAGGAGAGGGCAAGACTGTTTTCATGGTAGGTGGAGGAGAGGGCAAGACTGTTTTCATGATAGGTGGAGGAGGAGGAGAGGGCAAGACTGTCTTCATGGTAGGTGGAGGTGGAGGAGAGGGCAAGACTGTTTTCATGGTAGGTGGAGGAGAGGGCAAGACTGTCTTCATGGTAGGTGGAGGAGAGGGCAAGACTGTCTTCATGGTAGGTGGAGGAGGAGGAGAGGGCAAGACTGTCTTCATGGTAGGTGGAGGAGGAGGAGAGGGCAAGACTGTCTTTATGGAAGGTGGAGGAGGAGAGGGCAAGACTGTCTTTGTGATAGGTGGAGGTGGAGGAGAGGGCAAGACTGTCTTCATGGTAGGTGGAGGTGGAGGAGAGGGCAAGACTGTCTTCATGGTAGGTGGAGGAGGAGGAGAGGGCAAGACTGTCTTTATGGAAGGTGGAGGAGGAGAGGGCAAGACTGTCTTTGTGATAGGTGGAGGAGAGGGCAAGACTGTCTTTATGGAAGGTGGAGGAGGAGGAGAGGGCAAGACTGTCTTCATGGTAGGTGGAGGAGGAGGAGAGGGCAAGACTGTCTTCATGGTAGGTGGAGGAGGAGGAGAGGGCAAGACTGTCTTCATGGTAGGTGGAGGAGGAGGAGAGGGCAAGACTGTCTTCATGGTAGGTGGAGGAGGAGGAGAGGGCAAGACTGTCTTCATGATAGGTGGAGGAGGAGGTAAGACTGTCTTCATGGTAGGTGGAGGAGGAGGTAAGACTGTCTTCATGGTAGGTGGAGGAGGAGGAGAGGGCAAGACTGTCTTTATGGAAGGTGGAGGAGGAGAGGGCAAGACTGTCTTTGTGATAGGTGGAGGAGAGGGCAAGACTGTCTTTATGGAAGGTGGAGGAGGAGGAGAGGGCAAGACTGTCTTCATGGTAGGTGGAGGAGGAGGAGAGGGCAAGACTGTCTTCATGGTAGGTGGAGGAGGAGGAGAGGGCAAGACTGTCTTCATGGTAGGTGGAGGAGGAGGAGAGGGCAAGACTGTCTTCATGGTAGGTGGAGGAGGAGGAGAGGGCAAGACTGTCTTCATGATAGGTGGAGGAGGAGGTAAGACTGTCTTCATGGTAGGTGGAGGAGGAGGTAAGACTGTCTTCATGGTAGGTGGAGGAGGAGGAGAGGGTAAGACTGTACACATAATTTGCCTAAAAATGTATATAGAAAGAAATACCAGCACTCACTTTTAATCCATTTAAGATTCTTGTTTATTGCAGGTTCACCCCCAGCAGTGAACATTTCGGCCTGTAGGCCTTCCTTGCGCTGCTTATGGGCCGAAATGTCAGTTTACTCTGGAATTCAACATTTACTTGAGTAAAAGTACAAAGGTTTTGGTATCAAAGTGTGCTTAAAGTAGAAAGTACATTTCAAAGTTTTCAAATGCATAAACATCTTTTGAAAATTGCAGATCTAGAAGCTCACAATGCATCACGATGCACTACAAACTAACTAGTAACAGAAGTAAATGTTTTTTAACTAGTGTGGGGGGGGGGGGCGTCAATCGGCAGGTTTTGTTAGCAAGGTTTGCAAGGTGCGAAAACTGTGAATGGCTTTGCAGGCTTGCGTACATCTTCAAACTACCAGCTGGACAGCCCTACCGTCGGCTCACCCCTTGTTACCGTGGTCATTTGTCCTCTTCCCTGTCCCTCCGTACAGGCTGCCCTTGGCAACGCTCTCAGAGCCTCTGACAAGTCTGACAAGACACTGGCCACTGGCATCTCCTACTCCACAGCTTCCAGCCAATCTGCACGCTCCGTGGAGAACCTTCTACGATGCCTCGTCCAATGGTTGAGGAAGATGAGGGACAGTCAGGAGGAATCTCCTCTTCCTTTGTCATACAAGTGCGTTGACACTTCATCTTTATTTGAGTCTGAAGTTCATTCAGAAGAGTCTGTGACGTGTGGAACATTGTCCCGGCTGTTTTAGTGAAGGTTCTGCTAGCCTCCCTGTACGATATTATCGTCACAATACCATCCAATAGTATGAGGTATTTCGTCAAAATATAGTGATAATCGCCCAGCCCTAAACGGTCGTATTAACCCATTTAGGCCTGACGTCGAAATTAAAAAGAACGTTCGCTCTGAAAGAATATATACCTATTCAAAGATCTGTGCTGCATTTTTACGATAAAAAAAAAATAGCAGACCTACAAGTTCATAGCGCGCCACTCGGTGGTGCGCTATGAGCTTGTAGATCTGCTATTTTTCATCCAGTCACATAGTCTTTCTCCATCATAGAGATTTGCTGTCGGTTTTCCACTCCATGTTGAGTGGGGACCAGAAGGGCCAGCGACTGACCATGCTGGTAGATGGGGCGGACCTCGTCTGCGATCGGAGAGGCCAGCTGAACTCTGATTGGATACCACAGCAGGTCCCACGGGTCAGTATGTACAGTATGAGTCAGTCCTTGACTATTAGTCCTATTAGTCATTGAACATGATACCATATCATCACCATAATACCGAATCGGGAACGACTGGTCAATGCACGAGAGTTTTCTAAACTCTTATTTAACCACGCAGTTACCAAAAAATATATTTACTAATTAAGTACAGGAATGGGTTCAGAGGATACCTGCTATGGGACTATTTCACAGTGAGGTTGTGTGCAGTAAGTAATATTATGTATTCTTGTATTGCTATCAGGGTACGTGTTTGGTGATAAGCGTCACATCCAATTCAGCCCTGCTGCAAACTTTGGCCAAGAAGAAAGGAGCCATGTCGTTAGTCCTGGGACAGCTGTCCATGCTCGACCGGAAGGAGATCGTCCAGAAGGGCCTTGATGTCTTTGGAAAGAAACTCAGTGACTCTGCGTTCAACAACCAGGTTCTTATCACGCTTGGTGCTCATGTGACTCCACTGTCAATTACCGGTGCCTCTCTTTATTACTTGAGATAAAGGCTGTTTAATATTGTGTCTACAGTGTCTGCTGACATTTAAATTGGCATTAACTGTAGAATCTTCATGGATTGTTGTTTTGTACATGAGACTCAGAGTGTGTGTGTGTGTGTGTGTGTGTGTGTGTGTGTGTGTGTGTGTGTGTGTGTGTGTGTGTGTGTGTGTGTGTAGCTCCAGACCCTGATGATGAAGAAAGGAGCAGTGAGTCCTTTGTATCTCCACCTGGCCTGTGAAGACTTGAGAAACTTTGCGTCCTTTGACAAGGTCTGTTTTCAGCCGCTTAACATTGAAGAGAGACAAGTAGCTGTGTGGGGGAGAGAATAGTAAAGCAAAATATATAAATAATAAAAGTAAATCATTTCTTATCTGGTGGTGGTGGTGTGGTGTCTGTATATCTCTCTGTGTGTGCTTCCTAGATGAAGGAGAGCCTTGAGAGACTGCCTCCATCACTGAGCCAGCTGGTTCACTACAGTCTGGACAGACTGTGCTCCCAGTACCGAGGGGTGACTGGTCTCCGCTGGGCCCTGGCAGCTCTCACTGTCAGCACGGCTGGTGAGCTTTCACCACAGTTCATCAACCAAATATGAATATTGTGGTTTTTATAATTAGTTTTTCTTTTATTAAAATGTATTGTAATCAATACAATCCATTCGTTCTATCAAGCTGTTGCACCCCCCAATTCACAGCACAATAGATGAAGACTTCTTTTCAAACAAAACAAATAAATAAGACAATAGGAAAGGGCAAATCAACAGCATCGGCACAACATATCAGTAAAAAAGGGTAAACAGAGAAAAATACAGGAAAAGCAAGATGCAGAGGCACACAAACTAAACCATGTTCATTTTCATATTCTTTATCGCTCTTTTTGCAAAGTGCATACCGGTATTCTCCTCTTATCTTGTAGGCCTGAGGGAGAGAGACCTACACGCCATACTGAGTACCTGCAGTGACCTCTCCTCACAGGAAGAGCGGGTCACATGGCAGGAAATACTACGCCTGTCCAGGAAGCCCCGGCCCCAAGGACGCATTCCCATGGCCACGTTCACCCACATGGTGCGGAGTTTACAGAGGTACGCTTGGTCACTGAACACATTCACCCACATGGTGCGGAGTTTACAGAGGTACGCTTGGTCACTGAACACATTCACCCACATGGTGCGGAGTTTACATAGGTACGCTTGGTCACTGAACACATTCACCCACATGGTGCGGAGTTTACAGAGGTACGCTTGGTCACTGAACACATTCACCCACATGGTGCGGAGTTTACAGAGGTACGCTTGGTCACTGAACACATTCACCCACATGGTGCGGAGTTTACAGAGGTACGCTTGGTCACTGAACACATTCACCCACATGGTGCGGAGTTTACAGAGGTACGCTTGGTCACTGAACACATTCACCCACATGGTGCGGAGTTTACAGAGGTACGCTTGGCCACATGGTGCAGAGTTTACAGAGGTACGCTTGGCCACATGGTGCAGAGTTTACAGAGGTACGCTTGGTCACATGGTGCAGAGTTTACAGAGGTACGCTTGGTCACATGGTGCGGAGTTTACAGAGGTACGCTTGGCCACATGGTGCGGAGTTTACAGAGGTACGCTTGGTCACATGGTGCGGAGTTTACAGAGGTACGCTTGGCCACATGGTGCGGAGTTTACAGAGGTACGCTTGGTCACATGGTGCGGAGTTTACAGAGGTACGCTTGGCCACATGGTGCGGAGTTTACAGAGGTACGCTTGGTCACATGGTGCGGAGTTTACAGAGGTACGCTTGGTCACATGGTGCGGAGTTTACAGAGGTACGCTTGGTCACATGGTGCGGAGTTTACAGAGGTACGGTTGGTCACATGGTGCAGAGTTTACAGAGGTACGCTTGGTCACATGGTGCGGAGTTTACAGAGGTACGCTTGGTCACATGGTGCGGAGTTTACAGAGGTACTCTTGGTCACATGGTGCGGAGTTTACAGAGGTACGCTTGGCCACATGGTGCGGAGTTTACAGAGGTACGCTTGGTCACGACCCGGGTCGTCTCGTTTTGAACATTATAATGGCTGATAGTACGAGACAACGCGATCGCAAGAACAAAGAAGCGGAAGGAGGTGATAGCGGTGATTCTGCCGTTATGAATGAACTCAAAGCGCTTAATGCGAAAATGGACCGTATGCAGTCTGCAGTGGAAAAGCAAGTCAATAATAAAATTGACAGTTTGACAGGAGCTGGAGAAAGCTGTGAAGGACATGCATGCGAATCTGGACCTGGAAGTGGGCATTATGGTCGCAAGAATGGAAAAGATTGAGGAGAATATAGAAAGTATGGAAATTAGGGCCATACCGAATAAAATTCGATTCGATCCGGATGTCTCACTTATAATAGGGGGATTGCCACAAGATGACGACGAGGATTTGACTGCCCGGGTGACAGACCTGTTGTACACAGGCCTCGAGTGTGATCCAATGCCTGAACTAATTGCCGTGGAGCGCATTCGTGCGAGAGGAAGCCGGCCAGGGCTGGTGAAGGTGGAACTGCGGTCTACAGGGGAGAAGGTGGCCGTGCTACGCAGGAAATCCAAGCTCAAAGACAGTGACACTTTCCAAAAGGTGTTTGTGTCGTCGGCGAAATCACACACAGAACGGCTAGTGGACCTAAACTTCAGAACCTTGCTGCGTGAAATACCGGAGGCGGGGAAGAATCTCTACGTGGCTGCAAACGGGCGGCTGTTGAAACGGACCGGCGAGAGCGCAAGCAGGCCTGCTAGCAGGCGGGATAGCAGGACGCCGTCGACGGGTGTGGACTCGGAGACTATGCCCGACCCGTGAGTACAGAACCGTTTCTGCTGGTCAGTTGGAATGTTAACGGATGGACTGCAACAAACTGTGAGCTCAGAACAGTAATGCTCAATTCCCTGAATCCTGATTTCATTTCTTTGAACGAGACTCATTTATCCGAGGACTCTCTTGTTATAGAGGGATTTACCTGGTTCGGACATAACCGTACTGCGCACAGGAGAGCTGTCAAGGCCTCGGGTGGTGTCGGATTTTGTTTTAAGAATACTGTCTGCGATCAGTACGCTGTTAATATTGTGGATAAAGTCCACGATGGAATTATCTGCCTGCGTTTTAAACACAAGGAGACACAATATGCTTTTGTTATTATTTCCTGTTATTTATCTCCTGAAACGTCAACATGGGGGCGGAACGCAGATACTTTCTTTAATCATTTATTGACGTTGATATACACAGTTAATGTAGACGCCACCTACATCTGTGGTGACCTGAATAGTCGAATTACAGATTTAAAAGACTATGTTGATGAAGATGATATTCCTTCTAGGACTGTATTGGACAAGGGGGTGAATAAACATGGACAAACCTTTATTGAATTTCTGAAAGACTCTAAGTGTTGCGTGCTTAATGGAAGGCTAAACCCAGAAAATGATAATTACACGTCTATTTCTACACGGGGTAAAGCTGTGGTAGACTACATTGTAACCCCACATGCTGATTTTAAAACATGCCGCGAATTTTGTGTTTACACGCCCTCTGAGCTGGTAGAAAGATCTGGATATAATGCTGTTAGGCTATTGGATGAGCGCAGCAGACTGCCTGACCATTCGGTGCTCTGTGTGCGCTTTCAGGCAGGTGGGTTAGCTCACACTCAGAGTCAGACTATAGACCCGCTGGCGCAGCCAGGTGGAAAGAGATGGAGTAGGCATATACCGGGACATTTTCTGTCTTCTGAGGTGGAAAGAGATGGAGTAGGCATATACCGGGACATTTTCTGTCTTCAGCCAGGTGGAAAGAGATGGAGTAGGCATATACCGGGACATTTTCTGTCTTCTGAGACGTGCCAAAATGCTCTTACTGAGATTGAAGATCAGCTGCAAAATGGTAGCACAACCCAAGAAAATGGAAAATGGTGAATCATCATTTGAAACCAATCAGATAGTAAAACGGTGGGAAAATGATTATAGGGATTTGTATGCTTGCTGTAATCTTCCTCTATTCAATGAGCAGTTCCTAAAAGAAACTTGTAAACTGAAATGCGAGCTGGAGGAGAGGATGTGCAATGAGCATACAACATACTACCAACAGCATATACTGAATAATGATATAACCATACAGGAGGTTCAGGATGCTATAGACGGAGCTAAATTAAAAAAGGCAGTAGGTGTGGAGGAACTCCCCAATGAAGTGCTTAAATCCCCTCAAATGTTGACTGTACTGCATTCCTTATGTCAAGTTTGTTTCAATACAGGCATCATACCCTCTGTGTGGGACAAATCGATAATTATACCCATTCCAAAATCGCCAAAGGCCGATCCTAGAGTGCCTCTAAATTATAGAGGCATCAGTCTGCTCAGTACAGTCTATAAGCTTTATTCCAGTGTTTTAAATAAAAGACTTACTGATTACCTGGAGCATAGTAACATGTTGGTGGATGAACAAAACGGCTTCAGAAAAAACAGGGCTTGTATTGACCATATTTTTGTTTGTCATCTATAGTAAGAGCTAGATTAGAGGAGGGTAAAACACATTTGTCTGTTTTATTGACTAAAAAAGCGTTTGATTGGATCAACAGAGACCTGTTAGAATATAAGTTACTTTGCTCTGGTATTAGTGGTACATTTTATAATGCCATCAAAGCTTTATACAAAGCCCCAGTCGCTTGCTTCCAGTTAAATGACCTCAGAACTGGTTGGTTCCCCACACCATTTGGTGTGAAGCAGGGTGATGTCCTCTCCCCCACTTTGTTTGCCCTTTTTGTAAACGATTTAGCCCAGGAAATTAAGCAGGCCAATTTGGGTATAACAATGGAAAACATTAATTTGAGTATTCTTTTATATGCTGATGATATTGCTCTGATGGCTGAAAATGAGTCAAATTTACAAAAAATGCTGAATATTGCATGTCTATGGTGCAGTAAATGGAGACTTTCGATTAACAGAGAGAAAACTCAGATTATACACTTCAGAAGGAAGGCTGTACAGCAAAGTAACCACAGTTTTATGTTCGGGTCATTATCTTTGACTTATTCCCCCTCATACAAATACTTAGGTTTTGTTTTTCATGAATATATGAGTTTCTCTGAGGGAAAGAATGTATTGGCTGACTCAGCAGGTAGAGCATTAGGTGCCATACTAGGTAAAATAACATTTTGCCCTGATTTAGGTTTTGCTACATTTACCAAGCTCTATGACGCCATTCTGTTTTATGCAGCAGGTGTGTGGGGCTTTGAGGAGGCTACCGAATGTAAAAACATTCAGAGTAGAGCGTTGAGGTGTTTTCTCGGGGTGCATAAGTATACCACTAAGTTGGCCATTGAAGGTGACACAGGTTGGGAAAGCTGCCTGACAAGGCAGAGATGTGAGATGATCAGGTTATGGAATCGCCTTATCCAACTGCCAGAAGAGAGGCTTACAAAAATTATATTTAATTGGAATAAAATATGTAATCATCCGTGGATAAGAGAGGTCTCCTCAATTTTCTCAATTTCTGACTTAAACCCATATTTTTTAAATAACCTTCATTGTAACATTAATACAGTCAAATATAAACTGGTGCTTTACCTCTGGCAGTTGAGGTTGGCAGATATACTGGCGTTCCTGGGGAGCAGCGACTGTGTGCTCTCTGTGACCTGGGAGTTGTAGAGGATGAGTTTCATTTTGTTTTCTATTGTCCACTATACCATGATTTAAGAGACGTTTTATTTGAAAAAATTCAGGATAAGAACCCAGATCTGTTTTGGATGTCTGACTGCTTTATGTTAAATTGGTTGTTCAGTAATGAAGTTTTTGTTTTTGGAAAATGTATTGAGAAAGCATGGCAGTTACGTTGGAGAACGATGTATCCATGAGTAACTGTCTATTTGTGTATATGTATTATTATATATGTACAATTTTGTGAGTGTCTTGTAAGCCCGTGCGGGCTGGGCATCTTATGATGTAGGACACTTTAATAAAAACTCTATCTATCTATAACTAGTACGCTGACCACTATAAAACAACTAGTTTACTTACTTGGTCAAGAGACGATGCCCTTAGGAAATATGGGTGCTGGTGCTGGCAATCCCACAGAGGAGTTTTGGAAAAACATTTTCATTTTCACTTACAGCCTTATTGGTGCATCTCACGGCCATAACACCGATGACGTTTTGGCCCTGACCAATCCAGACGTGAGGCAGACCTTTGAGGAGCTGCTATGCTGCTACGCTGACAGAAGCAGGGCTCACCTCGTCTTGGCAGGTGAAACACACAGACACACAGTCATACATTTGAGAACCAACGGTATTGTAAATGCATATCAGACCTGACTGAAGTCCACATGCCAGTGTGATAAAACCGGTTCCTGTAAAGGTTCCAAAAGCGATTCCTGTTCCTCACTGTTGGATTGTGTTCCGGCTTGGATCAGTGGAACTAACATTGTATACTCTATGTATCGGAATCTCAATGAGAACTCACTTTTCAAGTTTTGAAAGAAAAATATACCATGACATTTGTAGTGTGGTTGCAGTAGGCAACCAGACTATAGTATTGCCCGACTTTATTTATTCCGTCTAAACTTTATCTGGTTACCTGTGATGTCATATGGGTCAATACATCATCATCATACTGTATTGGGCTCCCCCTGGCCAGCCGGGGCGCCTGATGGAGGGGAAAGGAACTGGTTGGAATAACGTGTTCCTTCCACGCGCTATACGTCCAACCAGGGAAACTCCCCCCTGTCAGGTGTAAAGGAGCAACTTGGACACTCAGGCATGAAGGAAGCATGAGTTCAAGTCCGTTGCTCTCCCCTTGTCCCCCATGTATGGGGACTAGGTTGGTGGGGGTGTGTAGAGCCCAGGATCACATTAGATGACAGACACAGGGGTGAAAAATGGGTTACTAAATCGTGGGATAAAAAATATATTTTTTTATCATACTGTACTGGGCGAGCTGCTCGATAATCGTGAATCTTCTAGTTTTTATATTAATGTTATATTATCATTACAATCTTAGTGTTTTGCCGGTTGTATGGGGGCCCACCTGATGGCCCACCAGTGGGCCTCAGTCCACAGGTTGAGAACCACTGTACAGTGTTTCTCTCTCTCTATTTCTCAGCTTATCACTGGAATCTGGCGGACCCACAGGGAAATAACACCTTCCTTCACTGTGAAGCCACCTCTATCATGCATCTGCCTTCTCACCTGGTCAGTAATCTGCCTTCTCACCTGGTCACTAATCTAATCACTCTATAGAAACAGTCCGCACTCAAACTGACGCGTTTCGGCTACTCAGGCTTTCATCAGTGTTTTTTATGTTTTCAAAAACGCTGACTGTGGAAGGCCTGAGTAGCCGAAACAACCTGTCCGTTTGTCAGACTGTTCACTCAGAGCTGTCCTTTTAATCAACTGACAGTAGAGCATGCTCAGATCAGGACTTCTGTCCCATGGGGGCACATCAGTGACACAGTCAATAGTGTTGTCGCCTCACAGCTAGAAGGTCCTGGGTTGGATTCCCCTTTGGGGACGCTGTGGTGGGTGCTGGGGACGTATTCTCTCTTCCACGTCATCAGTGCCCATACCCGAGGTGGGGTTGGCGAAAGGGCCCTTCTGTGTGGGGTTTGCATGTTCTCCCCGTGTCCCCTAGGGTAGGTAGGTACTAGTCTCACCATCCGGACCATCACACAAGCCCCTTATCCACCAAAAGATGCTTGGTTCTAGAACTGGTTCCGTTCTCATAGGCGATTTTAGCTGGAGGCCCCCTGGTGGCCAAAAATATACTTTTTGTCAATTGTAACTTCATACCCATTTATACTCATTATTAAAAAAATCACACCCGTGTGAAGTGAGGGGCGCTAATATATTTAAGTCTAACTCATGTTGATTAGGTGATGTAATGGTGATGTAAAACAAACGGTGCAAACACAAACACCATTAACAATAAAGAGACAATATGACGTAAATGACACATTATGATGTCAATTTTACTTTCATTGTCAATGGCGTTTACAAAACAAACATTGAACTATAAACCTGTGTATAGGAGGGGCTACATTTATTTTAAGAAAATCTGTCTGTCTGTCCGTCCGTCCGTCCGTCCGTCCGTCCCCCCCCCCCCCCGCTGGGAGAGCCTAAAATCGCCTATGTCCGTTCTAAATTCTTGGAACCTTGGTGCTTTCACGGAACTGGCAGCTTTTGTTGTTTTTTGGTTTTTTTTGTTCGAACCAACTTTTAGGGTTCTGAACCGATTCATTTTCAGTGGAAACACTCTGAACTGGTTCAATATTAGGCGGAAAAAAATAAGTGAACCTGGTGGAAAAGGGGCCACAATGGTGGCTCCTGGTTAAGATGGAGGAAAAACAGGTTTTTATTTCATAGTTCGTGTATACTATGTACTGTAACTGTTTGTGTTTGTTTAGATGGGAAGCGACCAGTGGGAGGAACTCAGCTCTCTTCTCTCCAGCTACTACTTCCTGTATGCTAATGTGCGCCACGGCTTTCTGCACCACCTCCTGGAGACATACAGCCTGTACGGTGAGCAGAGAGGATTTTACATCACATAACTTATCATACGGGAGTTCATTTGAAGCATATTGTACAAATGTAGGGTCTCAATCTGTTTTGCCTTTTTTTCTTTCTTCTCTCTCCTACAGACAAGGAGAGCGAGCTTAAACTCTCTGGTAATATATATACAGCTGCCCGCCAGGAGAACATGGAGGAGTGCAGAGACTTCCTGCGACGCCATTCTGCTCTCCTGTCCTCCTGGCCAGCCCTTTATGTCCAGCAGGCACTCAACGAGCCTCCTCACACCTCTGCTCAAAGCTGGGCACAAGGCATGATGGGTAAAGGAGGCGTTCGGGCCGTCCGTTTGTTAAACAACGACGACAGGATTCCGAGAAGGAACAGGTGAGCAGGTTGTGTCCGTGGTTGGCCAGTGCCAAGTCTCTCAAACCTCAAGCTACAGTAATTCTTACACAGTCTTGCTGAATGCTACAGTCTGTAATTCCACACTCTGCACATTCCCTTTGGATCATCTATCGGTTTCTATTTTTTTCAAGGAAAAGAAATGATAATATTAATATATACTTACTACTTACTTTAGGAGGTCACAGGTAACTGTTTCTCGAGGTCGGATCCGGGACCACCTGGGATCCTTACAGGTCTATTTGTTTCCTCTGAGGATTTAACAGTGTAGATTGGCGTCCCAGCGATCAAATGGAATCGAATGATCCGTGGACTAATGGATATCTAACTGGGGGTCCTTGAAATGAAAAACGTTGACAATCACTGAGGTAACCAATATGGGGTGTGTGGGGTGTCCTCACTGTCCTGTGTGTTTCAACCTAGTGAGCTGGTGTCGACATTCAGCTCTGAGCCCAGCTGTGTGGCACTGAGTCCAGATGGACAGCTGGTGGTGGTTGGCACTGGACAGGGCACCTTGCATCTCATCCACACACACACTGGACAGGTTGGTACCAAACTCTGAGAACTGTCCATGTCACCAAAATGACTTTAAATGCTACCTCTGTGAACCAGCAATGAATTTAGTATAGGTTTCTAATGCATAGATATGAGAATTCAGGTAGTATTTCGGGCAGCAGTGGAAAATGGATTTAGTATATGAATTTAGTATAGGTTTCTAATGCATAGATATGAGAATTCAGGTAGTATTTCGGGCAGCAGTGGAAAATGGGTAGAGTGGCCGCTTGGGAACGTGAAGGTTCCCAGTTTGATCCTTGCTCAAGTGTCAAGACGCTGAACCCCTAATTGCTCCTGGTGAGCAGGATGGTGCCTTCATGGTTTCCATGGATAAAAGTACTATACAAATTCACCATTTACCATTATTTTGTACTTCCACGCATGCTAATTACCCAAATATGCCCAAATCCTTTGAGTCCTACACAGTGCATCGGTCTTGGCTGGGCATTCCAACTAACACAATTGGCATAACGACTAAATTGGGATTTCTTTTTTAAATGGATCAAAAAGATGAGCCAATGAACTGTCTCATTCCTGTGAGCAGGAAATTAAGTCACTGGTGAGCAGCTGTGACGGAATCACTAGCTGTGTCTTCTTGAGGGAGGGGCTTCTCTCTACGACCTCGTTTGATGGACGCATTGAGCTGTGGGACACTGACAATGGCTGCAGGTGAGAGATTATACTAATAATTATTGTAACATATCTTATCTATTGGTGGCGATACAAATGGGCAAGTTAAAGTATCACCAATTAAACTCATTTATTCATCGACTGGATTGCTTGTTCTCTTCACAGGACTGGTCTAATTGACGCTCACTCGAACACGATAACAGGAAGTGATGTCACCGCAGACAGGAAGTACCTGGCAACTGTGTCCTTGGACTTCACACTGAAGGTTAGTTAATTCAAATGACAGTACTTCATCCATGCATTACCTCCATTATGATTCATATATTCTCTAAACGATGCTGCTGTGCCGTACAGGTGTGGTCTTCTCCAAAAGGTCAACAGGTGGCCACCCTGCCAAGCACCAGCCCTCTGAACTGTGTGACCTTTGACCCTGAAGGTCACCTTCTAGCTGGGGGATGCTGGAATGGCACTGTGGTTGTCTGGAATTGGCTCCAAAATAAAACATTGACGGTAAGCATGAAATAATATAGCAACAATAATACCCGATTGTAACCTGCCTTTAAGCAGGCCTTCTCAGCAGTAGAGCTTCCATGAGTTCCAAGGAGCAGCCTTGGTCACCAGTCAGTCGCCACTATAGTCTTTTTATGTTTTACACACTGTGTTTTTACAAACACACTGTGCCATTGCCATTCTCTACCCGTCGTATGACCGGGGAGGGTCCTTAAACAAGTGCTCCCAATGTGAGCGGAAGACTGTGGGCTCTATTTTCGTCCATGCTAAACCCCTTATCCCTAAACTTCTTTGCCTTTTTTACTATTTTGAAAAACATTTTTGAATAGACAAATAGACTTTTAGTTTGCCAAATAAGAGCTGTGTTGTTGTCTGTCCCCCCAGTCCCTCTCTGGGCACCAGGAGTCCGTGCGCTGCCTCTCCTTCTCCAGCTCCTCCTCCATGCTCTGTTCTGGAAGTATTTCCGGGGAGGTGAGGCTGTGGTCAGTACCAACGTCCACCTGTGTGGGGTGCTATCAGGCTCACTGGGGAGCCACAGAGGCACTCTCCTTCCTGGATGGAGGAACCAGGCTGCTGACGGCCGGCTCTGACTTTAAGGTGAGGCTTGCTACACACACACACACACACACACACACACTTACACTCACACTGTGTGTGTGTGTGTGTGTGTGTGTGTGTGTGTGTGTGTGTGTGTGTGTGTGTGTGTGAGAGAGAGTGTGAGAGACGGATTGGTGTGGTCTACCTTAAAAAACGTTTTGTCCCAACCCGACCTTTTGGTGTGGTTTGGGCTTTAGTCTACAGGTTGAAACCAGGTTTGTAATGCTGGGCAAACCTGACCACCACGCCCCTATCGTGATGTAATAATTATTCTTTAGCCACTGACACAAAAAACAGGTACTATTATTATTATTATTATAAGATTTCATCTTGGACAATTGCTTTGCTCATTTACTGTATGGGTCTTGTGTTTCCATCGTTGTTCCATATGCTGTGTTTTATACTCTTGAGTACCACAATACTCCCTCTTCGTGATGGCAATGCCTTGTCTCTTCTATCACAGCTCCAGCTATGGTCAGGGGGACTGGGCTGTTCAGTGGCTAGGTTCACTGAAGACCAGGTACTGTAATCTCCTAAATGATGACTTTGACTTTCCTTCCAAAACAACTATCTATATATAAAAAATTACCCAGAACTAACTAACATCGAGTTGTGTTTTATATAAATTCTTAGTATGCTAGCATTCTCTCTGTATGACCAGGAGCCTCCTGCGAAGAAACTCAGGAGCTCCATGCCTGCAGCTCTGTGTACAGCCTCAACCACTGATTGCATTGCTGTTGGCTACCATGGAGACGGACTAAAGCTCTTCAACCTCAAATCAGGTGTGTGTGTGTGTGTGTGTGTGTGTGTGTGTGTGTGTGTGTGTGTGCGCGCGTCAGGTTACAAAATCACAAGTGGACACAGTATTTAATCTTGCGCTCTATCGAACGGAGCGAAACGCATATCTTACAAAAGATCATGATCAGTAAAGTAAGTGTGCGTGCATTATTTCAGCTGAGAGGATATGGGCCAGTGTGGACCTCCATGTGTCCGTCCTGTGCCTGATGTGGCTGGCTGCAGACACCCAGACAACGGTCCCTGAGCTGCTGGTGTCTGGCGGTGCGGACAAGTCACTGAGGCTGTGGAGGACCAGAAGAGAGGAGGAGACCACCACGCTGGAAGGCCTTGAGTTAGTGGGGAAGATTCAGATGCAGCAAGGCCCCGTCCTGGCTCTCGCCCAAAACTCCACACATCTGGCTTCTGCCTCTGGTGAGTATCGATGGAGATAAACCCTAACCCAAAGACTAACTAAAATAAATAAATAAAACAAAGAAAATCTTTATCAACATTAAATTAAAAAGGAAGATAATTTAGTCTTGGGGGCTTTCACATTATAGGAACTGCTTGGAAGATGGGAGAGGGGGTATGGGGTGTGGGGTTGGGGGAGTTATGAGGCGGCTCCTCAGGTAGGATGGGGCCAAACGCCCAAAGGATGCCTTTTTAGTTTATTTTCACAGGACATTTCTCCTGCTACAAAGGGATGAGCTACATTAAATTTCTTTGTGTTTGTTCACCAACTTTTTCTGTCATTCAGATGACTTCACCATCGCTCTGTGGTCCATAGAGGACCTGAGGAACATGACCCCTGACCCCACTGCTGCCTGTGTACTGCGGGGTCACAGTGGAGGGGTCACCTGCTTGGCTTTCAGCCCTGACGGTCTGGAACTACTCTCTGGTGGAAAAGATCAGGTTTGTGTGGGTGCGTGCGTGCGTGCGTGCATGAGTGCGCATTTTGGAAACATAAATAAATACATTTCTGTTTTTAGGCTTTTATCCAATCAGGATATTTCTCCAATTAGGATAGAGAACTCAGGATACAGATCAAACAAGTGAAATTGGAAGTGATGACACAGAGAAATGAGCAGACAGAACTGGAACACTACAGTATAACAATGAAGCTGATAAATGGCTACTCTCTCTTAGATGAAAGTTTGCCACTTTAATACCTGAAAATATATTTTCTCTATAGCAATGATCACAGCATAGTGCTTTAACAAGCTCTCTCTGTCTACTATGTACTATGGCCAAAACAGGCCTTAACATCCACAGCCACATGTCCTCACTGGCTGGTTAAATCCTGGGAAAGGAACACCAAGATGACGTCATTGAAAGAGCGTAGACTAAATGAAAATAATAATGGAAATATGACATTTCTGTTTCGTTCGTTTCGTTCCAGCTGTTTTCATACAGACGAATGTAAACCATTCTAGCGATACCGGTAATTGCGATCAGGCGAGTGTATGTCATAAATGTGATAGCCTACCTACAGTACCTGAAATGGTTGGTGGCCATGATGAGTCCACCATGTTAATGAGAATGTGTTTACTGCAGGCTCTGATGGTGTGGGATGTAAGCTCATCTCCAGCAGTTCTCTGCAAGTCTCTCCCTCACTCTCACAGAGACTGGATCACTGGCTGCGTCTGGACCTCACACTGTGTGGTGAGACTTCCTTACAGAACCAACACAGACACTGCGATTCACTCCAAGAGTTAACCCATGTAGACCACACATGTAGTATGTTATTATATCTTTCAAGCTGGGAACGCCTCTGTATAATTTTAGTTGATGCTATATAAAGCTGTTGTTGGGGAGAAACCTCTTATCTCCATATTATATTATTCTATCTATTTGTGTTCTTTTCCGTAAATTAACAACCTACTGACTACAAATCACACTGACTACAAAGTCACACAAATGCACCAAAAGTAGCAGATTCACAAACACCAAACACGGTGCGAAGCAATGGTTTTTGAGCTTGTCGATCTGCCACTTTTGTAAATAAGAGTTTTTAGAATCTGCCTCATATCTAAATAAGAAAAATCACACCTGTGTGAAGTGGCAAAATAATTACGCAAGTGGCCAGGGTTAATGTGGCAGAAAATGACAGAAATACAGTGAAATGAAATGTTAAACAATAAATAAACAGAATTAAACCATAATGACTTTCACCTGACATTGTTCTCTATGTATCTCTATCTCAGGTAAGCTCCTCCAATGATGGCAGGCTGCTTGTGTGGGACATGCAAGCAGGCCAGAGTCTCAGGGAGATCTCCTGGAAATGTCCCCTCATCTCTCTATGCTGTATGGTGAGTGGGACGTCACAGTCCATTAATACATTATTATAAATGTATTAATAAATTATTAATATTCAAGATTTCATTTTTTTGTATTGTTGCATCTTATAAACAACTAACTACACAAGAGTAAAAGGTTTTGGTTTCTCTTAATTCTGCCTTCAATAACAAAGAAATAATTAAGAATAGCAGCAACTATATGTAGACGTAGACGGTAAGGCAAAGTATTTACTGTACCGTACATTAGTTGTAGCATACTTTGAAGTGCTTGGCAGGTGTTGTGGTTGTACTTCTAAATATAGGAAATTTTATTATTTTAGTGGTTCACATTGTGTGTGTGTGTGTGTGTGTGTGTGTGTACAGGGGGAGTATGTGATGGCAGGCAGTGTGGAGGGCTCTCTACATGTGTGGAAGTGGGACACTGGCATGGAGATCAGCCACATTTCTGCACACCGGCAGCGCCTTCACCACTGTTCTATTCTTCCTCCTAAAAGTATGCCTCATAACTGCCACATGCATGCGCGTGCGTATGCACGTCCATAGAGGGCAACCTGTCCTGTGCCTTCATACATAACATTGCAAAAGCCTTCATACAGCGCACAGTACTTCGCACTGTGCATTTGCATTGACTGTTGTTTCAGATGACCAGGCACGTGCACACATATGTTGTGTTCACACAAGGCATATGCCTTGTGAGCTTGTAGATCAGCTAGTTCTGTCAAAAGTGCCCTTTTAGGGAATTTCAGACCCTGCCTCTCTAACGTCCTCACGTTCCTGCAGATGACAGCACAGACGTCATGGCGGAGGACATGATCGTTGCCACTGCATCTGATGACGGGACAGTGGAGCTCTGGAAGCCCTTTCAGGTACAGTAAATGTGTCCACTGGGAGGGAACCGAAGTTTAAATATGATATTTATATGAACATTGAAATGCTGCACAGTAAAACAAGGACTAAGCATACACTACATGGAATGTACATTTCTATGGCATGGCTCTGCAGTGTCAGTCTGTGTGTCTTCGTGTCCGGAGCTAGTCTCACAAACCACTGGAGCTATTTCTTGTGCACATTGCCAATAGGCAATGTGCCCCTTTTCCACCAAAATAACTAGAACTAGAACTCGTTCCGTTCTTTATTGTTATGAATTATTATTATTATTACAATTATTATGAATTATATTAATTATTTCTAACCTGAATTGTGACACGCCCACTCTGGTTCCCAGTTCAGGGCAAGAAGTAGTATTTTTTGGTTCCAGTTCCGGACCAACTTTCAGGGATCTGAACCAATTAACGTGGTTCAAAATTAAGCGGGGGAAAAAGAACCGGTTCAACCCCGGTGGAAAAGGAGCCTAATTATTGATTTCACATTTTTACATTGAACTTTAGCAGTACATCAATGAAGTGGCGAGCTGAAATATTTTCTTTGGGTTTTTTTTCCAGAATGTTAAATCTTGCTGGCGATGTGCCAGCTATTAGCATAGCCAATTCCATACGTTTCCAGGCAGGCAAATCTGTGTCGCCAAACCTGTATTGCCAAATTTACCTCATCCTTTATACTGCATGTGTATATCCTTTATACTGCATGTGTACTGTATGTGCTGTGCTGTAGGTGGAACACTTCAGTACGTTCCAAGATCACAGTGGATCAGTCCATGGAATGGTGACCAAGAACAGAGTCTCAGAATTCCTCTCTGTGTCCGAGGACGGTTCACTGAGGTGCTGGACATGGTCTACAGGTAATACATTGCTGTACAGTAGCTCTATCTGGTGATGATACAGTACTACAATGTAGATTGGGCTCCCAGAGATCAAATTGGTAACAAATGGGGCGTCCGCGGCCTAATGCATATTAACCTGGCGGTTCTTGAAATTAAAAGGGTTGAGACTCACTGCCATAGCTGTAAAAAGTGAGCGGCGCCCTCTGTGGCTGCCACATTCGTTGCAGATTCACTGCCACTATATACGTTACGAGACATGAATGCAGTGTTATATATAAAACAAAATCAATCGCAAAATGTCTTTTTATTGTCCACATGATGTCTCATGTCAGTTTGTTTAACTGCTGCCCTCAACAAACAACAAAGTCAATAGAGTTGGCTGCCATTCGATTATTGTTAAACGTGCTCTAAACAAATATTAAAAGTCCATAGACTTGGCTGCCATATGACGTAATTTCAAAAGCCAGGCATTGGAGGGGCTGCAACCCTAGTTCCCTGCCTTTTGAACGCAATTGTGCTCGACTATATTTTAAGGCCCAATCCCAATTCCTTTTTTAACCCTACCCCTCAGCCCTTGCCCCTTCCCCTTGTCCCTACATAATGAGTGTCAAGGGGTAGGGAGATAAATCATCCCCCTAGGAATTGGAACGTCCCTAAATATTGAACGTCCCTTGTAGAAATTGATATACAACCTGTTCTCAGAAAATAGCTGATCTGCAAGCTCACTACAGGCCAGTGGTCCCCAAACTTTGATGGCATTTCTGTCTCTAGGACCCCCAATTTATATTGTAAAATCAATGTTAATTAACTCTGAGAGTGTACAAACTATCATTTAGCCCATAACCCACTTTGGAAACTACTTTCCATTTGATTTAAGCTGTAGAGATGGAACGTAAATATAACATTGCTGTGGTTATGATGAAATAAATATATTGTAATTTTGTCTCATGTTGGTAGCCCATGTATGTAATTCAGTTAGATATAGCTCATTCTGACACCTGCTCAACAGTTGTACCTGATTAATTGATTATTGTTTGTATAGCATGGGTACAGATATATATACAGCGTTAGAAAAAGGAAAAACTATTTACAGTATAGAAAGAAGGGGCTGTGGTCACTGTTCATTGTTTTTAATATCATTAAGAACAGAGTAATTTTCTATCAATGAAAATGCCATCGTGATTCATCTCCATCCAATGTATAGTCTGCACGGCAGCTTGCAATCTGTTCTGTAGCTGGTTTGCCTGGGGGAAAAAAACAACACCATTGCTAATTAGTTATGTAAGTTTTGCAACTTGTGGGGATTAGCTTAACATTGGTCATGATAAAACCATAGCTATCACTGCAGCGCGAGTAGCCAACGTTATGCAGTGACAGCGTTATGTAGGTACAGTAGGCTATTTCACGGCTTTTAAGTGCTCCAAAACTGCAGAATGTTGACATATCGTGGTCTGGGGGGTCGGACTGATGCCTGCTAATAAGCTAGCTTGCATCCGTGTTGTATCACCGGCGCACCGGCGATAAATAAAAAAGAATAAAGCGCCGATGCGGCGCCAAATGAATGGGTAACGTTGTATGAATGCAACGCCGTATCATATCGTTAGTTCACGTGAGGTAACGTTAACCTTTGCTAGAGATTGCGATATTTTTGGCGATGCAGATTGTTAATACATTCAAATAATATTGGTTATTATAATATTTTTCCATAATAAAGGACATAAAAGGCTTCTTACCTCGTCCGCCTTTCAGCCCTCACTGCCCCTCAGTGATGTTGCTCCGTTTGAAGTCCCGTCGAGATATCCCTTCAAACGAAGGGGATTCTACCCCTCGCCCTCGGCCCTACCCCTCGCTCCAAAGACAATTGAGATAACCCTTCCCCCTCACGTGAACGCGCATAAGCAAGGGCAAGGGCTAAGGGTCAGGACGAAGGGAGGAATTGGGATTGAGCCAAAGTTCTCTGTATGCATGTGAACTTGAGGGAATGGGTTTTATTCAGTAAGTAACCCTTCCAACTCTGCATTGTGTTTACAGAGATCGCTCCCAGTCTGAAAGGTAATGCCACAGCCGTGTGCTACTATCAGACAGACACCCTGCTGCTGGCTGGCTATGAGTCTGGTCTGCTGGAAATATGGCAGAACAACACTGTAATTGGCCAAGAGCAGGTAAAGTGTACGTGCGTGCGTGTATGTGTGTGCCTGTGTGTGTGTTCATGCATGCCAGCAGACATGCATAGATTTGACTACAGTATGTTATATTGGTGTATAACATGTTGACACTCACTAACGGTACATACAGATTTAGGATAATACTGTGTACACACATTGCAGCATCAGACAGTGAATATATATTGTACTGAGGGGAGTGAAACCAGATGAAACTAGAACTGCATTGGGTCCTTTAAATCACATATTTCTTACGTCAGCATTGAGAGCTAGTTATTACATACTATATATATGTAAGTTGATTAGCGGTATACTGTGGTTACTTTGCTCCAAAAACTGTCCCAGCCAACCCGCCACTTTTGATGCGTATGCAAATAAAACAGCAAATTTGTGCCTGATTTGCTGGGACCAGATTACATACATGACCATATTTCTTACGTCATCATTGAGAGCTAGTCATACATATACTATATATATAATTTGTAAGTTGATTAGCGGTATACTGTGGTTACTTTTCGCCAAAAACCGTCCCAGCCAACCCGCCACTTTTGATGCGTATGCAAATAAAACAGCAAATTTGTGCCTGATTTGCTGGGACCAGATTACATACATGACCATATTTCTTACGTCATCATTGAGAGCTAGTCATACATATACACACCATGTACTCTGGTCCCAGCAAATCAGGCACAATTTGCTATTTTATTTTACAGATTATATATATAGTATATGTATGACTAGCTCTCAATGATGACGTAAGAAATATGGTCATGTATGTAATCTGGTCCCAGCAAATCAGGCACAAATTTGCTGTTTTATTTGCATACGCATCAAAAGTGGCGGGTTGGCTGGGACGGTGCATACGGACCGGGCGAAAATATTACTTGCGCACTCTGCTTGCGCAAGTAATAATATGATTGATTGGTTGATATATAGACTATAGAGTGTGTGTGTGTGCATGGTAATTATATTTGTGTCGTCATCATGTGTCAGGCCTCTGACAGCGGCATCACAGCCATCTGCTCCATGCCTGAAGGACAGTTTGCCGTCGGCTGCCGAGAGCCGTCTGTTACCGTGTGGAAGCTGCAGTGGAACCCTCCACACAGCGCTGTGAGGTAAACATACAGCACTTAATAACAATAATAATGAATTGCATTTTTATAGCGCTTTACAATGGTTCATTCATTCATACATCGGGAGGTGAAGCTGCGAACAGTCGACTAGCCTCATTCACACATCAATGGTGGCAAGCTTACACCGACCGACTCATTGGAGGCAATGTAGGGTTCACTGTCTTGCCCAAGGAAACTTCGACATGTGGACAGGAGGAGCCGGGATTCGAACCGCCGACCCAGGGTTCATTGGACGACCTGCTCTACCTCCTGAGCCACAGCCGCCCAATATATTCAGGACATAGATCTCAACACAATGCTGTAAAATAACGTTGCTGTATTATTTCCATATTTTAACACACTTTTTGTGTTTTTTTTTGTTTTTTTTCATAAATTAATGCCCTACTTGATCATACTAGTTAGTTAGTTCATACTACAGATCATATTACAGTGTCACACAAAAGTAGCAGATCCACAAGCTCGAGCTTTCAGTAGATCTGCTACCTTTGTTGTTTTTTAATCGGAATTCTTAAAAGTAACAGTTTTGGACAAGAGGAGGTTTCCACCCGACAGAGACGATAACCTCCATTTACACAATTAAACTATTAGCATTAGGGGAGAAAATAAATCTTACGCACACTTGACTCGTAAATACGAAAGAAAATGATGTTCCTTGAAAAGTGTCAGCTCGCCACTTCATTGATGTACTGCTAAAGTACAATGTAAATTATCCATAGAACTGTGGCTCTAACAGCTGCTGTTGCATCTGTACAGTAAGTGTGAAGACATGATACATTATTGTTCACGTTGTGGTCCATTTGCTCGTAGCCTGGCGAAGCTATCCACCTACAAACAGACGGAACCAGCGATGCACCTCCAATACTGCTCCGTCATGATCGCTGCGTTCGAGAGCGGACGCATATCTAAAGTCCCCAATGACGAGGACTCGGAGAACAGCTGGGCCAACACCATCGACCAGTAAAATATTTTATACATGTTTACAGTGTGTTTTATGTATTGTATGTATTATTTGTGTGTATTTGTTTCATTCATACCACTCTTTTTTTCATACCACTCTTTTTTTGAGCGGCGCTATCCCCTCCAACATCTGGCTTTCAGAATTGGCGTCATGTGGCAGCCAAGTCTATGGACTTTTATTCCCCCCCAAAAACAGGACCCCACTCATGACGTCATGTGGCAGCCAAGTCTTAGCCTCGGTTCCAGCCTGATTCGCTGCGTTCTGTGGATTTGTTTTGTCACTTGTTACTCGGTGACAAAACAAATCCACAGAACACAGCGAATCAGGCTGGAACCCAGGATAGCCAAGTCTATGGACTGTCTGTCTTGTGTCTCAGGTGGGTGACGGATTTGCGCATTCTGGGACTACTGAAGAATGATGAGAAAAGCTTGTGGTTAATGGGCGAGAGCGATGGAAGTGTCCAACTAGGCTTTGTGGTGAGTTTGACTTTGTATACAAAGCAAGTGTTCAATTAACAAACTGTAGACTGTGTTAAGGAAAGATTGTACTGTGCTTTATTCTGATGATTTGTCAATCATCAACTGGATTGTTTACAGTCTGGGAGAGCTGCATTCTGAAACTTTTCTTTTGGTGAATAAAACGTTGTTTTAATCTGTATGGTAATTTTAATGTAAGTTATGTAACTAGTACATATGCAGTGGTTGGATGTGTTCTGCTGGTCTCCATAGTCTTCCACTGAACTTCCATAGAAACACCTCAAAGCTCAAAGTGCAATATCTATCCTTCTCAAGTGGGCATTCTGTCTTGGAAGAAAACGTCTCCCGCACGGGAGACCTGGGTTTGAATGCTGGAAAGGATATACTGTGTACATCTTATGAATTGCAGCTTTAAAGGTATATTCAGTGATTTCACTCAAAAAACCTTAGGTTTCGTTTTTGGCTGTGGGACCCAGCCTTTCGTCCAATCAGGATAGAGAGTCAAAAACGAAACCTAAGGTTTTTTGACCCCCAGGGGTTAACTGGGGACAGGGAGGAACTCCTTATATGGCCAGCACACTCTATAGTAGGGAGGATTATCACAACAAAACAAAAAAATAAGTGATATTTGAATTAAGTGAAATCACTGAATATACCTTTAAACATTTTTATAAAATCCCACCAACATAAGAAGAACAAATGTTGCTTCTCTTCCTCACAGTTTGCCCTGGGCTCCACGATGACGTTCCGTTCTTCTTTCGGTTATGTGGAACTGTTTGAAGACCAAGCAGATGTCCAAGCACAGATGAAAAGGACCTTGATAACAGCCTGTACAGTGGATGAAGGTACGCTACTCACAGCAGCAGTTGTATCATTTCTATACCTCTTTCTGCAGCATTTTCTTATTTCAAAGTTACTTACTGCAGTAAAATGGATCTTTCAAAGTTGCTGTAAAATAAAAGACTTAAAGGAGTAATTCACCCAAAAATGTTGAGATGTTTTTGTCGCATTTCTAAGCCAATAATTTGATGACCGGCGGAGTCCGAGACATAAAGAGTCTGATAACATGAAGAATGTGATAAAAACAATAAAATCTCCATGAATTCAAGGCTTCATCGGGTGTGTAATTATAGAAAATAGGTCATTTTTGGGGTTAACTACTAGTACTTGTATCTAATGTGTGTCTTTCTTATATGCTCAGACTTTGTGGTGTGTGGAGACGCTAAGGGGAACATGATGTTCAACCACTCACCTGATGTGAGCTCCTGGAGCCAGTGGAAACCTGTAAGAATCCAATTGAATGATAGTTCAATCAGCCACTTAGTGAGAGTGGGTATTTGAGACCAAATGTTCTTATTTTATATTCATCCATTTGTTGAAAGTGAAAGTTCTTTCATGCCGTTTACACATTTGCACACTCTGAGGAAAGCATCTGTGTCATTTTAGAATGTTGTGTTAGCTATTAAAAAATAGCAAATATACAGTACAAGCTTTCCCAGGGGCCCCCAGAGGCAAGCGAGACTTGTTTTTTTCCGGTCACGTGATCCAAAGATTCCAAACCGTGGAAAACCTCTTATGTCTCATAAGTTATCAAAATCGCCCTACAGTCTCAATAAAACAAAACTTGGGAAAGTCGGGTTTAGCAGGGCAAGACTACATCAATTATCTTGGGAAACTCTGGATCGGCAGTCTATGTATTAACACTGAGGATTGTGTAATAATGTTATTTGCTATTTGCGACGGTGAGTGACTGAGTGGTGCTGCTTGTTCCGCAGGCCCACAGTGACAGGGTGAGTGTGCTCAGGGTGACCAGAAGCACCATCATCTCCGCCTCCTACGACCGGACCGTCAAGCTGTGGGACAGGACCACCAAGCGACAGGTAATGTACCGTACAGTAGTACACTGTATAACACAGGCTGTGTTACTACTGACAGATAGTGTGGTGAAATCTCACATGATATTACACTTGTCGTTAGTTTCATTCACCTTTCTCCGTCTGTGTGTGTTGGCACAAAACATAGCAATAGTTTTGCATTCTTTTTTAGTTTTTGAATTCTTCATTAATTTTAACTTATTGTTTGCGATGCAACGCGTTGTGACCTTGTGGACCTTTGACAATGACATTTTTCTCTATGATTTTAGTCCGTTTTAGTTAGTCTGGTAAGCACGCAAAACCAGTCGGTTATCGTTTATCGCTTATTTTTTGTGGTTAACTTTAATAACCTTGCCCTCCTATGTTTGTACGTGGGTTATATTGTAGTTAAGTCTCTCGAGACAGACTGTTGACTCGCATCAAATTTAAAGGAGGGTGCTGTTTTTCCTTTCTTTTTTGACGATGGGTTCTCAGATTGTGTTCTAGTTAACTAATAATAACCTCTCCTTAGGTGGGTATGTTTATTTGTAGGTGGGTTATGTTGTAGTTCACTGTAATAAGCTCTCCTTCTAGGTGGGTATGTTTGTATGCGGAGGGCCTGTGTTGGTTCTAGAGGTGAACCCAGACCACCCCAATGAGCTGGTGTGCAGCGATGGAACGGGACGTCTCTACTTCCTGTCCTGGAACCAGTGATCTAACACACACAGACACACGCAGATGCAAGATAGAACGCATTATTGCTATACCAAATACAATGTGTTAGAATTATCACAAATACTCACAAGACAAAATGTTGCCTTAAATAGCAAAGACCAGACTATTCTTGTATGTCTCACTACATGCAGAATGCTTTGTGCCCGCGATGCAGTGCACCTTATTAGAAGCTGTTCATACTCTGTGTGCCTTGATACTGTGCGTACCTGGTTTACTAGTATCCTTGATGTAGATAAAAAATAAAAGGTGTCTACGTAGATAACATTTTTGTTCCTTTTTATTTATTCTTAAAGGAGAATTCCATGCCAGAAGGCTTTCTTACCTTTATTTGTGGTTGTTACGTCCCCCACCAAAGAGGTCCAGGTGTTATTTTGTGCAAAACCTCCTTATTGGCTATTTCCCCTACCATAAGCCCTAAATGAATTGAATTGAATGGGGGTATGGGGTGTTGTGCTAATTCACTTATTTCCATTGCTTTTTTTTGTATATATCCTCTCTTCATAATGTAAATAATATCCCAAGCGGCACACTTTACTACTTATAATCGATGGAAATAAGCAAATTAGCATAACACCCCATAGCCCCATTCAATTCCCATTCAATGCAATGCAATTCATTGAGGGCGTATGGTAGGGGAAATAGCCAATACGTTTTTGCACAAAAAAACACCTCAACCTCTTTGGTGGGGACGTAACAACTATAAAGAAAGGTAAGAAAGCATTCTAGCATGGAATTCTCCTTTAAGTATTCTGGGGGAGGGGGATATTGAACATTGCTTTGTACATTTGTTGCCTACTCATCCGTCATTCAATATTTCAGTTTGGAGCGTTGGCCAGGAGGATGTTGTGGGGACGGGACAGGGGGTACGGATGTCCTATGTTACCTGATGGATGGTTTTGCCTAGCCAGACAACTATTCCACTATCTCCGAATGCTATATAGTGTCTGTAACTACACATCCGTTCCATTCCGTTTTAAAATATCTTTATAGCTTATTGTTTTTATTTCCATTTCTGCTAAGCAGCAAGCTATATACAGTATGTTTAGATGATTTCAATTGATATTAGGATACATTTGCGCAACTGTGAAGACGAAATGGAAGTGGGGAGGAGGCTCCACTTCCGCTTTTTATTTTACTCATGATAGAGCTTCCGTTGCTCCAGACTGTATGGCGGAAGCATTTGAAAATTGCGCGAGGCAACAGTCTGGCCACATGAGACTAGCTGATGGAAGTATGCAGGAAGCACAGCACCAGACCAGACCTGAGGGAGTGGGAGGGGGCGTGGCGTTCTGAGAGGTAGCCTGGTAAAGCTTCTTTTAACTAAATGTGAGCAACAATTGTCAAACCTTTTATAAATGCTTTCTGTCACCATGGTATCGTGACACCTTTTAGCAACTAAAAGGTTTCATCCTTCTAAGGATGCGTTTAACTCCAAGAGTGATGGTGCCTTTCAAGAAATGTGGGTTATATATTATAGACTAAAAGTCTAACGTGACCAGGTCTACAGTGTTTCAGTGTGATGAAGTCAAAGGATAACACAAATCACTTCTGCACACATCTGTGCCGTACTCTTGAAAGGTACATTCTCAGGTTGAAAGGCACCATGCACAAGCTTAAGGGAGCTTAACATGGAGCATGTGCTTTAAAAAGAAATCTCTAGTGTGGCATTATTGAGTTCTCAATCCCTTTGGATGCCATTAAGTCACACGCATACCTTTCAAAGGTTAGATCTTTATGTGTTGGATTTAGAATAATTATGGCTATAGCTATCTATGGAAAATTCCTGCTTGCGTGCGCATGTGCGTGCGTGCATGCGTGTGTGTGTGCGCGCGCGTGTAAAAGATGTGATAAAATGTTGCAAGTGGGGGGGTCAGGTCAAGCATTTGTAGACCGCGATAAAGAGGCCCAATGAGGCCATGAATGTCACCGTAAGCCCATTAACATTTTTTATCATTAGGTTGGAAAAGACACGTTAGTCTACAGATCTTATATGTGATTTTAACTTTACTGGTACTTTAGTGGCATGTGTGCTCAGAAAAAACCAAAACATGTCTATGGTTGAAACATGGGACAGAAGAAAATACGGCACAGCGTAAAACTCCTCGTCCATTTGTACACTCTCATGGTTAGATTGTCCCTCGGGGGTTTACGGTGCTCTTGTTTTGTCCAGTTCCCCGGAGTCACGGGCCAGTGGCTCACATGCTGACCTCTGACCTCTGGCTTTGTGAGAGGGGGGAGGTTGACATCTGGATGACATCTGCTGCTCTCTCAGGACCGCCGTTTGCTCACCATTTCTGATTCCCTCTCTCTCCCTCTAAATCTCTCTCCGATTCCCTCTCTCTCCCTCCAAATCTCTCTCCCTCTCTCTCCCACCATCTCTGATTCCCTCTCTCTCCCTCTAAATCTCTCTCCGATTCCCTCTCTCTCCCTCTAAATCTCTCTCCCTCTCTCTCCCACCATCTCTGATTCCCTCTCTCTCCCTCCAAATCTCTCTCCCTCTCTCTCCCACCATTTCTGATTCCCTCTCTCTCCCTCTAAATCTCTCTCCGATTCCCTCTCTCTCCCTCTAAATCTCTCTCCCTCTCTCTCCCACCATCTCTGATTCCCTCTCTCTCCCTCTAAATCTCTCTCCCTCTAAATCTCTCTCCGATTCCCTCTCTCTCCCTCTAAATCTCTCTCCCTCTCTCTCCCACCATCTCTGATTCCCTCTCTCTCCCTCTAAATCTCTCTCCCTCTAAATCTCTCTCCGATTCCCTCTCCCTCTAAATCTCTCTCCCTCTCTCTCCCACCATCTCTGATTCCCTCTCTCTCCCTCTAAATCTCTCTCCCTCTAAATCTCTCTCGCTCTCCCACATTCACATTCAACCTTGCATGACATTCCTAATCACCTCACTGATCACCGTTCCAAATGAAGAAGCCATAGGCTGCTGCCAAAAGCACTCTCTCTCCCCCCCCACGCCCCCGTGCCTCAGCTGTCCTGTGACTGTGTGAATCAATAGCACTCCCCACCGGCGGTCCGTTCATTAATCAACAGATCACTCTCCTCAGGTCCTGAGACGTTATTGCAGTGAAGGACACTTTAACAGACCCCAGAGCGCTGAGACCAGGAGGTATCAGATTCAGACAGACAGCCAGGCAAACACATGGTTCACTACTAGATTGTGTTGGGAGGAAGGTAGGAAGGAAGAAAATGCTGTATGCATTATACCGTTTGTTAGCTGGGTTTCTCAAACCCATATTTCCAATAATAACGGGTTGAATTTATTTGTTTTTTATTTTATTTATTTTATTATATTGTGATTGATTGTACAGAAGGTTTTCATATCATAGTCTTTTGTACAGTGTTATGTGAAATAGACCATGGGATTACTAAATCGCTGTGGTCACCAGAGGGAGATAATCAGCCTATAACTTTACATGAGCTGATTTGGGGCTTAATGTTCAGTCATTTGGGGAAAAACACAGTTTAGGCTACCACTTGTGTATGAGGATCTTTTCCAAAATCCCATTTTCAGCCCAACAGGAAAGAGTACCCAATTATCAGCTTAAGATTTACAGTGTTCCAGTTCCAATTTTGTCTTTTCATTTATTAGTGCTATGAGCCATCACTTCTAGTTTCACTTGTTTAATCTGTATTCTGTGCAAGTTCTCTCTCCTAATTGATTTTCTGAGCAAGAGAGACAGGGAGACCCCTGTTACTGAACAAACACTCTATATCAATGAGTACTAATATAGATCTATTTAACACTTATTTTAACCAAAACAATATCACACTTTAGAAAGCACCAAAGATTTCCACCAGTTTAGAATGTGCCTACCTTGCTGTTATTAACTTATTCCGGTGTGTGGACTAGGCTATTATGCAAGAGATCAAGATATTTTAGTAAATGCATCATTGTTCGGTGGACAATCCATCACTGTCCTTAAAACACATTTTATAATTATATTTTCTTTTAACTGGGAATATAATTATAAATTAATTGTCATTTTGGAATTGAACTGAAATTCCTCTGAAATATTAGCTCTTTGCATTTTTCCTTTGTTTGTCTTTTAAACATATGTGGCTTTTTAACAGTGAGTCATTTTAGTGGAGGTAATCCACCTATCCCAGGCATGACCTCATCACACATTTAAAGACTCACTGCCTGATCAGTGCTGCTCCTAGATGAATTGACTCACTGCCTGATCAGTGCTGCTCCTAGATGAATTGACTCACTGCCTGATCAGTGCTGCTCCTAGATGAATTGACTCACTGCCTGATCAGTGCTGCTCCTAGATGAATTGACTCACTGCCTGATCAGTGCTGCTCCTAGATGAATTGACTCACTGCCTGATCAGTGCTGCTCCTAGATGAATTGCCTGAGTGACGTGACCTCAATTTCTACTGTAGCAATCTTTAGGAAAATGCATGTTGTCATCTCTATGGAAATGAGTAGGCCTACTTTGATCTTCCATGCCAGTCTCTCTCCATCTCTTCCACCTCTCTCCATTTCCGTCTCTCTCCTATCTCTGTCACTCTCTTCCTGTTTCATTAGGAAATCAAGGACGGAACCAGTGTCGTCTTTTATTAAATATTTATGCCGTTATGTGCTGAGAAACAAACGGGAAAAGAAAGGCAGAATCAGGTGACCGATCATGATTTATATGTACAACTGTGTCACTTGTTGAAAGTAACAGATTTCGAACTGAAGCTGGTGAGTTTGAAGAGAAGGGAACATTACTAAGAATAAACAGGAATGAGAGATGGAGGGATAGAGAATGGTGGGATGAAGGAATCGGGATGAAAAAAGATGGAAGAATTAGAAGCAAAAGAAAGATGTATTGAAAATGGGGCTATGAAAAACGAGAAAGAAGGATGAGATACAGGAAGAGACATCACCAATAATAGATCACCTCCCTGTTTATCCATGTTGAATAAAACACATGCAGAGAGAGATGACATTCATGTCTCCTGCCTGCTGGCTATACACTAGATCACATTTTTTGACTTGAGATCTACTTTTAAAATGCCCAGCTCAACAAGATCTACCCACCAACTTTTTTTATCCCATTGCTGAAAATAGATTTAAAAAAAAATGTTTTTAGTGGAATGTCATGTGTTCTACCAGCACAGCCTTTTTGATCTACTGGTAGATCACGATCAGTGACAATCTACCTTTTGGGCACAGATGCATATCTAGAGGGACACATGCACGCACACACGCAGTTACTCATGCACATATGGAGCGCCTCGGTCGCCCATCGACCTGGATCACTTCCAGTTGCTTGTAATTTGTTCCTAAACTGGCCCAGTGATGTCATTCTCCTCACAGAGCACTGACATCATGTAAGCTTAAATCACTGACACCACATAACTCCACACGACCACAGATAACATGAACATGCTTAAGTTGGCACCGATGCACAAGTCATTACAAAATAATTCAGCTTCATCGCCTGTGGTGCAGTTCTACACAGTGATGCCATCACAGTCTGTCGGCAGGACACTCGCTGGTTGCAGTTGACATTCTCGTCAGGTCAGACGAAAAGATAATCGGACCACAACCTGGCCCTTTACCCTCCTCAATGACCTGCACACTTCCAGAGCCAGGAAGCGAGTGGGCAGGATCATCTCTGATCCCTCTCATCTTCTTGGCCACAAGCTCTCTGAATTTCTCCTGTCTGACCCATATACCAGCACTGAATTAGAACAGTGGGCTATTATAGACTGTAAACTCTGTTTTTCAACTCCTTGTTCCTGCTATTTGCACCCATGCACCTAGAAATCTTTATGTACACTATTTAAATGTACAGTACCTGTAGCATAACCAGTGCAATATTATTGCTTTATTTCTAACGGTTCTGTGGAATAGATTACACATGACTTGTCTCGCTGCTTGCACCTCTTACTCTATCATTCCTATATTCCTATTTTTGAGTGGTGCAACCACTCCCTTACAGAGCTACAGTATGTGTGTGGGTGGGTGCGTTGAGCACGAAAACAGCATGGTTGTTTTTTGTTTTTTTTTTTGTTTTTTTTTTTAAGATATTTTTTTTGCGGCTTACGCCTTTTATTTATTTTTGAAGGGACAGACAGTAGGCTGACAGGAAACGGGAGAGAGATGGGGGGATGACATGCAGTAAAGGCCGTGTCGGGTCCGGGAGTCGAACCCGCGGCACACTGCGACTGGATTACCAGTCCGGTGCCCAGACCGTTACGCTACGGCCTGGGCCAGCATGGTTGTTTTTAACCACCTGTGCGCAACCTAACACACACGCGCATATTAACTGTATGGTGATTTCGGGTGTGCCAGTACAGTACAGTAGAGGGTACAGTAGAGGGACCCCCACACGGTAACTGTCATTTCTCAACCGTTTCGGACGTGGGGCGGCTCGCCGGAATCGGGCAGGCACCCTGGGTGCGTTCCTGTGGGTCTGGAACCGGAATCGGCACTGCTGGTGTCAGACAGGAACAAACTGCATGTTGAAAAGGCCCTCAACTCTGAACTCGGTAGAATCTGCACCTGGCTCGCTGATAACATACTATCTTTACACCTGGGGAAAAACTGAATCCATTCTCTTTGGATCAAATAATAATCTCAGCAAGGCAGATGGCTTCTTTGTTAGAGTGGGTTACTATATTATCACACAAAAAGATGAAATGACCTACCTTGGTTCCATCCTGGAGGCAAATCTTTCCAGTGATAAAATGGCCACCAACGTAATCAAAAACGTCAACCAAAGAACACGATTCTTATACAGGATCTCACTGGTCAACAAAAACACCCTGAAGACGCTAACAGTAGCCCTCGTACAAGGTTTCTTCGACTATGCATGCAGGCCACTACTTGGCCTCATTCCCCGAACCCACCTCACCCCTGCCCACTTTGGGCACCAGGTGGCTGCAATTCGAAACTGGCCCCCCGTAAAATCTGAATCCCCCACCCACCCTTGTATATGTTTTCCCCCCCTTTTACCACCTCTGATGATTTCAGTTTTTTGGCTATATAGAAGTGTATATTTGTAGGCCTATGTCTCTAAATGATGAATTGAACATGGTGGACCCTATTGTAAACAAGTGTAATGCTTTATGGTGTCTTCCACAATTAACAGTTTTGTATTTGAGTTGTGCTTGAAATGTACTGTAATTCTCCAAACTGTTAATAAATACTTCAATCAATCAATCAATACGGGGTACAGTAAAGCACATTTGGTTCAAAAGGACAGCACCGAAGAAAGACCTTGTGGTCTTGTTTCCACCCGGGTCCCATGCGTCTCTGACTCACTGTCTGTCTCATCTGACCTCTGTGTCGCCTTACTTTCTCTTGCTTTCTGTCATCTTTTTTATGAGACCTTTTTAGATTTTATGAATTGATTTTATGGTTTCTCCCTCTGTTACTAAATGCAGTGCAGCTATATCCTGGCCAGGTCTCGGATCACATGATTCACAGAGCATAGAATCAGTGCTGAACGGCCGTTGAACATTAGTGTGTGTCTATGTCTACATTTGTGTGTAGACATAAATATAGTTGTGTATACTATAGCTATATTTATATGTAGGCCTATGTGTTATTACTATTACTATTGGTAACATTAAAATAACCTTGTCAGTAAACACTATTGGTTCTGATTCAAACTCCCTCTTCTGGAACCATGATTTCAGGTAGTGTTAATGTGTATTCAGTTCACAATCACATACCAGGTAAGTTCAAGAGTTGCCATGGCATGATGTGTTGCTGCCTAGAGTAGAGACAGTTGCCCCCATACACTGCCCTCTGCTGGAAAGATATAATATAATCTTATTAAATGGACCACAGCTTCCACAGACAGCACTATTATGCCTCTGAATTGTACCAGAACAGAACTGTCAGCCAGGTAAATAAATACAAGACTTTGAAATAAATTGTAGTCGGCTGTGGTGTGCTGGGGTGTGAACTTTGTTGTATCTAACATACCATAGTGTCCACTGTCATGTTATATTGTAGCTATTTTGTCTGATATTCTACTGAGCCACACTTAATGCTAGCGCAGTTGGATTGTGTATACCTCATCCAAGGTGTTTAATGTCACATACACAGTACAGCTTGTACCCACGTGGCACATAATAGTGAAATTCTAGTTCACCAAGAGATAAGATTATAAATAAAATAAAATATATAGGCTGTAAATAAGTGTGACTAGGCGACATAAACGTGCTTTCTTTATAGAAAAGTTAGACAGCACTAATTTGGAAATGGGGATATTATCCTTCTTTAGGCATATAGTAAAGAAAACGTAACAAAGAAATTACACTTCCAAATCCAATATTAGAGTGACAAAGCACTACAGATACTCATTCATTGCAATAGTTTCACTCACTACACAGGACTACAATGGAAACAAGCCCTCAGGGCTTTTTGTGTTGTCCTTTTAGCATCATTGTACTACATATAGTACAGTGGTACGATTATGCGTTTCAGTTTGTAAATATATTTACAAACTACATAATGTGCTATCCACCTCAACAGTGCTTGGTTGGACAGAAGATCGACTTTGAAGTCATTTTTCTACAGTAGCCTACTGTTCATTTCAAATAGCTTTTTGGCTCCCTAGGCAGTACAGCTCATATGCTCTCAAACCCACAGTGCTGGGTGACTGACAGTGTGATTGACTGCCCTGTAATTGTCCATGACATTTTAAAAGCTTCATTCCAAGTTAAATGAACTGCCGTGTTTAAGAATTGAGCTGTGGGTTTAATGTAATGCTGCTACTTTCTTTTTTTTTGTCTCTCTCTCCCTACCGTTCTTCACACCTCAATTTTATTACTCACTTTTCAGTGTATACTTTTCGTGTTTCATTTCGGGTGAGATGAAACATTCTTTCCTGTGAACCGATGATTAGAGACGAGTGGGCAAGCTCTGCTTATTAAAGAAATATTATTTTAGACTGGCATTTTGGTCAGCCAGCAATGATTTATAATAAGCCAGGTTTATACTTAGTTGCGCACCAGCACAATAAAATAAAATTGAAGCTTGCAATGCGTCACATTGTGTTCAGTGGTCAGATTTCAAGATTTTTTAATGGGCCATCATCCAGAAAAGGCTGAGAAACACTGGCATACATTGACTGTCAGTGCATAAAAGTCAAGACAGAAATTGTGGTGTATGGATTCCAGTAATTTCACAACAAGACAATAACAAAATCAGCCTATTGTTATCTCTAACTATACTGTTGCATGCCAGGGATTAGAGCATTCATGTCTAAACAAGATGTATCCATGCCTTTATCTCCATTCGGTGAGACTGCTCTAATAGTCTTCTCTCAGGTCTTCAGACTAAGCTATTAGCTTCAGTTCATTCAGAAAGCAGCAGTCATAGTTCTAACTAGGACTAATAAAGCTGAACATATTACATTATTTCTCTGATCTCTGCAGTGGATTCCATTGAGTCATAGCATTTTGCCTTTAAATCACTCAGTTGGTTCAGGGCCCAAATACAGTCTGACTTGTTTGTACATTTATGAGTCCTTGGGAAGTCTCGGGTCGCCTGGGACTGATTTACTAACTGTTCCCAGAGTTAAAACAAAACACGGTGAGGCAGTATTTAGTTATGTCACACATAGTCGGAACATGCTCATGAACAACTTCCTCTTGTTTCCTACTCATTTATATGATGTTTTTGCATATTACTCACTTACTAATCAATTGCATTGTTGTTTGAGTATAGTTTGTTCAGAGGTAGTAATAAACACATGCCAGGCTGGTACTGTACCTTTACGTAACGACAAAGGTTTGTACCTGTATGGGCCACAGTACTTCTTGACCGGAGGTTAAAGGGTGCATGTGGTGTTGTCCATGTAAAAAAAGATCTTTGCATTATGATACTCCTGACAAATGTTATTATGGGAAAAGGTTAAACTACACATTCATCCTGGCCTTTAATAATATTCACTTTGAATTACCATTCCGTGTAGGAAACATTCTATACAAATAAGCTTGCCTTGCTTTCATGGTTGATGAAATATGTAAATACTGACTATGCTTGCTGACTATTTTTGGGTCAGTCTGTAATGGACTAAAGGAAAAGCATTTACTTTGCATGCTTTATTGCATTGAAGTTTTGAACTATAGTTTCCTCTGAACTTTATTCGTTTGAGATGTTTCGTTTGCAATCCACACCTCAAATGAACTCAGTCTGCATGCCTTAAAAGGTGGAGGAGAATTAATGAGGATATTTTGTCTCCTCCCCTCTTTTTTTCTCTTCTCTTCTCTTCCTAGCCTTCTTGTATTCATCTGTACCCTGCTTTTTCACACATCATCGCACATCATCTACAGATGTATTTGGTTGGCCACAGTCTGTGCCTGCGCTCTCATCTTCTGTCGCATGCAACGCAGACACCGTCTCCAGTGAAGCTGGGACATCAGATAAAAGAGAATGGGGAACATGGTGCTCTAACAAGCATCATGACTGCATCATTACGGTTAGAACAGAACACCCCTGCATGCAAGGCAAGGCAGAAATAGAGAGAAAGAAAGAAAATCTAAAATCATGGCGAGCAAGACAGACAGTGGGAGAGAGACCGAGATAAAGGACTTAGTTGTGGGAGGACACAGGAAGACGATAGAACTGGTTTTGTTGTTCCGTTTCTATAAGGATTAATACTGTCTGATAACAGCAAGCAAGACATTGTATAAATCAGCCTTGCTAGCTATATACAACCAGACACAACTAGATACAAAGCAACAACATAAAGTTTTAGTAAAGTGTTGGGCCACCACTAGCCAGAACAGTTTCGTCATAGATTCTACAAGTCTGGAACTTTACTCTTAAGGATTAGAAATAGGCCTAAAGGTAGGTGATCACTCAGAGTACATTTGTATTGATTTTGCAGTGACCTTGCTTGCCCTCTCAAAGTGGACTCAAGAAAAATGCCCACATGCACTTGCCCACTTGTGGAAAATTATGGTACAGGGTAAGGTTAACTCATCTGACAAATATATCAAATTTTTCCACATTTCTGTTGCCCAGAGCTTATGTTTTTGCTCCACTAGAAGATGTGCATTATAAACTTGCCTTGCCATCTTGATCTAAAATCGAGGTCAACAGGGCCTTCTTACATTGTTATACAGAGCATGATAGGATTTTAATTGCTTAACCACATGAACCCTAGTGTCCTTTTCTGCCCCCATTGTTTCAGTGGACCTCTCGCCCCAGTGGTTCTTGCATTTTTGTATTTGTTTTACTGAGGTTAAGATTAGGAATAGGTTTATTGTTAGGTCTCAACCAAGGGCAGTTTCCAAAGGAAGCGCACCTGTTTTTCTTTCTTTAAAAGAGTATAGACCTTTGGGGGACCAAAGCCAACAAAAGGTTGTATCATGCAGGCCACTCCTGACCTGTTGGAAACATCTGTACTTTTGTTTCTCCGTTCAGTTATTGATGGATGTATGGAAATGTACAATTCAAGATAAAGAGTCTTATTACATGTCCAGCACCATTCATTCCACTCCAGTAGTTGTTGATGCCTGGTAGCAGCTAGGCAGAGCATTGGTATTCTAGGTGTGTAGTGTGTACCTTTAGCTTTTAGCCTTATCTGATCCACAGCTTTTCCTGTATGTCTGCTCAGCAAGGCAGCTCTTTCCTGTGTACCGGTGCCCACCGCAGGTACTGTGTGTGTGTGTGTGTGTGTGTGTGTGTGTGTGTGTGTGTGTGTGTGTGTGTGTGTGTGTGTGTGACCCCCACCTCTGCTTACATGTATTTTGTTAATGTACCGTATGAACCACTTTTATATAAATTAATTTGTTGCATGACAGATAGCCTAGTGAAAATAGCTGATCTACAAGCTCACAACGTGTGAACTTGTTTACCTGTGTCTAACCTGTTGTGTTCATGATAGTTTGATTTGAAGAAATAAAAGGGTGAAAGCACTCCCACTCTAGTCTATTTTATAAAACAATTAAAAATCAATGAAATTACCCTATCATGTTTGTAATGGCGAGGACAGTAGAATACATTGTTTTATTATTATTATTATGTATTTATTTCTTCTGCACTTGCTCCACATAATTATGGCAAGTACTATAGACTACAATTTGGAACTACAGTACCCATAATGCTTCTTTGTCGAAAGGGTTTGTTGATAAACCTTGAATAAACCTTGTACTCTGCGTCTGCAGTAACAGAGTTTCTGCCTGCTTACAACTTTCGGTGAGTATAAATGCAACTATCACAAATTTATAATTGTATTTAAACTACAAACTTAACTGCGGTTGTTGATGAAGAATTGCGTAAAGTTAATGTGACCTGCAGTTAGCCAGCCACAACTAAAATGAGTTCCATGCAACACTGACAGAGATTAATTAGGAATAAAGATCATTAGGATCGTAGGCTATGTTTATAGACGCTAAACAGGTCACCAATTATCGCCACTATAGATCGACTTTTGATCCATCTCCATTGGACCGATAAGTGGCCAAAACTTCGCCGATTAAAAAAAGAAAAGTTGCACGAATCACGACCTATGGTAACGACATGTCTTGTAGTAGTTTTACATGGTTTTACACAAGCGCAGTGCATCACATGGTCAACGTTTTGGGCAGGGCTTGCTTTAGCTATTGGTTAGCTCTGGTCCATACCCATAGCCTACTGCTTCTATGATTCTGCCCTGCAGTAAGTATGATTCTGCCTATTCTGCCCTGCAGTAAGAAGGCTATGGACCAGAGCTAGCTATTGGTTAGCCCTCCAAGCAGAACCCAATGGTACTGAAGTTTCTGACATTTTGTTCGATCAAAATTTCAGAAAAGCTTTATGTAGGGTCCCGAAAGGGGCTAGCTATTGGTGAGATTGAGTATAGTCTATATACATTGAGTGGTGGTTTTGTGTCTCAACAACACATAATAATATTGACCAAATAGGCTTCGCTGTTTTACCTGAGCATGCTGTTGGCTATTTGTTGCTTCAAAGTTCAAAGCACACTACTTTACCTGCTTTTTAGAAGAAAATCACACCTGTGGGAAGTGAGGGGCGTTCTTATCATTAGACATCATCATACATCATCTCATGAACAACTGCATTTATGTTATTGGTTAGCCGATTTGCTCGTCTACATATGACGTACATTTTCCCTTTATTGTCAATGGCATTTAATGTTTGTGTTGCCACAAATCTACGTCATATATGACCTAATTTCAACTTTCATTGTCAATGGCAGATTGGCAAAGCTGTATAAAAAATCACACCCGTGTGAAGTGAGGGGCGCTCTTATCGTCGTACAACACATACCGGTATGACATAAATTCTCCATTCATTGTCAATGGGAATTTAATAGGATGTGTAGGATGAAAATAGCCTATTTGCTCGCTCTTATCATCGTATACATTATCATGGGGTAACATGTCGATTAGCTCAGACACATATGACGTAAATTCAACATTCATTGTCAAGTTTGTGTTAGGACAAAAATCTCTAGCGCCCCTCAAAAAAGAGCTAACAAATTGTTTGTAGTGTCTCATTTTATGTCTCTCTGCCCTGATTGTAAATATAATATAGTTCAAGGATACAGAGTTCTCTGCTATGTGTGGAACTGCTATATTTAGATTAGATTAGATTAAAATTATATTCAAAAAGAAAAAAAAGATTAGATTCAATTTATTGTCACTATTGTCACTGAGTATACAAATACTTTGACAATGAGATGAAGAGTGGCATCTAGCCAGAAGTGCAATACAGATGCATGGCTATATTCCCAGTAATAACCACCCAGGAATCAGCCCAGCTCCTAATCCAGACAACAGTCTTGTCAAAACTCGACTATTGTAACTCCCTCCTTACTGGCCTACCAGCATGTGCACTTAAGCCTCTCCAGCTGATCCTCGCTTGGTCTTCAACCAGCCAAAATTCTCACATGTCTCCCCCCTGCTCCGCTCCCTCCACTGGCTCCCGGTCGCTGCCCGCACAGAATACAAAACTCTGATGCTGGCATTCAAGGCAACCAAAGGTATGGCTCCCCCATATCTTGCAAGTATGATTGAACCCTACAAACCCTCCCGCGCACTCAGATCAGCCAACGCAGGGAAGCTGGAAGTACCCTCACTAAAAACGCCGGGACAACGCTCCACACGTCCCAAACTCTTCTCCCTTCTGGCTCCAAAACTGTGGAATGCACTTCCCATTGCAGTCAGAACTGCAGCATCACTCCCAATCTTCCGCCGTAGTCTGAAAACCCACCTTTTTAGACTCCATCATGGCCCATAGCACTTACCCTACCCCCTTAGATAGCATTTCTGTAGACTTAGATAGCATCTGATACAGACTTATAGCATGTTATGTAGACGGCACTATAATTGCATTGTATATAGTCATAGCACGCCATAGTACATATGTATAGCATAGTAGTATATATATATAGTTTATATGTATAGTCTCATAATATAGATATTCCACTGTTACTTTCTTAGCTTACGCATGTTTTATGATAAATGCTTTTGTGATGTATTCCCATGCTTTTGTTCTTGATTATTGTAAATCGCTCTGGATTAAGAGCGTCTGCTAAATGCCTAAATTGTAAATTGTAAATTGTAATAACTGACACAAGTTAAAGTCAGAATGAATGACTTTCAACAAGGTTTACGCAGGTTCTTGAATGAAGTTGATAGACCTACTGTATGCTTGAATTGCCCCAACATTAAATAATGCATTCAAATTTGCAAAATGCTCACAAAAGAGCCAGGACTATTAATTAATATTGCATAGCCTACGGCACAACTGTAATATTTGAAGAGGGTTGAATTTTACTAGCATTTCAATTTACTGGAAGAGCCATTTGCCATTAACTTGTGAATGTGTTTTGAATTAGACTTTTAAAACAATCCTGTGCCCTTTCTGTCTGTCTGTAACAGGCCAGGATGTGCTCGCAGGTCAGACTGAAGCTCCTTCCACGCATCAAGTGCCTGTTCGACGAGCCCGTCAGAGTGACCGTGTCCGGCCTGAGGTCCAAGCAGCTGGTCACCATGAGGGCCAGGTCCACGGATGACAAGGGCGTGTCCTTCTGCTCCTCAGCCACCTACAGGTGGGGATGGACCCACCATATGAGAATTACTGAATTTGTACTGTCTGAATTTGCAGCTCAACAAAAGCTAATTCATCCTAGTGTGTCTCTGACGGAGGACAATTTCACGATATATTAAAGTATCTGCGATACGATATCTTTTCACGATAAACGATAACAACGATTATCGTCCCATCCCCACCTACAGGGCCGATGAGGACGGGGAGGTGGACCTGGAGAGGCACTCCTCGCTGGGGGGCAGCTACAGCGGCGTGGAGCCCATGGGCCTGCTGTGGTCGCTGAGAGCCGACGCCCCGCACGTCAAGTTCTTCAAGAGCGACGCCCGGAATCCACATCACATCAAGTTCTCGGTCCACGACGGGGAGGGGGACGGCAGGGTGTTGGCAGAAGTGACCAATGAGAGACACCTGCTTGATGACGGCATGAGTCGCGTTCCCGTTACGGGGAAGAGTATACGTGGAATCCTCTTTACTCCTCCTGGTTAGTGACCACCTCTCCATAGGCGGCGGGTGCGTAAGGCTAGGGAAGGCTTAGCCTTCCCAAAAATTATGCTGGGTATTTTTTTTATATATATAATATATGTGCGCAGCATTATAGAAGGTGTCAGAACTCAGCAGCGCCAGTGCCCGCACGGTTCACAGTTCACACCACTGCAGCAACACTGGCACGTTCAGCGGAGTGACTGCTGTCTCTGTGCCGTCTGTGGAGAGCCATGAGCCGCGACTCCCGGAGGGGCAGCAACACGCCAACACCGCCGGGTAATCTACACTGTCACTGACTGACTGACTCGAGACTTGAGAAAAAGACTTCCAAAAGTCGTTGTCTATGTATAGGCTAATTCATTGGTAAAAGTATGCTAAATAACTCATTTTTAGACCATCTGGGAAATAAATAAATCCGCGGCGGCGGCCTCGCTCCGCTCGGCCGCGAGAATCCCCCCCCAACGCAATTCTATAGCCTACCCAAAGGTAAAACGCACCCGCCGCCTATGCACCTCTCTCTCATGATATATCGGATCCGCCAATATTGTGTGTGTGTATGTGTATGTGTATATATATATATATATATATATATATATACTAGAATTTCGCGGCCGCTCATCCCAGAGTTATGTTGCCGCGCACTATGGGAAGAAGAAATTTGCGGGAGTTGACTCCACATGTAGTAACGGATGGGTTATTAGTTATTATTATGTGTCCTTATTAGTGTAGTGTAGTGTAGTCAACACGTTATGGCTCATACACACTGCCCGGTATTTGCTCCGATTATGCTGTCGGGGAGCATTTTTGGCGCTGGCCGACAAAACCCCTGATCTGACGTTAAGCGGTGCCTAAAAGGTAGATCACGATCTACCAGGATAGATCACAATGGCTTTGCAGGTAGACCACATGACATGGCCCTAAAAATATATATCATTTTAATAATAAAAACTATTTTTATTAACTATTAACTATTAACTATTTTTTTCTTTAGATGACCTGAGATGACTTGATTGATTGACATCAAAAAGGGCCTGTCAGCTCAAACACACAATGCAATACTTGTTGTTGCTTACAATCATCAGTAGCAAAGTGAAATACCAACAAAAATAAAACCCTATCATTTCCATTTTTCCCCCTCTATTTCCCATTCCATGTGCGTTTGTCTTATATGTAGCCTATGAAAGGCCCCTCAATTACATTTTGTAACTATTTTCAGCAATGGGATGATAGTTTTATTTGGTGGGTATGTTGAGCTGGTCGTTTTGAAAGTTGCTCTCAAGTTAAAGAAAGTGTGGGCACCCCTGGTATAGATGATTATATATATATATATATATATTCATTCCGTCGGTAAATCCCTGTAGGCTATACCCACATATTGGTAGCCTATATTAGCCCAATATTGGCGTTACGCATTTCACTTGATTAATGTTGTGTGCGTGCGTGCGCGTGCGGAGAAAGACAGTTATTTAATGAAACTGAACATTATAACGTCCTGTATTGGTAGCCTATATTAGCCCAATAACTGTGTGTGTTGCGTGGCGAGAGAGAGAGAGAGAGAGACTCCGAGAGACACTGCACGTCAAAATGAATTGGAATAAAAAAACAAATTATGTAGCCGCTGCCTATTATGTATCGGGTGTGTGGATCGCATGTTGGTGAACTCTTGCCGTGTGTGATCTTCGGCGCGGGGCGGAGGGGGTCCGCGGTAGTATGCGTGGGAGTCCGCGAGTACAGTCACTGAGTCTGTTAGCCATTAAATCCTTACTCTAAGATTAAATCAGCGAGTCTGCTGGCACGTTTTCTCGGCGCGCGTGTGTGTGTGTGTGTGGGACACGGGGAGGGGGTAGTGTTGTGTGTGTGGGGGGGGGGGGTGGCTTACAGGCGTGCGTGTGCGTGTGTGTGTGTGCAGTAGCGAAATAGCCAATGTGAAGTTGCGAACAGTCTAATCGTTTTACTTAGGCAAAAAACAACTATTGTGGAGGAACAATGTTGATGTAACTAAGAGATTCGCTGTTGGACCTATATTTTATATACAGAGATTTAGAAGGAATAAGCAACATCGTGAGGCGACAATTCCTCTCCTTCCGGGTTTTTCCTTCTCCTGCGGAGTGCGAGAGGGAGATGAGATGATCCCAGGAGGCAGAAGGGGGAGGGGCTGTGCTGGCCACATCTTTTCATTGACTGATGGCCACGGCCACGGCCACATCTTTTCATTGGTTAGAGGCCACACTTTTTCGCCACGTGACAACTTTACTAATTTTTTCTTCTTTTTTATATATATATTTTTAGGCTTTCTTTTGCCTTGCTTGCACCATGTCCGTCTTACTGGTATTGTGCTTATGTAAATAACATTGTTATTTTTTCCTTCTAGGTGAAGGTCCTTTCCCTGCGGTACTAGACTTGTACACTTTTGGAGGTGGTCTGTCTGAGAGGAGAGCCTGTCTGCTGGCCAACCGAGGCTTTGTGGTCCTGGCTCTCGCCATATACGGATATGAGGACCAGCCAAAACGAGTGAAAGAGATCCACCTGGACTATTTTGAGGAAGCCATACAGTTTTTAACAACACTGCCCAAGGTCATTTTCACTTTTGATATGGCTTGAGTGAGATACTGTGAATGCTTTGAAGAATTCTGGCCCTCAACACCTATTCATACAGTTACATCTATTATTCTCTCCTGGGCAATTTCCAGTACAATTAACCACTTAAACTGTACAGTATTGCCTGTAGACCCCCAGGGATCTATCCTAGGCTCCCTCCTTTTCCCCCCCCTACAAGTTCAACTCTCTTCACAGAATATAGCCAATCTTAAAGCTCAAAATATTTTGCAACAAGACCTACAAGCGCTGTACCTAAAGCTTGTACATGTACATCGGCTATTTTGCCAGAATGTTCTCCTATTTTGAAATGCCCAGAATATGCTAGGGATCAAGTGATTAATTGCCTGTTACTGTATCTTCTGCGAAATGTCCAAAAAACGGTAAACATCGATCAAACGGAGCAATCTAATCGGGTTTATACAGTGCAAATATCTCATATCTACAAGCTCGAGCTTGTAGATATGCTATTGCTATTGTTGCTGTGCAACATGGCACGCAACCAAGTATAAATCAGCCTTAAATAATGATTGATCTCATAATTATGAACTACATTTTCATTATTGCCTGATCATCCTTTCCCAGATGAGAACTGGTACGTTCTAATGTACACTGTGTCCCCTGGCAGGTGGACAGCGGTGGAGTTGGCGTAATCTCCCTCTCAAAGAGCGGAGACCTGGCGCTGTCCATCGCCACGTACCTGTCTGACGTCAAGGCCACCGTGTGGATCAACGGATGCAGTGCCAACGTGGCCATCCCCCTCTACAACCAAAAGCGCCTGATCCACCCTGCCTTGCTGCATGACATGTGCAAGGCCATACCCACCGAGACGGGGGCCTTCAACATCAAGTACTGCCTACACGACCCCCTGGCGGAGGAAAACAGGGCGTGCCTGATCCCCATAGAGCGAGCCGCGGGGCGCTTCCTTTTTGTGGCCTCTGACGACGACCTCAACTGGGACAGCCGCGGATACGTGGAGGAAATGGCGGAGAGACTGAGGCGTCACGGGAAGGCCAACTATGAGAGTGTGTGTTATCCGGGCTCAGGACATTACCTGGAGCCACCCTACGGGCCCTACTGCCCCTCCAGCTTCCACGGTGTGGCGGGCGCCCCCACGCTCTGGGGGGGCGAGCCCAAGTCGCATGCGGCTGCCGAGGTCCAGCTCTGGGAAAAGATCCAGGTGTTCTTCAGAACTCACCTGGGTAACAGCAACTCCAAGACTCAGGCTAGGTTATAGATGTACATTATGTACAAATGACACGTGGAATATATTATAGTTGTGTAAATGTGTTCTATAAATTATATTTATGACTTTTACGATAACGTGGATAGATTTGAATTTGAATTAAACACAGAGACCTCAAGTTTTGATGATGAGTGAAATCAGCTCTATATGAAAACTGATCAAGCAGCCATGCTGCCAGCTGTTGTAGATCATATTAATTATCATACATATGTATGGGGTTTTATTTTGAGTAATAAAATAGCTGTGATTATGCCCTGCATGTATTCCTGCCCCTTTATTTTACAGCTTAATTTTACATTATGACTATCGCGTAGAATGAAGCCCTAACTTGGAAATGGTGAACTCACTGTACTGCGGTATGAACTCATAACACACATAATGATGCACAGTAAATGCTTTTCTTCACTGATAACCTTTTCCTCCTACACTTGCAGCCAATTGCTTTGGTGGTGGAAGCCAAGGTCAACTGTAAAAGAAGCTGAGGCTGTAAGTTATGGTGTTACAAAATGCAACTTATTTCTTCTTTTCTTTGTTTTTGTTTAAAAAATATGCTATGTTCCACATATTCAGTTTTGTTAATGATCATTGGAGAACCGTAAGTATTTTTGTGAAAATCTGTATGAGACAGTTAAACACTTTCAATGTTGCATCCCTACTTTCAATCAATTTATATTTGTTTACATTTTCTAATTCCTCACAGATTGTGAAAATCTACATCTACATGGTAGATTAGAGTATGTTAATACTATGTTTAACACTATGTGAACTGGTCACTTGGATAGCCTACTTGCGGTGTGGTTTCCTCAACTTGTTGCTCACCAGCCAGGCTCTGTTCTATTTCAGGTAAAGTTTCCACCATGTGAGTGTTTATGTGAGAATAGCTCACCCTTTAAAAGGTCTGAGAGGTCACAGTCAGCAGCTACAGGGTAATCCATTTCAATGCAGCTGTTTTAGTTAGGATTTTTTAAATCCCCCCCCCTTTGAGACTTTTTTTCCCTTCCCCACCTGGTATTTTCATGAGGATGTGGGCCAATTATTTCATCACTTTGCAGGCCTAGTGACTGTACTTTTCAATAGAACAGAACATGATACCGGTAATCGTCTACTCTATAGTATGTAAGCACTCAAAACAAGTGTTAGAGGTATTTGAGGTGAAAACCAGGACTATTTGGTAGTGAATGTTGAAATCTGCTTTATACTGTACATGGGCAACTGGCGGTCACATGTGGCTCCCACCTTCACTTAATGCGGCCCGCAGGTTAATACTCGAATACTGATATATTATTGATTTCATCTGTTACAATTGCAAACATGACCCGCTGTAATTACTCCAGTCTACATTTGTAGCGACGTGTTTTGTACTTGTATTTTTGCTACTTTTGTCTGACAGAATGACCAAGTAGGGCATTAATTAGGGAAAAAAAAGTTAAAATACGGAGATGAGACGTGGAAATATAGTCGCCCTCTCCATCATCAAAGTTGCCCACCCTTGATTTAGAGATATTTGTCGGAATTCGGGACACCTTGAAACCGGGACAATCTCGGCCAAATCGGGATCTGTAAAACAATTGCGTATCTACAAACTCACAAGATGTCACAACGCAACACATTGAGCTTGTAGATTGGCTATGAGTGGTTAAAGGACAACATATGGGCTTTCCTCACAAGCTAGAAAGGGTGGGATTGGAGTGGCTGTTTATAAAGTGTATTCAAGGATAAATTCATTTATTTGATTGAATACTTTATTAGACAGAAATGTTCAGTCAGACATTTTGGGTAAAAGGAGGACACAAAAGAATTCCAGGGGACTTGTTTCCAATGTGGTGCTATGTATTCAGTTCATCAAAATTGATATGTTTTAGACAAGGTCTCTATCCTGAACAAGTTTGAATAACAATTTTCGTGTGTGTGTGTCTCTCTCTCTCTCTCTCTCTCTCTCTCTCTCTCTCTCTCTCTCTCTCTCTCTCTCTCTCTCTCTCTCTCTCTCTCATATATAAGAGCCTGCCCTCCCTTCCTGGGTCAGAAGTGAAGCGGCAGTCAATGCAGTCAAACAGGAAATTATGTCATGTATCCTGGCCAAGCAGCTAAGTCAGAGTAAAGGACAATGCAGCCTCTGCACTGCACTGAATACCGTGTTTTGTGTAGCAAACAAGCATCGATTTTTATTTATCATATTATTTAATCATTTATTAATTCATTTCGAAATTCCATGGGTAAAATATCAGCCTAGCTCTATCTTGTATCCTTTCCTTTTAGATTTAAACAGAGGTTGTCCTTATTTGACCTCTCTGAAGTTAAGTTAATAAAACAAAGCAGAGTGGCTTGTTGTATAATTAAAGGTTTTATGACATTCATTTTCATTTTTTATTTTAGGTTTTATGACCTCAATTACACCCAAAAAACCTGAATTTTGAACTTTCAGTGGATTTTCTGTGGTCTGAAGTTTTCTTTGGGGTTTGGAGCTACTTTTGAGCTACAATGAAAACAGGCAACACAGTGAAACAGTGACATCTGCTGGCAAATCCCATTGACATATATGGGATTTGCAGTAAGTGATGTCACTTACTGCCGGCAAATCAGAGCACCCAGAAAACCCCAGATCACAGAAAATCTACTGAATGTTAAAAGTTCATGTTTTTTGGGTGCAATTGAGATTAGAAAACCTAAAAAAAATAAGAACAATTCCAAAACCTTTTTTTTAATGTCACATCACAATCCCTTTAAGTCATCCTGGTCCCAAAGCCACTTTGGAATAACAGCCTGTAAAAAAGACAAAGCTACAGGGGCACGGTGGCACAGTTGGTAGTGCTGTCGCCTCACAGCTAGAAGGTCCTGGGTTCAATTCCCGCTCGGGGCGCTGTGGGTGCTGGCGGCGTGTTTCCTCCTCCGTGTCATCAGTGCCCATACCCGAAGGCGGGGTTGGAGAAAGGGCCTTTCTGTGTGGAGTTTGCATGTTCTCCCTGTGTCCCCTAGGGTAGGTACCCTCACAAAAACATGCAGTAATCCTGGTCTCTAAACTACCTCCCCCTGGCCAGCCGGGGCGCCTGATGGAGGGGAAAGGAACTGGTTGGAATAACGTGTTCCTTCCACGCGCTACGTCCAACCAGGGAAACTCCCCCCTGTCAGGTGTAAAGGAGCAACTCAAGCATGAAGGAAGCATGAGTTAAGTCCGTTGCTCTCCCCAGGTTGGTGGAGGATGTGTAGAGCCCAGGATCACATTAGATGATTGACACAGGGGTGAAAAATGGGTTACAAAATCGTGGGATAAAAAATATATATTAAAAAAAGACAAAGCTACACCTACCTTCCATTTGTAACCATATAACTGTTTGAGTAAAAAAGTATTGCCATCAAAATGTGCTTATAAAGTACCAAAAATAAAAGTACTCTTTATGCATAATGTTCCATTTCCAAGTTGTATAAAAGTACCACTGTTGTTGGAGGTAGATAACATTATTGTTCTTACAACCTCTTGTTTTTGTGCATGCTCATCCATAGAAGAATGATCAGCTTCTCTGAATTATTGTAAAAAGAAAAAGGAAGAAAAAGAAATGCAGCATTGATGAAAATGTTTCCTCCACCCTCTGCCTTTTCTTCTCTTTCTTTTTATTTCTCTACCTGGCTGCTCCTTTTCTGTCACAACAATTCAACAATTCATGCATCATCAGCTTGAGGAGAATACTGGAGGTTATTCCACTAAGCCAAGAAATGTTGCTGTCAGTGGCAGGGACATACTGTAGGAAACTCACTATGAGATCTAGGCCAGTGTCTGTCAAACCTTTTAATTTCAAGGACACCTGGTTTGGTGTGCATTTTAGGGTCATGGACCCCCATAACTCTGAGAGTGGAGCCCCTTGGAAGGAACCCTCGAAGGACCACTGGGGTCCCCTAGACCACACTTTGAGAACCACTGCTGGAGGCTACAAAAAGGCTGGTAAATATCAGCAGGAGCCTTTATGATCAGAGGCATAATAAGGTAAACATTTTACAAACCTTACAGAACGCATCATTCACAAGCTAAGTGTTAAGTGGTATGTCCCAGATAGTTACCATACACACCCTATAAGGAGCACTGTGGTCATGTGTGGGGCGTTAGAACAGCCGTCGGTTCGATCCCGGGCTCCCCCAGAGTTGGTGTCGAAGTTCTTGAGCAAGACTCTGAACCCATAATTGCTCCTGTGTTACTCTTTTAGAAGGATCAGACCAATAACAGGAAGTATGTGTTTGTTTAGCAATGAGCTTTGGACAGTTAAATCAATAAGTGTATGTTTCAACTGAGCTGTCTGTGTGTGATTTGCAACCTGAAGTAATTGACATATAAGGAAAAAATGCAAACGTGGTCATGATTTATCTCCTCAAACTCAAGCTGGCATACAATGTTGCATTCAACTTGTTTGGTGCTGACCATGTGAGGCTGAAAATCTATTAGTGGGGAAGGCAGTCTGTCTTTACCACACAGAGGTTGAAACAGACTGATTTCTTGCTTACTAGGTGGCTTTATTGGGAACTGTAACACTGGCACCCACTGATCTATATAGGACCATTAAAACAGCTGAGAATTGACATTTAACAAGATGAAGTGAATGAGAATGACAGAGTGTTTTACAAGCACAGCGAGAGCCTTGTTTTCCCAGACTCATGTCATGACATCAGAGCTACAATTATATGCTAATAGATACTCATGAACTTTATAGATCTTGTTCTGTGGGGATAGCACTACAGATGCTTTCTAGATGATGCTTGTTTGCATTATCTAGGTGGTCCCGCCTGGTCAGGCCAGAAGATTGGAGATCTTCAAACATCTGTCTACGCAAGAATAGCTTTCACCAGCGAAATTTAGTTCTTTTCCGTTTTATTATCTTTTTTTTACCTAAATTTAACACGATCAACAGCCAATGAAGGTCCCCAGTTTCCCTGAAGGGCCCCTGAGGGCCAAGGGCCACTGGGCCGCCCGCGGCCCCACCGACCCAATGGCTAATTTGACCCTGGCTTTAATCGATGTACAAACTCAACACGTTGTGACACCGCAACGTGTGGCCCGGCCAATCAGAAGAGGACAGGTTTTGGCGCGGCCAATCAGAAGAGGGCCCTAAACCTGCCCTCTTCTGATTGGCCTGATTGGTTTTAAATTGTTTGAAAAGTTGTGATTTGTTTTTGGTTAAACCTTTTTACATCTTTTGTAATTTTTATGTAGGAAATGAAAAAAGGGCGATATTTACTCTGTTAACTGTTTGGGAAGCAGCGACCTGCAGATGGTCTACAACAAAGAGGGTGAGACAACACTAGCTGATGAAGGTGAGCCACACACTAATAGTCCATTTTCATCCCTGCAGGCTACCTCCCATTAACATCATGCTCTGTGGTGGTGTCTGAGACAAAAAAGCAGCTCATTTAGCTGTCACTGACTGTCCTGAAGCTACTCACCACCACCGTTCCTCTGAAATTATACAGCCTACAGTACACGTGGGTTTAAGATCTCAGCCCACCAACTGTCACAGCTCTAGCACATGATCACACCAACATTACAAAACTTGTTTTTCCTTTGGCTTCTCGGTCTCACATAGATATTCTGCTCCTGCCTTTTGATTAAGAGACAGTGGCTGCCTGCCCACAACAAGCTATCCATCAGCCAGGCTCCCTGCTGTTCCATTATGGCCATGCGCATTTGCAGCTTGTCAGCTTTCTTTCTTACATTATATGGCTGGGAAATAAGATAAAAAATACTTTGAGAAAATACAAATACCATTTCAATGTGGCTCAATTCCTAGAGATACTAGATTACATACAGTGATATGGATTCATGTCAGTTGGTTCCTTCCTTTCTTTTATGTAAAGCGACTTAGGGCGCTATATAAATCTGAGCTATGAATCTCTCTGTTGCTCCTGGCATGACATAACAATTGATCTGTATGTCTCAGCAACGGAGCAGGTGTTTGAAAAGCTGTCTAACCACTTAAGCCCTAAAATAAATGTCTCCAAAAATAGCAGATGTACAAGCTCACAGCATGTTGCATCGTGATTGAGTCGTGACGCAAATCGACTATTTTTATTTCTGAAAATCTTTTGACCACCAGATATATTTCAAGTGACAGCTAAACTCAGTGTGGACTGCCTCCTGTAACCGGTTAACCCTACACCTAATCGTGACCTGGCAGCTTCCTCCATTCATGTTCACATTGTCTTTTCCATACAATTTGATGCATTTCACCACAGTATCTGTCTAGAATACCCCCCCTCAGTGTATCGGCATGTTAGGTCATTAGTTGTGAAAACTCAGTATATGGCATTCACAAGTGTACATGTGTGTGCAAAGTCTCTCTCTCTCTCTCTCTCTCTCTCTACCCCCTTAGTATTTTGCTGTACATCCACCGTCTTACCAAGGAGGCGGGGCTGGTATGTCCTTATATCTCATTGTATGTCATCTTTCTGCATACCATAAAGTCTAGCCAGTGAGCCACCATAAAACTGTAAAAGTTGTTTTGTTGAGGGATGAGTGTGTTTAAGAAACACAGCTGTGTTGGCAACAGCGTGCACAAGGAGTTACACTTTGTGCTATCAAAGAAAATTACTGCTCCCATCTGACACCTCGGTGTGTTATTAGGCTATGGTGAGAGTGTACACTAGTAATTAAGCCAGTATGCCATGCTGATGGCAAGCACTGCTGTAAGCTGGGATCAATGTCCCCATCTGGTGGGGTTTTGTTTATTTGTGCGTGTACATACATAGTTACATACACATTCTTTTTATATGAGAGAGAGAGAGAGAGAGAGAGAGCATAATGAGTACTTTTTACTTTAAGTACATTTTGATGCCAATACTTTTACTCACATAGGCCTACATTTTGAAATCCGGACTTGTAACGGAGAATTTCTATATTGCAGTATTGATACTTTTATTTAAGTAAACACATGTAGTACTTCTTTCACCACTACGTAGATTGTCTCTGAAACTGTAGTGGAGGGGGATGGAACACCATTGTAAACAAAATGTATTACCTTATTTGGTGTTTTGACGATAGTGGTGCGAGAGCGAGCTCGGTCCGAGATCTCCCAGTAGGTGTTCAGAGATCTGGTGATTGTGAAGGCCATAGTATGATTCATACCATTTTCATTCATTCAGTGGCCTCTACTCGTGTCCTGTGAATGTGAGGGCATTGTCATCAGCAGATGTGTTTGATCAATGGATGAAGGTGACGTGATCATTCAGAATAATTTGATTTGTATTGATTTGCAATTTTGCAGTGAATCTTCCCTCTATAGGGGCATGCAGTGGCTCTGAAACTGTTTAACTCAAGACCCAAAAGAGACATTTGATGTCTACTAGGGCACTAGTGAAAATAGCCGATCTACAAGCTCACAAGGCATCACAATGCAAAGTGTTGTGAAATTCAGATCTGCAAGAATAGCTAGATTTACAGTAGGTCTGCTTTTGTATGGAATTCTTTATTTTTATTTTTGGAAATTGTTTGAAAATCAGACCCGTCTCAACTGAGTGGTGCTGTACTATACTCGTGTGCTGTAGTACTGTACTGTATAAGCCCTCCTCCCTGGCATGTGTGTGCGTGCGTGCGTTAGGCTGCACAACAGTGACACTTGGTGGTCAACAAACACTATAACGCTATTTCCATGCTCAGACCGACGGACGGACAGACAGACCCAGCCAGCCAGCCAGCCAGGCAGGGCAGCACTCAAAAAATAATTGTAAGGAATTGTAGGAATCAGGGACAAAAAATATATTTACTCACAGGTCGATTGGTTTGAGAACCATATACATGTATATCATATGTTATTTATACTCGGAATACAGTTGAGGGCAAGCCCTCATTTTCAATGTAGCTGAGGTTTACAATACACAAAATACAGTCAAAAAACAATACATCAAACAACATTATAAATCAGGATAAATTACAAAGGAACTTTATACAGAACAACCATCAGTAAAATAGATCAATTGAAGCAGGAGCAATCATGGTGAAAATGTTCTGGAGCATTCCTTTGAACTGACCGAAGGATGGCAGGGAGCTCAGTTTTAAAGAGTTTTGGAGTTCATTCCACATACATATGTATATCTACTGAAGCATTCAAAATAGAAAATAAATTGATTACTGTAAATGAAATATGTGATAAATGGTGTGGTATGGGAATGGCATAGATTGGCTTACTCACCGATACGATACCAGCATTTTAGGCAGTATCGGCAGCTTTTCTGATACTGGTATCAGTATCAGTATCGAAACAACTCTATACTGTGTACAGTACACCACCACTCATACACTCGCCAACTTGTGGAGAATATAGTGATGGATGACTCATCTGACCATATCACTTTTTTCCCCACATCTCTGTATAGACCAGTGTCTATGGTTTTTAAATAAACTATGAAATATGCATTTGTCTTTGTAATGTCAAGGGTTCATGTGCCACACAAGACAACCCTACTAAATATCGTCTCTACAGTACGTAGTTCTTGACAGGCTTTTCTTGCTGACACAGTCTGATCACGTCTTGCTTTGACATTCTGTCACCAGAAGAGTTGCTGTTCTGTTTTTCCTTGCCACACTAATGTGTGAACGTCACCAGATGTGCACTTCCCAACGACAATTTATGACCTTATTTAACTGATATCTGTCCCATAGATCAAAATGCAGATATCACTTTAGATACTATTCCTACTGAAACCCTAGCGAGTTGAGCAGTCAGCTTCAGTATGTCTGAAGCTACCATCCATTTCCCAGTACTGAACCCTCTTTCATATGTGACCAGATTTGACTGAGAGCCTGCCATCGTGCAAACTAAAACTTTTTTAGTTTGTGGCAGGCAGACTCTTCACATACTAGACTAGAGCATCTCTGAAATAAGTGTCAGAGCTGAAATCGACATGTAAATATGAAATAAATGCTTAAACATGTAGCTAGGTGTAATGTTAGAGTCCACAGAAGTGAACCTTTCAAGCCTGTTTTCTCAACTTGCTGTTTTCTGCAACACATTACTCTATATGTCATATCTCCAAAACTGGTGGGTCAAACTGAACAACCAATATGTCAATTTGAAGCTATGATAAAAAACCAAAATTTAAAAAAAAATCCAATGGCAGTCCCTCAGTCAAATTCTAAGTCACATATAGTGACTTAGATCTTTTTCAGCAGCAGGTGTACATTTATGATTTTAGTCTTTTGGCCTTTCTGCAAGGCCATCAAAGCTAGGGCAAGTGACTACGGCAAGAGGCCAACAGGTGAATGAGGAGTCAGGCCTGACACTGCATTCACTGTATTCGTTAGGGGAGCATTATCCCGACCACATCATCATTGATGGAACAAGTAAATCATGTAAATGTTTTGGAATCTTCAAAGTCCTGACATGAATCCAGTAGAAATGGTGTGGAAGGACCCACCAACATACCAGGGTTGAAGCAGTTCTGTACAGCCGTCACTGCTGACTCCTACACTTTGAGGCTTCCCACTCACGAAAACAGCCACTTGTGTTCATTGGAACACCTGGCCAAACCGGATGCACTGTGTGGAGGACTCAAACCCAAGTTTCCACACAGTGGTGGGCATGAATTCCACCCCTGTGCCATCTAGATGCCCAGGTTCACCTACTTTTTCTCATTTGTTTAATTGGGTTCTCTTGACTTTTAAGACTTTTAGTGAAAACAATTGTTGTGATATCTTATTGTGAGCATGTCTGTCTAATGTGTGTCTATTTCTCACCATTGATGAACAACACATTCTCCTATGCATCAACACAGGAGAGCTGCATAATAAAACAGACTCTACCACTTCACAGGAGCACTGAATTCAAAAGGAGCTTCTAAAATGAAAAGCCAGATGTCTTTTATCTCTCATATGTGAGTTTCTTGCACATGACTCAGTAATGCATCGCACATCAAATGGCATCTCAAAGCTGTTAAAGTGTGATAGTTGTGGGGCATGAGGGTTAGTCTCTCAGCTCTATATTGGATAATTAGCCAACAGTGTGCTGCCGTGTGCATCATAAAATAATGAGTACTATAGATGAATAACAGTTCAATTCCACAATAATTATCCATAATGTATAAATGATGGATATGGGGTCAGGACAACTAGGTCAGAATAAAAATTGGACTTAAACTGTTATTCGTCTATAGTACCTGATATTGACATGATGCTAACTCATGATACTAACATGAAACTGGCATTATACTGACATGATACTAACAAATTCAGTAACTTCATCGACGACTGCAGTGAGCAATTATTTATCGGTGTAATGGAGGTTAAGAGACTGAACAGATCTATGTGTATCTGATGTCTAGTGTCAGGATGTGTCTCCTTGTGTTTTATTTTGTAGTGACATTCTAATTTAGTGTGTCCTGGACCATATATTAATTGGTTATTTAGGCTTTACTTAACTGTTGTGTTCCTTTTATTTTGTCACCAATTAGTAATTCTCAGCACCTGAGCTGTATTGTTTTGGAGTTGTGTAAAAGCAAGTTCTTTGTCTGTGAAAAACCATAGCACTGACGAAGGTTTGAGGACCGAAACGTTTGCTTTTTAAATTGCACCATGAGCACAGAGCACCATGAGCACAGCATGATAAAATAAAATAAAATATATTTTTCTAAGTCTCAGTCTAAGGAGTTTTACTTCTTTTTCTATACGGTGAGCGAGTCTTTTCCAGTCAAAGTTTTCCTTTTATTTTGTCGTAATGTTTCTAGTATTACTGCAAAACAACAAATGAGTACGTAAAAGGTTGCGATGTGCTGTGAACTTGTAGAAAATAAAACATAATTCATAACATTTTGAATTGAAGGTTATAGAAGGCCATTCATGCGTTCAAAGTGTTTTGTGGCCCCTTTCGTGGGCCTTTGATATAGAGCATTATCCCAGTGTACAGTTCTAAACTAGGCACACACTTCAGTGCAAAAGCATTGTGATCTACTACGTTGTCCTTGGAAAACCTGGAATTCGATGATGCTTTTACCCAACAAGGCATTATGTTCTTCTTGCCTGTCACATGACAAGGGACATACTGTGGGCACCTGTGTTTCTTCTCTCTGATGAACCTATAAGCACTAAATACTTCTTAAATGGTGTAAATAACAGATCTACTGTGAGAGTGTGAGCTGCTATAAAGAATACAATAGAAAATCTGAAAAGAAAGTTTCAAATTGACATGACGTATGCCCAAAATAGGCATGGAAAGGAAAACAAGATGTTATATATCTGTTAATATCAGCACTTGTACAACAGTTATATATTCTGGGCCGGCTGCCTGAAGCCTCGGCCAACACCGAGGTTACAACATACTAATTATATAAGCCGGGCTTTGAAAAGGGAAGATCAAAGACTTCCATGTTTCTGGCAAATTGATGAAGTCTAAGTGTACCGGTTTCCTCCCTCTGGAGCGTTTCTTTTTTTTCAATTGATTGCAGTGAGACTCCCAAACATTCCCAGGTGGCTTAGAGACAGTCAGGGACACACGCACGCATCTTGACAGATATCAGATAACATTGATGCAAGGCAAGGTTGAATCACATGCATGCAGTTTTTCCCACTGTGACTCCTATACAGGTTACGTTATTATGTTATTATGCTTAATTTTTTGTCCGTCATGATGAAAATGGCATTATCTACAAGCTCTCAACGCATCGCATCCTGGGAGCTTGTAGATCGGCTATTTCGACAAAGTATAAATCAGGCAGCACTATTTCTCGGTTTGCCATGGTTTCTCTATCTCTTAACCCCCCCCCCCCCTCACTTTCATCTTATTGCTCCCTTATCTCTCACTTTATTTATTATTTCATTTAAGCCTGATTTAATTGTCAGAAAACAAGCATTTAAATGAAGCCTCTCTTAACCACTGCCTAGTCACTGCCTACCTAGAGGAGAGCCACTTGGGTCGTCATCAGTCCATCTTGCTGTGTCTCTCCCATGACCTCTGTTTTGTAATGGAGCCTGCTAGATGAGCAGCGGTCCTAATGCACAGTGACAGCCAGGGACACAGCTAGATCTCCATGTCTGACTCACAACCAGCCACAGGTGGTGCAGGCCCCACGTCACTATAGGGGCATGATGGGCATCCCATGATGACCAATGAACCGAGAGAGTCACTGTTTGAGTACTCTTGTGGTTCTCAAACATTTTCATGTCAATGACCCCCAGAATGAAAATATTTGGTGCCAGGGAGCCTGAATAGTCAT
>NC_139709.1:19194271-19226771 GCF_964188405.1 Protomyctophum parallelum
CATCAGATGTTTGTCCACCTTCACCCACTTGTTACCACACTATACAAGCAATATATATAATTGAAAATGACACAAAAAAAAACGACGAACAGCCAAACAAAAGCGCCTCGGGTCTGGGGAAGATGAGAAAGTGAAAAGAGGTGATTCAGGGTTTCCTTGTGAAAACACATGCACACCTGGGAGCTGCGTAGTGTCAACACGGTACTGGACAGAGGAGGAGGTGCTGCTAGGCCCAGTGAGAGGGGATGGGGGAGAGGAGAGGAGGTGCTAGGCTCAGTGAGAGGGGATGGGGGAGAGGAGAGGAGGTGCTAGGCTCAGTGAGAGGGGATGGGGGAGAGGAGAGGAGGTGCTAGGCTCAGTGAGAGGGGATGGGGGAGAGGAGAGGAGGTGCTAGGCTCAGTGAGAGGGGATGGGGGAGAGGAGAGGAGGTGCTAGGCCCAGTGAGAGGGGATGGGGGAGAGGAGGTGCTAGGCCCAGTGAGAGGGGATGGGGGAGAGGAGGTGCTAGGCCCAGTGAGAGGGGATGGGGGAGAGGAGGTGCTAGGCCCAGTGAGAGGGGATGGGGGAGAGGAGAGGAGGTGCTAGGCTCAGTGAGAGGGGATGGGGGAGAGGAGGTGCTAGGCTCAGTGAGAGGGGATGGGGGAGAGGAGAGGAGGTACTAGGCCTAGGAGAGGAGTCTGGGAAGCGGGACTGGTTCACATCAAGACAAGTCAGCAACCTGGGGAATACACTACAGGAAATATGTAATCTAAACCCTTCCTGACCAAACGTGTGTGTGTGTGTGTGTGTGTGTGTGTGTGTGTGTGTGTGTGTGTGTGTGTGTGTGTGTGTGTGTACGTGCACGTGCGTGCATGCTCAATTGCTCATACACATGTGTGCATATATGTATCATAGGTGTATCATATTGCATGTAGTGTGTGTGCCCATGCACCGGCGTGTGTCAGACCCACCTACACTGTACGCAGCCATGTGAATGCACAGTGGTGCTGTAACTGTAATAGAGCACTCTGCACAACCTAGCCAGAGATAAATAACACTTTTAGAATACATACTGTATACTATATACTGTACCATGAACCATGATTCACCACTGTCAGCATTCTAAAGCCTGTAATCTGCCAAAAGCAAAAAGGGAAACGGGAAACAAAAGAGGGACTCTCTATCTGACAGTGTGCAGGTTCCTTTTCATGATGTGTAGTTTATTGTTTGGAAACGTATGAATATTATTATGCCAAATACATGCATAACCTCTGGTTTTGAACAGTCCAGCCATATTGCTTCTCAGCCAGTTGCATTCCATGTAACTGGAATGCAAAAAACTGCATTTTATTTGACCTTGTCAAGTTCCCCCAAATTAAGTGTTTGTGCTGCAGACCCCCATCTGAAAGAGTTTGTATAGAACATGTGTAGAGGGGCGGATGTGTCTGTAGATCAGAGGCCGTTAGGTAATCAGAAGATCATCTGTTCCATCCTCGGCAAATGTCTTAAATGTCCCTGCAGGACACTTATAAGAGCCCTATTTTCGTCAGTGCCTTACCCCTTATCCCTAAACTTATTTGGCTTTTTTTTTTACTATTTTGAAAAACATTTTTGAATAGTTCAAATAGCCAATCTATAAGCTCAGAACGTGTCGATGTACAGTAGATCGGCTAGTTGAACCATTTTAAAATGTTTTTTTAATACGTTTTAGGATAAGGGGTAGTAGGACACTGACGAAAATAGGGCCCTTAACCCGTAACAGCTCCCCCCAACCAATGAAAATTAATAAGGTGGACAATGCCTGCATGTGTGAGAGGGAGAGAGACTGCTCATCTGAGCAAGCCATGTGCTGGGTGAATGCAGAAAAGTAATTTCCGCTGCGGGACGATACTTTTTATTTTTCTTTCAGGAGGCGGCCGAGCAGAAGGCCTGCATGGTCACCCATGCTACGTAGCTTGGTCATGGGGGTTTTCAGGAGGTTAGTGTTTGTAGAGTGGAAGTTGCGAGCCCAGGGTTGTGGGGGAGACTAATTCCTTGAGGTATGAAGGAGCGTTGCCGTGGATGCACTGATGAGTTAACAGGGATATCTTGTATTCAGTCCGGGAAAGAAAAAAGAAATGACTATATGCCTCTAGAGCAGGCCTCCAGTCCAGCGCACAGAGACATGCATGTGACTTGGACCTTGAACACACAGGTGGGAATGGTTGGACGAGCGCATCATGCATTCTATCCCCAGAGTGAACAATCTCAAATATGCACTCTGGTTAGCACTCAGTGTATGCCGGAGAGACGCTAAGAAATACCTTCTTAGGTATGCTAAATCAACTAGAGACAATTTCATCACGGTTGTATGTCTCCACCAGCCAGTTGCAGTTTACATTCATCTCTGTACAGACAGACTCATTATAGTGAAGACTTACTGTAGGTAGAAGTTTTTCACAGTTTTTCACATGAGGTCACACGCTTTTTTGTGTGTGTCATTTTTAAGCCTTTATATGAAGGTTGTTAGACAGTGCTACTAGAGAGAGAGAGGGAGACCTGTGATGCACGCTTGTCTAACTCCATGAAGGTGGGTGAGAGTAGAGACTGTTATTTCCGCTCAGATCAAAAGCCATCAAGATTCCACACACAATATATTATAACCGAGTCGATGAAATATACATGAGAAATGACTCACACACACACACACACACACACACACATACACACACCAGAGGCATTCTGGGTTTAATATTATGCAGAGGTGATTTAACAGGGCGTAAGAAGGGAGAAAAAGTTTGAGGCAAGTAGGCAACACACTCATCTCCAGCGCCTATCGTCTCCTCCGAGACGAGTTGAAGATGCCATTAAGATAAGGTCACCATGACGGCAGGTGAGAGTGGATTAAGTGGTCCCTCGTAAAAACTGTAATGCCTATGTTCATCTTCGACGTCTGCAAGATCCTTTTTTATTACCTTTTCTTTTCTCCAGAATCCATAGTGTGTGGATTCCCTGTGCATGACAGCACTTTTCTCATGTTGCAAGTATCATTAGCATGAGAAAACAGCGACAGGTTCTAAGCTTGTTGGTCTTCTACTTTTGCTCATTTTGAATTTGAATCCTAAAAAGTAACGGTTTTGGACATATGAGGTAACTGTATAAAATGTTTTTCTCACTCAGCTTTTAACAGCACACACACACTACTAGGCTACATCCCCACCCCCAGCTAGAGCACACTCTCTCCCCCCTGGCCTTCCCATTGCACAGTATTCAGGTGCGCCAAGGCCAAAGTGAAAAGACGATAACACTATACATCTTCTTCACCTTCGAGGAAGGGGGCATCACAGGGGGGTAAAACTCCTTCTTTTTGTGAATTCAAACCACAAGTAGAATTGTGTGTTTTTCTTCTGGGAAAGTACCACACCAGGTGAGTCTAAATATTCACATGTGTTTAACTCATCTCCCCGAGGTGTAAAGTTTCCTCCACCGTTTGTCTCCCTGCCTAACTCTCTCCCTCTCTCTCTCTCTCTGTCTCTCTCTCTCTCTCTCTCTCTTTCTCTCTCTCTCTCTCCAGCTGGAGACTATTACTGTATCTGCTGCTCTGAGGAAATGAGCCATCATTTAGGTCTGACAGGTACATGGAAGAATCGCGTCGGCTCGGCTCTGCTCTGTTCCGACATCACACCAGTAATACTTTACAGCGACCTGGCACACACATTCACACGCACGCATGCATGCACGCATGCATGCACGCACGCACGCACGCATGTTCTCACCGCTATCTGGGGCTGTGCAAGGCATTGCAAGGATCTTAAGGATGTTGTTTTTTTGTAATTGGATGTGACATAAGGTGGGAGGGCGAGAGAGAGATCGAGGCAAAAAGGAATAAGGTGGAAAATGAAAATACTTTAGGTGGTAAAAAAGTGTGTGTGTGTGTGTGTGTGTGTGTGTGTGTGTGTGTGTGTGTGTGTGTGTGTGTGTGTGTGTGTGTGTGTGTGTGTGTGTGTGTGTGTGTGTGTGTGTGTGTGTGTGTGTGTGTGTGTGTGTGTGTGTGCGCGTGTGTGTGTGCATGTAATAGAAAGTGGGGGCATGAGAGAGACAGAGAGAATGCAAACCATGGAAATACTTTCAAACATATAATGCATCTCCTATATGGATATATAAGTATCTCTGATAGAAAATGCACAATCTTTTTATAGTTTCACAAGAGAGTATTACTCAACTCAAAGTGTTAATGTAACACGGCTCTGTTTACCCGTTTATTGCTTTTATCTTGGTTCCACTTTTTCTTTGGCAATGTAAACGTAAGTTTTAATAAAGCTCAATTGAATTGAAATGAAATGAAATGAAATTGAATTGAATTGAATTGAATTGAGAGAGAGAGAGAGCAGGAGGAGATGAGAAAGACAGTGCTGCTCACTGTAGGAGGGAGTCTCGAGCCCAGTTTGCATTTTTTGTGTGTGTGTGTGTGTGTGTGGGGGGGGGGGGGGGGGGGGGGGGGGTGTATGCGTGCGTGCGTGCGTGCGTGTACTTGAAGAAAGACCTGCATCTCTCATTGTTCTCCATAACTTCTACAAACCCCTTTCTGCATTTGTACTCGTGCCTCCTTTCTCCTCCAGTAAATGTTACGAAAGCCTGAAAATGCGTAAAGCCTGAAAGCCTGGCAAATTTCTGAAGCCACAAATGTCTGACTGAAACAGCTGGCTAGAATACCTCAGGTTGCACACACGCACGCACGCACACACACGCACACACACACACACACACACACACACACACACACACACACACACACACACACACACACACACACACACACACAAGCAAGCCCATCATTGATAATTGATACTTTTATTAGACAATTAGATCCTCATCATCCTTCTTCTGTGCTCACCACTTCTCTAGTTTTTGTATCAGTAATAATTGGTCTGTCTGTACTGTCTGCACATGCTAACGTTACGGTAAGGAAGAAGAGCAACGCAAGAAAAGAGTAGCCTATTTCACGTCTGAAAATTGCACAGCTCATTACAGTATGCTAATGAGAAACAGGACCCATTTACATGAATTACCTCATTAAGCTGCAAAATGGGAATCTCCGTCTCAATTCATTGAAAACCCATAGCATAAACCTTCAAGCCACTGATTACCTTTTCCATTTCAGCGTACATAGTACATACACTCTCATTAAAGCGTTCAAATGGCCAGCAACAAACTGCCAGACAGAAATGCTGAATGGCAGAATGGCTTCTCCAACGTCCAATGCCATTTTCATCCATGCTTTTCAACTGTCCAGTAAGCATAAAGAAACTAGACAGGAAGTTTATATGAGATGGACTGAAGACAGTGCTGTGCAGAACTCCCCGCCTTCTAAGTGCTCAGCTGACAAACATAGTTAAAGTGAAAGACAAAAAAACTAAACAAGATTGAATACAATGTAACAGTATGTCCTCATCTTTGGACCTGCATGAGCCCGTTCTTGGCCCTGGGGTCAAATCTTTCCTGATCCTTATTTGCTGTATCTCCACAATGTTGTCTCCATCTGAGTCGTCATTTAAAAGCAAAAATATCAATGTGAGTGTGTGCCACTGCCATCCAGTTTCCTTCCAAAGTAAAGTGGGCAAAGGCTCATTCATTTATATAGGAGCCACACAGTGGAATAGCCTGGAATCCAATGTTAAACTGACCTCCAATTTGAGGACATTTAAACAGAAGACAAAAAAATGGCTACTGGAAAAGGTTCCCCTATAAAGGGTCATCTTAGAGGGATGGATAGGGACGTACTTGTTGTGTATGTAATGTATATGTACCGTTATGTATTTGTGATGTCTTTTAAAGTATTGTTCCGTTCAGTGTCAGAGGACCTCAGTGGAAATAAGTCTTTGGACTTTTCTGTGTAATCCTTGAATCGCTGATTATAATAATATATTATATTATATATATAATAATAATATAATAATTATATATATATTATAATAATAATATTATGATTGCTTTTCTAAATAAATCAAATCAAATCAAAAATTCCAAAGAAACACAAGTCCATTTTTAAATAGAACAGGCGTACCCGCATGGCGTGCATCATCAGGGCTTTTAGAACTGTATTTGTAGAGGTTGGCTGGGAGTTGAGGAGTGCAGTGATGGTGAATTGGCTTTATCTGCAGCAAAATAACTTCCTACTTCTGGGCCCCTTCCCTACTCCTTCACAGGTGTTTTAGTGTACAATGGTTCTCAAACGTTTTATTTTCAAGGACCCCTTCTGAGAGTGTACAAATGGAACCAAATGGACCCGTAAGGGTTCCATTTGTACACACCCATACGGGGCCATTTGGAACCCACTGGTGTAGCAGTCTGTTTCCAGTGAGCCAGCATGCACAATAGCAGCACCCTGACTATTCGACCAGAATGGAACAGAGCCTTAATTAGTATCATTGGTAACACCTGTGACGCAAGTGGGGAACGGCCCAAGTTATTCTGTGTGCATAGAGCCTATTGTGTGGGTAGGCAGATTGGCAGACAGGCAGGCAAGCAGGCGAGGAAGCTGAAACAACGATCTGACGAAGAGCATCTTAAGCGCCATGCAGGGTTTATACAGAAGAGGTGATGAACTGATGGATGGCAGGTGTGTTGGCTGAGGGAGGTGAGTTGAATAAAGGCAGGTGTGCAGGAACCAGGTGAGTGACACACATGTCAACATGACGCACACCACACCACACATGCCTAAATGCACTTATGCATGCAGGATGGTGGGGGGTGGAGGGCAGGCTAGATTTCAACTGAGAAATCACAGGAGGTAGTAGTGATTATTCCTAATTAAACTAATTAATTAAACTAATCACTACTACCTCTAGATTTATCACTACTAATTAGACCTAGCTAGTCCATTCTAAATTATATGGGCCCATGTGTACCGTGCTGTGAGGTTTTTGGGGTCAGTCTTTAAAGGATGGTCTTTTGAAGAAAGCCAAACATTCTGGGTTTGGTGCTGGGGTCCAGTGGCGGTCAGCTATGTGATGGTTGCGGTCTGTGGAGCAGAACAGGGTGGAGCGGGTTACTCCACGGCAGAGATACAGTAGGTCAGGACAGAAGGGACAGCAGCAATGTCATCCTCCTGGGCTGATAACCTCAGCCGTACCGGTTCCCAAAACCTTTAGCTCGAGACCTAAAACTAATTTGATCTCACAACGTGAAATTCTCTTGGGAAAAAAAATATCTTTTTCATTTCTGAAAATGTTATGAACCATAAAACACACGCACACACTAACATGGCACTACCGAATAATCGTGATATCATGTGTCTCAAGGTCTGTGACTGTGTCAGGTCAGAACAGAAGAGAGGAATGTCTTGTGATATTCTATGATATTCTAAATGTTGGCAGTGTCACTATTTCATTCTTTCCTTTAGAATAAAATGCTGCCTGCAACTGCCCACTCTGGTGTGTCGAACCTTATATATCCATCTTAACTTTGGTCTTTTCTGTCTAATTTTTTTTTTAAATAAATTAAGTGTGATCAGCAAGCAATAGAAAACTGTGTAGAGAGATGACAAGAGGTTTTGACCTTCCTGTCAAAACCAGGGAAACAGATTGTCTGTTCACTCCCAACTATGAAATGCCTCCCAGAGGTCAGCTGCAGTACTGCAAGATGGATATGTCACAGGATCAGTAGAACCTTGTTGTCTGTCAGCCACCAACTTTATCAAATTGTATTCCATCAAATGTCATGATTTTATGTTTAATAATTATATCAATCAATCAGTCAATCAATCAATACCTCATTTCAGACCCAGGGAGATCCATATCACAGATAAAATACATACTACATACATCACAGTATAAAACACATACAGTACAGTAGAAAAAATAAATAAAATGCCATTCAAACACCTTTGGGCACATCACCTTGCTCTCGTCTCCATCCTTCAGGCTACAATCACAAAGGCCCAAAGACATTAAAGACAAACAAATCCCCCAAAAATCACCTGTGATTAATAATTCTGATTACAATATCCTGACAAATAATCTGGATTTTTTTTGCATAATCATTCAGCACTTGTTGATATAGATTAGAACTCACGCATAGAAAATGGACAACATAAAAATCCGATCTGTGGCGTTTCTCTTTGTCTTTCACTCTTTGTCTCTCTTTTCTTTTCCACGCTGCTACAGATCTTTGGATCCCAAAGGACCTGGGTTCCAGTCATTTCATTAAAAATGCCAGTGTGAGCTGTTGCCCCCTTAAAAGCCCTGAAATGCAATTATCTGCAAATTAAATATGCTCTGCTGCTATTATCACGACCATTTCCCTCTGCCTGACTGGGTTTCTATTCATAATTTAATCCTTTATGCACTTTCCTTGTTCTAGGTGTTGCCCGCACTCCTCCTTCTGGCAAGGTAGAACAGGAAGGGGGCAAAGTGACAGCCACTTGTACCTATACGGGCCTGTTGTTTACCTATGTGGGGTCAGGACAGTTTACACCAGGACAGGTTTTGTTTCTCAATGTCAGGTCCGGGGATGACCAGGGATACAAATGGACCCTTTATGGGTCTGTAACTCTGAGAGTGTACAAATGTGTACAGAGTTACAGACCCGTAAGGGTCCATTTAAACCAGTAAGACTCCCTGAGGGCAAGTTCGCGCTGAAACAACAGAGCTTCTAAATACGGCACAGTTAAGAAGCAGGAGTTAAACTATTAATCTGGTGGTGATTGGTGATTTTACACAGAGTCATTGAATTACGCTAGAGTTACGACATCTCCGTTCACTTCATGGGGCCAGTCTAATGGCCCCTCATAGGCTGCTAATGCTATGGGGAGCCAAAATGTGACAAAGCCCTGGACAGAAGTTGACGGAATGCACTGGAATCTATGGGAGTCGAGTAGACAAGGCATGAACATTGAACAAACATAATTTGTAAAAAGTATATCGTTGCAGACAAATGAAAGAAAGTCACAGGTTGTTTTCGGATACCTTGTTTTCTGATTTGCAAACGATATCATGATATTGACGCCTATTATATTGACCGCTCTCGATGAAAACAATGTATTTTAAACAACCACGCCTTTATTTATAGTTTCAAGTGGAGATTGACAGAAAAGAGGGAGAGAGAGAAGGGGATACATGCAGCAAAGGTCATCATGAACGGGACTCGAACCAGGCCAGAGCCTATACAGTATGTGGCATGCGCCTGGACCACTAGGCCAGTGAGAGCTACACTAAACGGTGCTGATTTTACAGTGTAGATTAGGATCTCAAATAACTTTGGCATCTTCATGTTTCTGCCCTCACTTTCATCTGTACTTTGCTCAGCCAATCAAATCATCGCAATGGGGTGATCAGCCAATCACAAGCTAATGTTTGTGTTCACACAGACCCGGAAAGCTGGGCATAGGAGGGGCTATAGCGCTCCTTAACAAATAGGAAAAAGGGACAACAACAGCGTGTTGCAGGTTCGAGTCAGGATCCCGATGGCCTTTGCTGCGTGTGCACTCTCTATCGCTCTCCCCATTTCCTGTCAGCCTATAGGCATTTTTGTTAGGACAATTCTGTCTTATAGGCATATTTGATACTGTCATATCAATAAAGGCATAAAAAATATCTTTAAAAAGAAATAAACAGAGGTCTGTGGGCATGGCTGAATGCATATCAAATTGGGGGTCATTGCAATTCCAAGGTTGAGAATGACTACTCTATGGGGGCAGGGTTGTTTTTCTCTCTCTCTCTCTCCCTCTCCCTTCCTTCCTGTCCCTCTCTTACCCCCGTACCTGTCCAAACAACTCCTTCCACCTCAGAGAAATGAAGACCCATGTGTGTGTCTGTTTCGACAGTGCTGTGTTTCTCTGCACTCTGCACAGCTACGTATGTGTGTGTGTGTGTGTGTGTGCGTGCGTGCGTGCATGTCACGTCTCACGTGTGTGTGTGGGTGTGTGTGTGTGTGTGTGTGTGTGTGTGTGTGTGTGTGTGATGTATTATGCAGTGTGTGTGATGATAAGAGCCTGCCTTACCTTTAAAGAGCAGAGGAACTACACTCGACACATCCAGTGTCTGTGGCTCTGTTCCCTATGAGGGATTATAGGGTCAGTACTCAGTGTATCAAGCAATTGCCTCCCATTGAAGCACTGCCTCGTGTTAAACTTATATAATTGGTATTCATAACGGGCATTAGTTCATACATTCATCCCACATATATTTCAGGGGTTATATTATTCTTCTAGTTGAAAATAATTGATCAAAAACCCTTGTAGTTTTCTTTAAGCACCCATCAGTTATAATAACACCTACTTCACCTATAGATTACTGTGGAAAAGAAAGAATTTAGGCTATAAGAAAAGGAAGTGCAGCTATACCTGGTTTTGATGAGCTGCAGTCCAGCCATCCTTCATACTATTGGTCTTCAGCAACTCAAGTCGTACATTGCCAAATGATTTGATTAATGCTTCTGAATCAATCATGCATGAGGAAAGCCATGCTTTTTGTATGTCACTCTCCTCTCCTCTCTCATCTAACCTCATTTCTACTCTCCCCTCATTAGTCATTAGTGTGGGAGCGCAACAAGCAGAAAATCTGACTTTCATCTTGAATTATGTCACCTGGGATGAGTCATGTGACAGCCTGAACAATCAATTAGTCAGTGTTTAGACATAGAAGGGCATTGCTACCTATCCCATCATGCACTGGGGGTGAGGCAGAGTGAGATCACCGCTGAAGAGGTGTAAGGTCAAACAAGGGTTTGGTAGGGATGAGAGAGAAGCTATAGCATGATATATATCTCTGTACATAACACAATACACATAACGCTGGTCCCTATAGTCTCGCATAGCCAGACAACTATTCCATACTCTCGGATGCTATACAGACTCTGGAATTCAGAGAGAGGAAGCTGTCATCTGTTTGTCATTTCCGTTCACAAAAAATACATTTCTTTTAACAAATATATATCACGTTACTGTGCCTTTAATAAGAAACTCACTATAAAATACATGTGAACTGAACATTGCTTCAACTAGTTAACCACTCTATTAAAACATTTACACAAGCATGTCGTGATGCGACATACCTTGTGGATCTGCTATTTTTTTATTTTTTTGAAAAACATTTAAAATGTTTGCCTATAACACACCCAAGGGATGCCAGTTTGAAAGTGGTTCAAAATCGGGACATATCACCTGCATAATTGCTGATGAGATTATCATAAAAAAATCACACCTGTGTGAACTGAGTGGTGCAACTCCCCTCTCCTCCTGCCTCTCTCTCTCTGTAATTAGCACTAGGCAACAGTGCAACACTATCTCTCTCTCTCTCTGTTTCTGGCACAACAGCGCCACTTTTGCCCCTACTGGTACTCAGTCACATAGCCACACACTAGCTCTGGTCCATAGCTATGTGTTTCATTTAGAGCCATGTAACTGTCAACTTCCGGAACTTGCATTAATGCAGACCAGCCTCTCGTCTTGTGAGGGGTGCATATCATTTGGTTAGACATACTAACAGTCTGACAGGCATTAGTACGACAACACCGTCGCTCCCGACATGTGTGGCCGGTTACAATTAACCCATGGCCAGGTTCAAACTCACCCGTGAATCCCCACATGTGTGGCAGGTTAAAACTAACCCATGGCAGGTAAAACTAACCTGTGGCTCCCGACCGTGGCAGGTTGAAACTAACCGGTGGCAGGTTAAAACTAACCTGTGGCTCCCGACATGCGTGGCAGGTTAAAACGAATCTGTGGCTTCCTGTGAGGTTAGGTTTAGTGTAGTCTCGCGTTACCAGACAACTATTCCACAATCTCCGAATGCTATATAGAGTCTGGGACTATAGCCCCCATGAGCTGAGTAACGGAAGCTGCCATTTCCGTTCACGAAAATATATTTTTTATTTCCTTTTCTGCTAAGCAACAAGCTATATATGCTTAGATGTTTTCTATTTATATTAGGATAAATGTGCGCCACTGTAAAGACGTCGGGTGTCGATCGGACTAATGGTTGGACTGTTAGTATGTCGGACCAAACACATGCACCCCTGCTGTGACACTTCAATCCTGTCTGGTCTTCGTGCTCTAACCTGCATGCTGGTGTAGGGGTGCATACATATATCCAGCAGACTTCCTCTATTAGCCAAAGACATTTTACAACATAATCATTTCATAATAGAATAGAGAGTGCTACGACGGAGTTAGACAGAACTGTGGTTCTCAAACTTTTGGAAACGGACCCTGTGATAAAGACAGACTGCTTTCTCACTTTTCCTCTTGAGCCACACAGGTTTAATTGTCTCCACCAGGCCGAAGGCATGTGGGGAGAGTATGTTTTGCACTCCGTCCGTCCGTGTGTCCGTCCGTGTGTCCGTGTGTCCGTGAACAGCTAATCTCGGCCACCGTTAACCCGGTCGATGCCATATTTTGCACACACACTCCCTGGATGCCAACGATGAACCTCTGCCCCAAACTTTCCAGAACGGCCTGTTATAGCGCCACCAGGAGGCCGCTTTGTGCAAAACAAGTTTTTGCACAGTACACCTACAGATTTTGTCCAAACATCACGCAAATTGGTACACAGTCTCTCTAGAGCCATTCAACGAAACGGGTCTTTCACATTTATCAGACTCCATCCTGATTGGTTAAGATTGGCTTCCAAAGTTCACAGGAGTGCTCAGTTTCAAACAAAATTCTGCAAATCATGAACACATCGCGTGATTTCCGTGAAATTGTGCACCCACATTCCCACTAGGCCGAGGACGAAATGCCACATGAACAATTTCAACTCAGCCTCAAGGTGGCGCTATAACTGGCCGAAAAGTGTTTTTACCTCTAACTGCACGGATCTGTGGATAACCTGGTGGAGACCTGTGCCCAGAAGGGCACTTTTTCTAGTTGTTTTTCATTTTCTGTTTATCATAACCTCATTTCATACTCAACATTCCCTCCGTATTCAGTCATTATCCAACAGTTTGCTGTTTAACTATGCCGGCTAAGTTAGCAATCAGTTGATCTTGACTTGTTCTACAGTTATATTCATTCATTTCAGTTCATAATTGGGACAGAGACAATGGGTTGGTCAAACATACTTTTATTCCTTTCAAAGTCCAACAGTTTGACAACATAGTAATGATAACTCAAACACCCACTACTCACACCATCCTCATTTCCTGGTCAAAAGTACACAAAAGAGTCAGCACTGAATCCACTGCTCCTTTTATAGGTGGAGGATTCAAATTGGGTTGCACCATGTTGCAGGGGTGCATGTGTCTGGCAATACATATTATTTAATATGATTGCAACGATACGGGTTGTTTAAGACCTGGTTTGTTGATTACTTTGGTATTGACAAATATACTGTAAATGTTGGGAAATGTTTTCTGTGTTGCTTGTTCACTAGATTTAGAAGTGAATGCTTTGGGGAAACCTGTCTCTAGACAGATGGTATGGGCCAATAGTCAGAGGCCTGAGTTTGAGTTCATGTAGTCAGTCCATGGTGAGACATGGAGTGGAAGGGGCACAATGCGGGAAGCTCTGCCCTAGGACAGTGTAGGGACTGGTAATGTCCACACTGGATGCTTGAATTTAAGCATGTCATGTAAGTTTGTTATTTTCATTTTTGGAAGCTATATTTTATTTTTGTGCAAGAAATATTTTTTCTGAGGCATTTTTTTTGAACATTATTTTTGGAACTGAATGGAAAATAAATCTTTGGCAATAATAGAGAATTTTTGGTATGTCATTTTTCTGTGCACCTAGCCCTCATCAACGGACTCATTTACAGACCTGCATATTAAAAGGTTTTGTGCCCGAAGAGAAGATTTATGTAAACAAAAAAGGAATCAGAATTATTCAAAAATGTCCAAACGTTTTCCGATATTTTCCAAATATTTAAAAGAAAATGGCAGATGTACAAACTCACTGCTTTTACATCTTCTATTTTTGAATAGCCAACATAGAACTGGATAAAGTGGTTAAAATGATTGTGATGTTATGTTAACTACTTTTGCAGGGGACCCCTGGGGGTCCCCAGACCCCACTTTGGGAACCAATGCTGCAGAACTGTAAAAATATGTATGCTTTTTTTTTGCCTGTGACATAAACCCCCTCTCATAAGCATGGATATTGCACATGCATGCATACATTTTGTCACAAAATTCCTAAGAAATTGCATGCCTATGCACGGCATACTGTATATCATCTTCACAAGGGAATAAATTGATATGCATGCATGCTCATACAGTAGACTACACATGCACACACTTTGTAGTCAGTTACATACATTATTTTCCCCTAAATAGCATTATCATGGCTGTCTGGCAGAAATCTTGGATCTCATATTTCATCTTTCTATGTATTTTTTCATGAATTATACGTTATTTTGTAGGCCACTTCATCATATAATGGTGTCGCACAGAAGTAATGAAAATAACCTCCCAAGCTCACAATGCGACATGATAAAACATATGTTTGCAGCTCTGCTATTTTCACTATAAAATTATAATTACTATAACATGCCCAAATTAGGGACACCGGGTTGGAAGTGGTGTTTCAGTGCTGTTTTATGTCCCCAATGGCCTTCGATGAAAGTGGACTTAAGATATGACCATTAAAAATGTACAAAAATCCATAAATTATGCCATTCACACTGTGCTTTATTGCTGGTCATGTTTAATTTTTGAGTGGTGCAACCACTCCAAGGAACAGCAATGTCCGCGTTAACCTATGTGACTATGTGACTATGAGTACCAGTAGGGGCCAAAGTGGCGCTGTTGTGCCAGAAACAGAGAGAGAGATAGTGCTGCACTGTTGCCTGTATGAGAGAGAGAGGGGGGGGGGGGTAGGGTGTGACACGGGTGTGATTTTTTAATAAATAGATGATTAATCATTAAAATAGCAATATAAAGCTCTGTCCCTCAGTCGCCCTCAACCCTGTTGCACAAGTCATTCTCCCCTTCATAACAATAATGAACATGCCCTTTAGTGACATCACCAACAGGAACCATTCTACAAGTCCTCTGAACAACATATTTACAGCTCAACTCTGTTACATGGAATAAATATACAAAACAATTATATTATTTGTGAAAATTATGTTTGTTATTTCAACAATGTATCTGATTTCTTAATCTCATGCATGCCATGTGGTCTCCTTTTAATCACCACAGTCACAGGTAGAGTAGTTGTCCTCTTGAGTAAAAATCACAACCCTGTTACGGCCCGGGGTTGACTCAACCCCTATATTATTCTATATAAAAGATTATACTATATAATATATTAATTTAATGCCTGAGATGGGAAAATGTGTTTTTCTGCTAGTTAAATATGTCCTTAATATTGTGGGATATTCAGAAAAGTAACGCCTTTTGGTCAAATAAAAATAAAAAGGCCAAATCGTGCCGGTTTTGTGGAATGAGTTACGTTATAAAGGTTCCACCCAACATATTGCTGTCGGGCAGGAACCTGTTCGCCATATTTTATTTTATTTTTAGTTTTTTCATAAATTAATGCGTTACTGGATCATATACTACAGGAGCAGTGTCACACGAAAGTAGCAAATGTACAAGCTCGAAAAGCAGCGTGTGAGCTTCATGTATATCTGCTACTTTTGCTATGTTTTTTTATGTGAATCCCGAAAAATAACAGTTTGGGACTTTTCCGGGTTTTCCATCCGACAGACAGTAATACTTTAGCTAATATGAATTGGATACAATAACAGTTCAATTCAGAGTGACTCCCCCCCTGCAATAATGCCTATGGATCACACAGCTCAACACACTCACCCATACTCAGAGTAGAGGCAGGGGCACAGTTTGAATTATATGTGTTTATTTGGCCATTGGCAAGTAAACCATTTTTTAAGTGCAAATAGGTGGATGGGGTTCACTGTTCAGTTTGTTTCATAAAATAGTAAAGATAACAGAATACAGTTATATAGTATTACCTCAAGACGATTTCAAAACCACATGATTGGGTTTAGCTCAGGCAGAGCTGTGGGTAGCCTCGGAAACCCAGATGTTTTTATTTTAATGATGAGTTTCAGAAAGGTTAGTGATAAGCTACCTGTCCATGTCCTGCTTCCTGCCACCTGAGATAAGAGTCCTGTTTGACAGGGCAAGGTCTGCTACCATATTTTGCATACTGACAGGTGGACAAGAGGTCAGTTAGTTAGCTTACCAACAGGTGTGTGTGTGTGTGTGTGTGCGTGTGTGTGTGCGTGTGTGTGTGTGTGTGTGTGTGTGTGTGTGTGCGCGTGCGTGCGTGCGTGCACTTCTGTATGTATGCCAGGGCAAACTCCACAGGAAAGCATGTGATTGGTTATGTGAGTGCACACGTACTGCAATAGGCACACACACACACACACACACACACCGCATTAAAAATGAAACAGGCACGATGGACTCTCTTTACTCACTCTGTAATCCAAATGACGTGGCCGGCAGCGGGCAGCCTCCTACCATCTGAAGCCCATGCAGGATCAATAGGGTCGTTCCAGGTAACGTCTGGAGTGATGTAGGACTGCTCTGCCCTGCCTCATACTATAGAGGAAAGCTTTGATAATAAGAAGAGCTCTGCTCTGTGCTGGCCTGTGTAATGACTCACATATGTGGGGGCAGGAGGTACTGATGTCATTGTGCATGGCTTCATCTCCACCGGGACCGTGCGCGTGCGCGTGCGACACTGCGTGCGTGTGTGCCTTCATGTGAACACAGAGGTGTATATGTGCTTGTATGGAGTGAGTGGTAGAACATAACTAAGTACAATTACTTAGGTACCGTACTTAAGTACAATTTTGAGGTAGGCCTATTCGTAGTTTACATGAGTATTCATCTTGGATCCAAATATTGTACTTTTACAGTAACCACTTCAGCCCTATACATTTCGGCCATTTGAAAATAGCCAATCTACAAGCTCACAATGCGTATATGGATTAATACTTTTGTACTTTTACTCAGTAATTCCGGACTTTTACTTGTAACAGTAAAAGTCCATTTCTAGATTGCAGTATTTGATACTTTTATTAAGTAAATGTGTAAAATGAGTGTGTAAAGTGAGTACTTTTTCCACCACTGGTGTGTGCTTGTATGCACCTATACTTGTTGCATACAGGTTGCATGTGCGTGCGTGCGTGCGTGCATGCATGCGTGCGTGTGCATGTGTATGCGTAAAGCAATGGTCTCCCTCGGGGACCCCCTGCTGTTCAGCCCCATACCTGGAGTCTGACCTCATTTGTTAGTGCATTAAAAAGCTGGACACATGGAACTCACATGACTGGACTGGGCTGCCTTAACTCCACATATAGGGAACAATGGTTCCTTGTTAACGGCTCCTCCTTGATCCGCTCCACTCTTTGATCCCAATATAATATAAACCAATACCAAAGCCTGATTTTTGTTACAGAAAAGAAAAGTGAAAAACCTTTGCTGTGGTAGATTTTTAGGTTTATTTGCATCTGATATCCATAGCCTTCTGTTATCTTAGATTGGATTTACTGTATGTTGAGGCCTAATTAAACAGATGAAACCTCCGTATTATGGAGCGAACAAGCCGAACATTCAGCAAAAATAGTCAATCTAAAGTTTGCTGTGAGCTTGTAGATCGGCTATTTTTGGCAAAGACATGATGTAGACTAGAGGGAAAAGGGAGGTGTTGTTAATAAAATCTAGATCAGAATCAACCATAAAATGTACTCAAAATGTGCATTTCAAAATCTAAGAAGACTAAACTAACCCAGTAGGTGAACAAATTATTTTGTCAAGTGCAGACTTAATTACCTGCCAAATATCTTTTGAGTAGATGTAATTTGTATCACATATGGCCTATATCTAATTTTGGCCTCTTCAAATTATGAATTATGTAAAGTACATTCTGTCGCTGGTTACTTTATCTCCACCCTATCGTTCCACATTCTGTGCCATCTTCCAGATTGTCCCTACTTGCCTTTCTGTCAGCAATATATAGAAAACCACAGTGAGAATAGATGAATTACCTTCCCCTCTCCTTCTGCCGTGTAAGCTCTGCATGAGAACCCGCCATTATCATCTCCCCAGCTACTCGCCCAGACAAGTGATTTATTCCCACATTACTCATCCTGACCGAAATTGCATTATTCATCTTTCCACTGCAGTCCCCTCCATTGTTGGATTGTTGAAGAGAGCAGTTATAACTCAAGTTAATTGATTTGTGGTGAGAAAACATATAAACTTATAACACAAATTATGTTGCTGCAGGTTTGAATGGATTGACACCGCACTATATGGGAATACTATGGCTATAGGCTGACATCTACCATTTAATCGGCTCACTCTCAAAAGAGCAGGTAAGATAAGATGATAAACATTTATTGATCGCCTGAGAGAAATTCAGGTGTCATATAGCAGCAACAGTGAGAATAACACAGGACAGGAGAGCTACAGGCAAGAGACAAGAACCAAATAAATATTAATAATGGTACTAATGGCAGCTGTGCCGCGCTCGGGAATAATTTGATTAGTTGATTTGACTAGGTATGTTAATTGTGTGGGTATTTATCCATATGTACATAGCCTACTCATTGTTCATACAACTGGTGATAAATGTATAGCAATACATGTATCTTCATTTTACATAACTACCATCACTGAGTATATGAATGAAATGAATATAATAATGGATATGAGGACATCTTTCAAGAGTGAATATGAATATGAGAATGAATATATTTATAACTACAACTGTTGGCCATCTGGATGAATACAAGTAGCTCTACAATCCCTTGCAGGCATCTGTCAAAGTTTGGCAAAGTGGGCTACATCCTAGTAGGCCATGTGCAAGTGAGTCCATATTCAAAAGTCAACAGTCCCTAACAGACAGTACAGGTCTTAAAGGTATCGTATGGGGGTCATATGGGGGTTCACTCTCAAAATAGAAGAGCCTTTACTTGTTACTACCAATGGGACCTTTGCCCACAGCGATGACAACGACAACATATCTTTGAAAGCCAATCCACCAACGCTATTGGCTGATCTCTTACTGAAGTGGAAATTGCAAGAAGCAATTTAGCCTAGCGTAATAGTGTCTATTTCCTCTTGCAATGATTAGGTAACACGACAATAGGTACCTGTTGTCTTGTTGTTATGCAGTAGGACTCCCCTCGTTCTCACAACAGGAGATTCAATTTACTGTAGGCAACCCTGATGCAGAGAGAGAGACAGACAGACAGACACACAGAACTAAAGAAAGAGAGGGTGACAGCCATGTCAGAGCAATAAAGAAAGGCTCAGAAAGCGAGGGAGACGGTTGAAACAATGAGAAGAGAGACACATAAACTGAGAGGTGTCGCTAGGTGTATATGTAGCGCTGATGATGAAGTTACATGTCAATAACATATAATATATTTGGCATACGAATTATGTGTTTGATGGGGTGGAGGAAAGACCATTTACATTTCTTTACTTCAGCACCATAATGGAGACACAGGATGCCCGGATCACAACTCATACAAGTGAAAGCACTTCACAATGCTTTCCCCCCAAAAAAAGATTACACAAATGAAAGACAATGGCAAGATTAGGACAACAAAACAAGAAAAGGAAAAGAAAAGAAAAGAAAGCAAGTAAAGAGGGAAATTGGAAATTAATGAGTACACAATAGATAGAAAAACTGTGGATTGCATACATGTGGCAAACAGGTCATGGTGATTCTTGACGTTTTGCTTCTACTTCTACACCTACGTGAATGATGAGTGAATGGAAACTCCCTTCCTGCAGCACATCAGTGCTAAAACACTTTTTACAGACCGTATAGCACAGTCGTATCCTTAGGGGCCTTAACATACCTCCACAGCCTAAGCAGTAAAAATCCTTCTGTGTTTATGTTAACTCTGAGAGGGTACAACTGCAACCAAATATACCCTTACAGGTCCATTTGGTTACTCTCAGAGTTACAAATGGATAACATAACTGAGTCTAATTAAAATAGGGTCCATTTGGCACAGTATTTTGGCCCCCAGAGTTGCATTAACGCTGAGGATTTGACTGTGTGCTTCCATTCACCAGGATGCTGTTGAGATAAGTAGCCTATGGTGACGCAATCAACACAGACAAAGCACTTTTGTGCTACACCATGCATCTCAATCTTTTCCTTCCTTCCTTTGGACAAATACACAACAGGTCAGCTGACTGTGAGAGGTACAGGGGCTTAGGTACTGCAGCACCTGGTACGTCCGGGACAGGAAACCTGATCTTAGTCAGGTACAAGAATAGCACGACAGGACCGCAAAGAGAGACTCCACTGACCCGCTATGAACTGTCATTGAACTTATTACATGTCCCTGAAGTTCCTGAACCCAAAACCTTCTCTGTCTCTCTCTCTCTCTCTCTCTCTCTCTCTCTCTGGGACTGTAAACAGACCTCCCGACCAGAATGATTTGCTTCGTATTTGGGCATCTCGTTTAGAAATGTTAATTGTTGCACTTCTCTTATCACATCAGATCAGATCAGAACAGAACACTTGTCTTCCGGAAGATCAGAACAGAACAGTTGTCTTCCGGAACGTGCAATCCTTACTGCAGCTTTATTGTATTCAAGATTCAAGAGTTCAAACGATTTTGATTTGTCACTCACTTACTGTATAGGTAGGCCTACAAGCAGCAATGTTGGTGTGGCTGTTGTGGCATGTTCCACAAGACTGCTAATAACAACAATATAACCTAAGATCCATTCCTAATTATGATAATACTAGATGTATTAGAAATAAGAATAAAAAAGAGAAGAATAAAGATGACAAATAAAGTTGACAGTACAGTACAGGTAAAACTTGTTAGCACATAGCAGCAATGGGAAAAGCAGAATATGGGGGGTATCTGGATTTATAGACAGTTCCTGCAGTATGGTATACATAATTAATACACTTTTAGGCTATACACGTACATTAGTGCTAAAGTGACAGTGTGAGCCGAAACAAAGGAGGTACGGTATTTCAGTTTAAATGCAGTTTTGTTTTGTTTTTTGTTTGTCCTTGTCCTTGTTCAGGGCTCTGTTAGCCTTAACGCTGTAACTAGGCCTTGAGACACCTCAGTCGCTCGTAATGTTTTGGACACCTTGTGTTTGACGTTATTCTACTGTTGCATTCATTGCTCTGAATAAATTTCATCTAAATCGGTCAGTCTTAAAGTAGTGCGTGGGGACTCTGCATGGGTCTTGGATGGGAGTCCAGGGGGTTCCTGCAGCACAATGTGTTGGTTGCAACCTTAGGTCGCAGATTACTATGAAAACCTCCTTCCTCTTCAATGTCTCCTTTTGGCTGATACCTGTCCATTCAAACTCTAGACGGGCCCCCCTCAAAGTTACTAGTGCATTAGTTCTCAACAGGCCCGAAAATTAAGGCCCGGCCCTACCTGGGCCCTCATCAAACCCTGTACACTCAAGACGCTGCCACCCTTAGATCTCCATGGAGCTGACCTATTCTGACATTCCATATGTTGATCTGACCTCATCAAACCATGCACACTCTAGACACGCTCCATATATGGCCAGTACAGAATAATAATAGAGCATGCACATCCACGCTAGCCCAGGTGCTGGACAAATGGCAGTATAATGGAAAGAAATGGAGTCCGCAACACTGGTAAGGAATAACTCAGCTCCACTGTTTTATTAATTCAACGTTTCGATCGCTGGGATCTTCACATACAGAATTCATTCCATATGTTGAATTTGATCTGACCCCCCATGCTAAAGAGCCAGCGCTCACCCAGCAGTCTGCCGTCACCCAAGCTTCCGTGAGCTTCCGTGAGCTATTTTCAAAAACATATTGAAAATATTGAGTGTGTGTGTGTGTGTGTGTGGGGGGGGGAGGTGCTTCTGCTGTGTGGGCTTCTGCTGTATCAGTACAAAGCCCACGGTCATAGATCTGATGCTAACTGTTAAACCACTTGTTCTCTACAGAGATCACAGTAAAGACCCATGACTGCCTGCTTCTCTTATCTGGTTCTGGGACTGGATGTGCATTGAAACATTCCAAAATGGGGAAAAATATGTCAAAAGTGTTTACTTTTGATTACTCAAGTAAATTTTGCTTACCACACTTTTTACTTGTAATGGAGTGTTTCTTTGCATTGATACCTTTAATCAAGTAAAAACAAATCACACTTGTGTGACGTGAGGGGCGCTCTTATCATCATCATCATCATCTCATTCTGGCCAATCACAATTTGCGTCCTCACTTTTCCGTCTTCACTTTTCTGTCCTCACTTTTTATCCTTGATATGTACTTTGCTCAGCCAATTAAACCATCGCTATAAATCACACAAACAAACAAAGTTGGGCATAGGAGGGGCTAGCACCCCTGGAAGAGTACCGGTACTTTTTCCACCAATGCTCCGTCTGTACTGCACTCTACCATTTCATTGTTTACTAATTAATTACATTGTTTCAGTACTTTGATGTTTAAACCTTTAGCATTCCTACTTTCTCTAGTGTTAACTCTAAACAACTACTATACTCTCTCTCTCAATTCAATGCAATTTAAATGAAGGTGATGTCAAACTAAAATGCACTAAATCGCGGCGAGTTGGTAAACTTTAGGTAGATGTACTTTTATTTTGACACTGTTAGACCCTTGTTTTGAAGTAGTTTACATCACGCTCCAGTAGTTTTCCAGGCACACCTGATGTCAATGCTTAATCATGAGTCCAATCAGCGTTTTTAGCTGCACTATGTACTGAATTGAGTTTAGTGAGTGCACTGTGCAGCCACTGCCTTGTACCTGAAGGAGTCTGTAGGAAGCTTTTTTTATGTAAGTCATCGTCTGTGAGTATTTCTTTTACACATATATTATATATATTTTTAAGTACTGTACATTTTTTATCTAAAACTTTGTTTTAACCATGTTGAAAGTGTGTTGAAAGTGGCTAGTGTAATTCACTGTATAACGGGCCACAGTCAGATAAGGAGGATATGGGAGGTCTGTGAATGGTGGAGACGGAGAGGGGAGGGGCTGACACACAGACATGTGCGGCCAGTAGGAGGGGCCATGTGCTGAGGTGTTCGTTTGGCGAGAAGGTGATGTCGTAAAGCAGTGTGTGTCGCAAACCAGGTGCATGCAGCAAGCAAGCAGGGAGGGGAGAGAGTATGGGAGATGGGAGGGGTATGATCATGATGGGGGGGGACTCTCCGGCTGCATTTCACACACACACACACACACACACACACACACACACACACACACACACACACACACACACACACACACACACACACACACACACACACACCGTCACATACACACATACACAGTCACACACAAACACACACACACTGAAAGAATCATGGCGGATGGCCCCAGGTGTAAGCGCAGAAAACAGGCGAACCCGAAGCGGAATAGCGTGGATAGCGGTAAGTCAAAGTGTGTAAAAGGCTGGGAAATCAACTGAGCTGGACTGACCGTGAGCTTCTCCACCACGACACGTCTCTTTGCAGACTTTTGAACTTTGTTCCTGGCTGCGCGCTAGACAAGTTGAACCGCTGGGAAAGTAGTGGGCATATTATTCCAATGTGGTGTGTGTACCGTTATACCTGGCTCTGCTCTGTGTCCGCCTAGCGGCGCATGATGAGGACCGTTATTCCGCTCATCCACTCCAACGGTCTAATGGTGGGAGCGCCTGTTTGTTAAATACTTTTCTCTAGATCTGCATTTGTGCACTTTTGTCACTTTGGTGGCCCAGCATGCGGACTGCAGGGTGTGAAATCTTCAAACAAGTCACAGTTTGCTCAGTTTATTCTTATGTATTCCTGGGCAGCTGGGCTTTGACTTGAGATGGCGTGGTGTGCTGCTAAGTTGCTGCTGCTCCCACAATACGTTCATATCCTACTATTTGCATTATTTGTTTAAGCGACACAATAAGTACATTTTATAGTTTTGCAGACGTTTTGTCTCTACACTCGGGGGGATAACAAAACACACAAAGACAAAACGAATGCATGAATTTTAACGAGCTTTGGTTGGGACTGGGATATGATGGTGATCGCTGCTCTATCTGCTCCAGTCCGGTGCTGTTGGCTTTGCGACGGGATGTTTGTTTTATATCAACCATGGGGTGTTCTGTTCACTCCAGCCCTACTCCCCGCTGCACTGCAACGCAGCCACATGTTTGCCGGGCATAAGGTAAGACTAAATAGTGGACCACTGGACATTATTGTTACATTTTCATCATAAGATTACTTTTTTTGATGTATGTATTGATGTGCAGACGATATATGATGTGCTGTCATTCCTCTCATTTGGCATCAATAGCATGGCTTACCTCGGAATATAGGCTACTCATATTTATAATGCTGGACTTTTGCTTTACGGAAGATGAGTTATTGCACCTGTGGGTGTGCAAGCGTTGCAGTGAAGAAAAAAATAAGTGTGTGTATGGGTGTTTTTCCTTTTTTTTGCTGCAGTCTTGGCTATATAAGGAATGCTATTCTCAAGCTGTAGGTAGCCCTATAGCTAGCAGCACATGTAATGAGTGGAAGATGTGTTAAAGAAAAGAAAAAGATGGACAAGTACAATAGGTTTTCTAAAAGTGGATGTATGGGTTGGTGGTGTGCCTTCCCTGCAAAAAGGATCGAATCTTTATTAGCCTACATAATATGTGCGCGGTTGGAACTATAGCCTACTGTGTAAGTAATAGGCTAGAGCCACAGTATAGGCTATTATACTTATAGCTTATATATATGAGTTGCATTTTGGACAGTTTTGGAAGGAAACGCCTCATTTGGGTAGTTTCTTACCTGACCTTTATCGTCTGAACCAATAAAACGAAATGTTTTATAGCAACGTGTGCTGGTGTGCATAAAAATAAAACATCCTTCAGTGTTAGTTTATCCTGCATGCTAACTTCGAGAGTGTATAGCCTCATTATGGCTGCATGCATTGAGTTGCATTTGATGTGGGCCTATACTTTTAGAGTTCAATTTAAATGTTAAATTAGATTGTTAGGCTTTAAAAACAATAGCCTATATGTGCTCGGGGGCTGGAAAACTAAAAGCACCTTTTTTCCGCCCGTGTGCTTGCTGACGCCACGCGGTGGGTGACACACGCGCACGGTGAGAGGAGGAGAGGAGAGGAGAGCCGCCTAGCGAAGCGACGTGCACGAGGAGGAGCTGCCGTGTAGCGACGCGGAGCGGAGGAGGATGTTTACCTGCACGGCGCGCACACACGCACGGATATAACGGAGGATGACAAACGTCCTATAAATAACACCTGCGGCTCTCTGAAGTCCAGACTAGTCCACCATTATAACGGAAGCTGCCGGGAAAGAGCGTCGGTGTGTGTGTGTGTGTGTGTATGTGAGTGTGCGCGCGTGGTCGCGGGTGCGTGGTGTGGTTTCAACAAGGCTCCCTCTCTCCAGCCCAGCCAGGTTGTCGTGGTTTAAAGAAGAAGGCTGAGGAGAGACATGTCAACTTGTGCAGGTAAACAGATGAGAGGACGCGATGGGCTTGTTCAGCACGCTATAGAGTAGAGGCTAATAATAATAAAGCGTGTCGGTGTTTGTTTGTTTCCTTCCTCCCTTTCTTCCTTCCTTCCGCTTCATTCTCGCGGGATTTTTTTTATATCAACATGCGTTTTCACGTCTGTTATGTTATGTGTCCTGTTTGCTCGTGTTTCGTTTTATTAGTGCCTCGTTTCGTGGAGCGAGTACTAGTTTAGTAGCTCCGTGTGCTCGACAGGCAGGCAGGGGAAGAATAGACAAACGGTTGGTTTTTGGTGTGTAGGTAGCTTTTAGAATGTGGCTCTTAAAGGAGGTTGTGTTATTATCTGCTTTAATAATCGCTGCAAACACACCGTGTGCTTTCCACCTTTCCCCCGTGGCTGTCCCACCTTGCCTTTATTTCCACCTATTGTGTGTCCCGTTACTTCTTCTTATGCAATTTCCCGTGGAGCAGCCAGGGGAGACTATAGCAGGAATGGCGGTCAGGTCAGCACCGTTACTGCAGTGAAGGAAGGCGGGGTATAACGGTGCTGTGTTTTTATTGAGCAGGAGAGACGCGGAGCCGCAGGTATGCAATAGGTGATGCGGCTGCGAAAACACCTATAAAGGTGTATTAAAACGATGCTGTTTTGGATCATAACACAGCAATGTCATGTTTTACTTCCTGACGACGTCTTGTTGTGATTTCACGAGGTTTTCTCTTTTTATTGTTGAAGCAAGCTAGGCTCGCGCTGAACCCCGTATATAACGGTACGCAGCACGCAACCAAGATGGCAAAAGGTGCTGTGATTTGTGACGTCCGTCACAACTGGAGCCCGCCTGGGCTATTAGCCTATAGCTAGTCCGTTTGATGTGATTGTGAATGAATAGAAACACATTAATTGTTGACATATTAAAGTATAGGCATTGCAACATTGATCTGAGAGCTATTAAGTTTAGATGATGAGCAATATATCAATATCCTATATGCATTTAGGATTTTTCATAATAGTCATATAGTGCTTCTCAAAGTGGGGTCTGGGGACCCCCAGGAGTCCTTGAGGGACTTCCAGGGGGTCCCCATCAGAATTGGTAGTATTGGCTATAGCCAACAGTCAGTTTAATCACTTTAACCCTATTTTATATGTAGGCTTCTCGAAAATAGCAGATAATTTTTGAAAGATCTTACCCTTGCACAATTATTTCCCTGCCTGGCACAAAATATTTTCAGATGTGGCTGAATAATACCCTTGTAGGTAGTATAGGTATATAGACAGTACAGTATATAGATAGCCTATCAATTATAGGAGGTCCCTTACTATATGTCGGCCGCCACGTGTTGATATGATGAACATGAAACATGAAACCATTCATTAATTATTATTACCAAAGATAATTTGTAAATAATAAACAAACACATTTAATTTACTCAACACTGATGATAGTGCCAACCAAATCTATGGAGAAGGAGGTAAAAACATCCGCACACTGGTTTTAAAGCTCAATTTTTTTATGGTGCAACGTTTCAATCTCATAGGTCTCCATCAGGCTAAAATATTTTTTTAAACGATTTCAAGGGAGCTTTATATTGATATCCAGCACCTGGCCCAGATACAGTACAAGATGTGCACACCACTGGCACCTGACCAATGGAGCCAAGGGCAGTGCCGGATCTCCCACTTTTTGGGGGGCAAGATCCAGGCAGCAACACAAAGTAACTAGTAACTAAAGTTTTCAAATAATTGTAGTGGAGTATAATATTTGCCTGAGATGTAGTGGAGTAGAAGTAAACGTATTGAAAATTAGAAACACACTAAATGTACTTATGTACTGTTTCAGTGCTTTGAAGCTATAGTCTCAAATCTCTCAATGCTCAACTAACATTGGGAGACAATGAACTAAATGTGGTGAGCTAGTTTGAAAGCCTCTTGCAAAAAATAATAAACACAATTTCATACTATTTGGGTCCCTGCTTCGGTTCTCTTTCAGCTAAAAGGGGTCCTTAGCCTGAAACATTGAAAATCCCTACATTAGGCCATAGACCCCCCATATTATACGATTGTTGTGTGTATGGGGTCTCTGGGACCCCATACACTGTACAATCCAACAATTTATCCAACAATGTGAAGTAACTCTGAGAGTGTACAAAAGGAACCAAATGAACTTACGGCTCCATTTATTGCTTACAAACTATCAATCATTTAGCTGGAGAGGAGACCCCCTGGAAGTCTCTCAAGGACCCCTGGGGTTCCTCCGGACACCACGTTTAGAATCACTGCAATCCAAATCACATCGGAACCTATTTTCATTGTGATGATGTTTACAAATATGTATCATTCTGGTTTTATAATTCAGTGCTTTTTATTTCTTAGAAGAGTGATATAGCCTGTGCCCCATCATACATGTGATATCTGATATGTACTAGACCAGTAGTTCTCAAACTTATTTTTCCTTTTTGTTTTCCAAACTTAAGAGGAGGTTCCATCCTAACGTAGTAATTTAGCTGGGGTCCCAGGACCCCACACTGAGAACCACTATGTCCATTTGTATTGGGATGTTGTTTACACACCTCTACGGCGCAGGTTTATTTTCAGTTTGGGAAAATCTTTATAGCCTATATGCCTGTTTGCAGTTATTATTGGTGAATTGTAGCTACCAGTATACATTTCAGGGTGTTTGTAACCTTTGGTGTCTATAATCATTATGAACACAAGTTTGTCAGCGACATACTGTATGTCATAATTTCTCCTGTGTTTCACTTGGACTAGACTTTTAGATAGAGACACAGCTTGTTTGCTTGCTCTGTTGCAGGTAACGAAGCGTCATTTAGTAATGCAACACATCTTAATACATTATTTTAATCTGCCCTACATTTTCACTCTAGGGACAGATTTAGGACATTAGACAAACTGAAGTCTTAAAACAAACAAAACACAAATGTCATTTGATACGCTCAAGACATATTCTGACTAATTAACCAAAGGACATATTGTGGAGAATTAATTAGCGTAATGTTTGCTCTCAATTTGTATTCTGCATTCACGCATCTGCATAGGACATTACAGTACACCCCCTGAATAAGAAGCCTCTCTCCAGTCCATGCAGTTCCTTGCTTTCCGTTTCTATTAGTTAAAGAACTGATTTAGCAAACATCTCCATGTTAAAGTTGAGGGACTGGTGCATGTCATCCAATGCAAGCATGATCTGTAGAAGCCTCCCGCCTGCCGGAAGTGCACCCGGTGAGGTAGTGATGCCTCTTTGATGTCTATTTAGCTAACCTCAGTAACTGGCCTAAACCTATATCCCTAAGCTTAACCTACATGTAACTGTAGATTTCACCAGAATAGTTTCAATCATATAAATGTTCGTTGTGAATATATGTCTCTGTGTAGGCTATACTCCTCTTTGCCTAATCTTTACTTTTCCAAACAGGTGTTGGCCGTTTCAACACAGTGCCTTCCTGTTGCTGCTTTTAGCCATAACATGCATACGCTGCAGTATGAGAACTGGGTATAAAGCTTTACAACACGTCACTCACAATGTGACTCCAGTTGAAAATCAGTTTGAATAGTTGTAAGCTATTTTAGAAAATCTTTGAGAATATGTGAGAATTTTCACCTACAAATGGCACGCCCAAAACAGGGACACCGCACCAGGTTGAGAGTGGTTAAGCCTTTGTCATGGCTGCATCATCCAACACCCTGCCTTTACGGTGGTGTGTTTATCTGCGCGTACATGTGTGTACGTGTGCATGCATATGTGAGTGCTCTCCCAGCCGGCCTGTAATCTAACACTACAATTTAGTGACTGGAGGAATGCGGCCTGGTGTTAACATACCTTAGCAGGATAAACACAGCAGCCTACTCCCATTCCTGGTCTGTTCATGAGAGCTCCTAGGCCTAGCTGTTCAACACAACAGCTGTATTAGCTGGTGCTAAAATCGGACTCTGTCTAATGTATGTGTACTCAATGTATGTTCTACAATGTCCATTTGCTCTTCAATTATTATTTTTGCATTAAAAGTTGTTTTTCAATGTTCCGTGGGGCAAATCAAAGTCTTTGTATAAAACTAATACTTACTTGGCAATATAGTTTTTCATAACTGATTCTGAAAGTTCCAAGATTTTAAGATGAATGGATATGCCATGGCATTGGCGTGTAGATTTCAAGATGAATGGATATGCCATGTCGTTGGCATGTAGATTTGATTGTTGAATAAATATTGAGTGTCCAGTATGGTAAAGTATGTGTTCAAGAGGCCCATAATTCCAAGTGTCTCCTCTCAACATAAGCAAAGTCCATTAGTGATTTTCTCAGAAACACGATGACTAAACTGTAGCCTATACATGTTAGTCAATTTATGCAACGCATAATTATAAATATTTATAACGAGTGTTATGAAGCGGGTCTATAATGAATGCATTATAGACCCGACCTTTAAGTAAAGTGTTACAGTTTTTTGTACACAATTCCCATTCATGTGTGACTGGCACTAGTAAACAACAACATCTCCTTGATCACATGCCTGCAGTGTTTTTTTGTTTGTTTTTTACCATTCCTGATTTTCATCAGTTGCACAAAGGGCAGAAACTGGTCATTTGTTTGTTGACATCTTGTCATTAGAGTGTCTTTTAACTGGTGAATGTTCGTGAAGATTGAAATCATGAATGAAATCATGTGATCACAGGGAAGTGGTTGAAGTGGTCAACAGTGGCTGTGTGTTAACTGACTGATGGTCATTAGTCATGCATGTTACTTTCTCCTTGGCCCAAAGAGCCTCTGGCACCATGACACCACCATGATGTGTGTGTGTGTGTGTGTGTGTGTGTGTGTGTGTGTGTGTGTGTGTGTGTGTGTGTGTGTGTGTGTGTGTGTGTGTGTGTGTGTGTGAGTGTGTGAGTGTGTGTGTGTGTGAGTGAGTGAGTGAGTGAGTGAGTGAGTGAGTGAGTGAGTGAGTGAGTGAGTGAGTGAGTGTGAGTTAGTTGTGTATGTGTGTGTGTGTGTTGTCTTCCTCGAACAAATGGGCTTGCAGAATGACAAAGCACTACAGGATGTCTTTAGCAACTTAGCATAAGCCCCTCCCATGACCTTTTATGTTTAGGGGGAGGTGTATCTCGAGTGATGTTGCTTGCTGCTGTGACTGATAGCTTCAGTGTGCGTGTGTGTGTGTGTGTGTGTGTGTGTGTGTGTGTGTGTGTGTGTGCGTGCGCACGCCCGCGTGTGCGTGTGTCTGTGTGTGTATTTGTTTCAGGTGTGCAGGTGTTCTGAGGTGGGAAACCGCTACTTTCCTCTAGAGCTTTGCATGACAACAGGGCTCCATTTCTTTGGATTTACATTAATGAAATGTCATTCATTAAGTTAATTGATCCTTCCCTGTGTTAGTGTTAGTGTTTTGTTGTTGTGATCAGATGATGTCCCAGGCTGATATAACAACACTTTGACAGAGCAGATGCACAGAATGAGGCAAGATGGCTCAATCGAACCCTGACAACACATTTCCTCAACAACAGGACACAATAAAATGAAATAAAAAAATAGAGTGTAATTTTGGTGCAGAAACCCAGCTCATACTGGGTTTCTGCAGGTAGACTTGCTACAAACAGGCCAGGTACTAGACTGCGTCGAACAAAAGTGTAAAGCATTACATATTGTCAAGATAAGTGCAAAGAAGTATGGTTTTGTTGCATCGGTGCTATAACATATTGACAACTTTACCTACACGGTGACACCCTGGCAAGGGCAACAGAACAATAAATAGACATTACTGTACAATATTTAGGTCAGCCGAAGTCCTTTAAATATGATTAATAACAGCGCTGTAGGCCTATATATTAAGTAAATATTTTGAAAAGGCCATATGTTCATGGAAATAATTTAAAAGGTGGTTAGTGACTTAAACCTAATCCTGGCCATTCACACAGAGGTGCAAGTTGTATTGTGAAACCTGACGTGTTCCCCTTGCACCCACATGAGAGAGACTATAGGCCTTAGCCACTTAGACAAAGTGGAAGCGTTAAGCGTAACTGAGCAGCAAAATCTCATTTGAAGTGAAACTGAAAGTACCTGAATGGCTGCATCATGTTGCATGCACCTTGCAGGCAAGTGGCATCATCTGGCAGTTTAGTATAATGTTACTGTGTGTCAGAATCCACCGTGAAAAGGGTTGCACTTCCGCTGTCTGTGTCAACGTTACACAAGACAAATTTGCGTACAGGCTAGTTATATCACCTGGTGATTAATCTGAAGATTAATTCACAAATGGAATGATTGATTTGAAACCAAGTCATTATAGGTATATTAATATTGTTGAGTATTCATTGTTAAGATAAATTGTCCAAAGAGGCTACTTTCACTATTTCAACCTGTATAATTAGACTCAATACAGGTACAGAAGCAGCATGTGAAATGTCTCCAGAGCACCAGCACCGTGGAAAAATACACGTCCATGCCCACCTTAAGTTTAATTTAGGCTTAACCTATTTCCAGGAATAACATATTTTCTTCTCCCATCACGCCCATTCTTCCAGCTGAATGTTGGGCGCTCTCTACAGTGAAAGGCTAGAAATGGTATCTATTGTGTTACTAAGGGGTAGATGTAAAAGAAAAACATGTAGAGAAAAGACCCAGTTACTGACCACCTTCCTGCTTTACCTTGCGCGTGTGTGTGTATGTGTGTGTGCACGCGTGCGCACGTGTGTGTGCGTGCCTGTGTGTGCGTGTGTGTGTGCGTGCGTGCGTTGCATATCTACGCTTGTGTGTGCAATTGTACGTGCATCAAAAGACAGAGTCCCATTCACAAGCCTGTGTGTATGGCACTTGTGCTTTTGTGTATGAGTGGGTGTTTGCCTGTGCGCACAGTTTGTGTGTGTGTGTGTGTGTGTGCGTGCGTGCGTGCGTGCGTGTGTAAAGGAGAGCACTGTTTCACACTCTGGGCTGGTGGGAAACTCCTCTCCTCCTTTCGGCAGCGCACAGCATTTGCATATCCTGCCATTCTGTCCTTCCTGCCGTAGGAGAACAGAGGCTCCCTGCTCCTGGAATGTTATGAAATCGCAGCCCCGGGGCTGCTGTAGCCCCGCAGGGCTGCTGTAGCCCCGCAGGGCTGCTGTAGCCCCGCAGGGCTCAAAAGTTTGGGAA
>NC_139709.1:19231771-19244271 GCF_964188405.1 Protomyctophum parallelum
GTGTGTGTGTGTGTGTGTGTGTGTGTGTGTGTGTGTGTGTGTGTGCGCGTGCGCGCGTGCGTGCGTGCGTGCGTGCGTGCTGTTTTCTGTCAATGCCAGTACAGACAGGATGCAGGTGGTAGGCTATGCTGTGTCCTCGCTTGTTGTTGCTACCTAGTACCTACCTACCTACCTATACTGTACCTACATAAGATTCAAGATGGTATTGGCCAGTGTGTGAATATGGTCAATCCCAGTTTGTGTCCTAGTCTTGGGTGTACAATATATTGCGCAGGTTACAGATCTGAAACTGTTACTTAGATACATTTGTTATGATGAAAGCTATATCGACATATAGCACATTGTGAGATAAATTATACAAATTTACAGTGATGCTTTCTTTAGTTCCAGACACAGTGGTACAGTTTCTCTCTCCACTCAGCACTGTTGCACCTCTTAATGACTGCAGAGGAAACACAGTCTTATCTATTTTTTTCACCTGACACTCGTCACCTGGCTGACGAAGTGTCAGTTACTCTCCTCCTCGTCAGATCAACAGACACACATCCGATATCAATCCTCAAAACCAGGGTGGGAAGTTTATTACCGTTATTATCAGTCCCACCAGTGATGCTGGTAAGCGGTTCTGTACTCTGCCAGCCTCTTTGGCAGGTAACCAGCCCTTCCCTTTTCTACTTAAAAAGAGACCAAACATTTGGCTGGCGAAGTAGGAAAAGTGTCCGACATGTTTTGGCATTCATCAGCCTCTAACAGCATGGTCATTGGATGAAAAAGAAAACTTAGCTCAGTGCCTTGACATCCAAGTATCAAACTTCAATAGACCGGGCCCGGCTCTAAAGTCGCACGTTACCTTCTTTTTTTTTGGCTTATTAACTTAAGAGCGTGCTGGCACAGGTGCCGCTTTGAGGGTTTCGGCTTTTACATCTCAGCTGGGTTTGATCAAGGCTGTTTTGCTCCCCTCCCTGGTGTAATGCACCAGGCATGCTAATGTGAACTCACAGGAACTCTGGAGCAAACAACTCACCAACCTCTAGTTAGCACAGAAAGGCTCATTAGCAACCACTGCCGATGGGAGAATGGCCTCTGCTCTGACACCACCAGGCTGGCGAAGTGGGAGCGCTGGGCGCTCACCGTGCATGCTGCAGTATATCCCTATAGCTGGCAGGAGCTGAACTAGGCCGCATACTGTACTATACTGTAGTTTATGATCCTGCGCTGCTGTATTACTTTCCATAATTACATTTGGAATAACATGACCTGTGGGTGTCCGTCTGTCTGGGTGTACTATAGGCGTGTCGTGTGGTTGTGTACCTTGTATGTAGAGTATAGCGATTCTCAACCTGTGGTCCAGGGCCCACTGATGGGCTGTGAGGGTGCCCCCGCCCCCCACCTGTATAATTGGCAAGACACTAAGATTTTAATGATAATATAACATTAATCTTAAAAATAAAGAGATGTATATTTTGTTCTTCGAGACCTTGATACATCACTTTTCATCGTGATACGGATAAATAAACTTAACAACAACATTGATCTCGTTACACAATCGATTAAAATAAACTCTGGAATCTGACCACTTAACATAGCCAGGCCAGATGGGTGGGCCGCGAACAAACACTTTCTAGGTTGTCAAGTGGGCCCAGCTGATCCAGAGAAGCTTGAGACGGACTGGTGTGGAGAACAACACAGAACACAGAACTGAACACAGTATTAACTCTCAGGGGATTTATTTTGCTGTGCAGACACACCTGTCTGTCTGGCCTGTGGTCTCATAAAAAGCACCTGTCACAGTTGCATGCATGCAGGCAGGCAGGCAGGCAGGCAGGCCTCCTCCTCAGCAGTGATGTGAATTGCGAACTCACTCAGCAACGATTCAACTGTCCAAAGCATCTTTATCTAGCTGTATGTTTGCTCTGCAGTCTCCACATCGGAACAGAAAGATCGACTATTCTACAAATGCTTTCTAAATCTGTAGTTCTCACATTTCAAGATCTGCTATTTTTTAATTGCCAACGCTAAAATCTAAAATGACACGCGTTCCTTGTTTTAATGGGTTAATGTTAGTTACATTTATTTATTTTATACCCACTTAAACCCACTTATGTGTTGTCTACTGAGGGACTTGGTCCCCTCCTTTTCCCCCTTTCTTCACCAAAAATAGCCGATCTACAAGCACACACACATGGCACATTGCAATGCGATGACTGTGTACTTATACTGTAGGTCTGCTATTTTCTGTGAGTACTTGCCAATTTTACCAAACGTTCCCCTATAATTATTACACAGCCCAGAGTCCAGAGTAGAGGGATGTTCACGTGGATAAAAAGCCTCCGTTCCATTAACAATGTTAAGAATAAGAATAATAAGAATAAATGCATCTTTTGGGTTATTCTCGTCTCTTTAATTTGTAATGTGGGTAGCAAATCAGCTTGCCAGATGCCCGGGCTCGTTTGTGATTGATTGGCGAATCGTTCGTTCATTTCTTCTGCACACACAGGAGCTTGTCTCTCAGTCTGTCTCTGCCTCGCCTTGCCTCGCCGTGTCTGTGTGACATTTTCAGCAGACTGCTGCTCTGCACGTGCCTGACATTTCACTAAACTGCATTTGGAGGGCCCTGCCTGGCTGTCCCCTTGTTTCCCTTGCCCGCCTCACTGCATTGTGTGCAAGCGTAAACACTAAGCAGCATGGACACGCACGCACGCACGCACGCACGCACGCACGCACGCACGCACGCACGCACGCACGCACACACATACACACACACACACACTGCACATCTGGGGAGCTCACTCAAATGCCCTGGTAAACATAGGATTATATATACAAATGTCTTTGTTGTATACCATCCATGCAATAGTCCTGAATTGCTCTTTGATGTTTTCCCTAATCACACTTGTAAAGGAAAAATGGGTCAGGAAGCGGCTTTCAGAACGCGCTTCGTTGTTTATTTATTGCTTTACAGAGACGGCATATCCACTTTACCTGCCCGTGTTGTGTCTGCTTTAGATAGAGATTAATGGCATATAAACTAGGCCTTTATGAAGTATTTGGATTAACAGAGGGCTGTATTTTACAGCAGTGGTCTCATTGCTATGATAATCTGTTCCATTGTTAGCAACAGCCAAAGATGGTCTTGGAGCTCTGATCCCTCTTTTGGGAAGGTTGCCCACCTGGTTCCAAGAAGAAAGTTCACAGTGAAACACAGAGCAGTTCTCTTAACGACGTAATGTTATTTATTTGACAGTGTCATGTGTCGTTTCAGTTACAGGCAGATAGGAAGTACTATTCACATTTTTTACTTAAATAAAAGTAACAATACTGCAATATAGAAGTACTCTGTTATAGTTATAGTATATGTTATAGTACGGAATTCAAAATGTACTACAAAAATATTGACATCAAAATGTACTTAAAGTACGAAAAGTAAAAGTACACATTATGCAGAATATCCCGTTTCAAGTTATCAAAATGTTTAAAAATCTTTTGAAAATAGCAAATCTACAAACTCACAATGCGTTGCGGAGTAAAACTTACATTTATTTGAATCCGAGATGTAGTGGAATAGAAGTAAAAGTATTGGAAATTGGAAGTACAAATACCTTGAAATTGGACAGTACCTAAGTAAATGTACTTAGTTACTTTACACCACTGGTTACAGTTTGTTTACGCCACCTTTCCCCGGCGTCTCCCCATGCTCTTGGGGCTTTGTGGCCGTGCCTCCGACTCGCCCAGACCTTCAGTCAAGCTTTTAATCCAACGCTCTCTAGCATATGGAAGCTTCCTTGGTTTTTGGACGCACGCCACCCAAACGATGAGCCTTCCCCACTGCGCTGGCAGCTTTCTGTCGCCCGCACAACGACTTCGTCGCGGCTTGACGCTGCACCCGTTGACACGACTTGACAGCCGGTCAAAGCGAGCTCCCTCGGCTCCCCGCCGCCCGGCTGACCAGACAGCCAGGGGACGCTCTTCGTTAAGTGAGGACAGGCTTCCCCCACCGTGTGGAACAAAGTACTCACGTTTTTACTTAAATGTCTACCATGTAGACATTTAAAAGTAAAAGTCCGGAATTCAAAATTTACCTGAGTAAAAGTACAAAGGTATTGGTATCAGAATGTACTTAAAGTAGCAAAAGTAGAAAGAAAGTACTCATTATGCAGAATGTCCCATTTCACAAGTTTTCAAATGTATGCAATGAATGCATACAAATCATTTGAAAATAGCAGATCAACAAGTTCACAATTGGTCACATCGCATCGTCCATTTTCAAATGTATATAGGGCTGAAATGGTTAATGTATGTTTTGTGAGTAACTAGTAACTAAAGTTTTTAAATAAATGTAGGCAGAGTAAAAGTAAAATATTAGTACTAGTATTGTAAATTGGAAATACTCAAGTTAAGTACAAATACCTAAAAATTGTCCTTAACCCATTCAGGACGGGAACCCCTGTTTTAAGGGAGCTTGTAGATCTGCTATTTTTGAAAAATCATGAAAATGAAAATTTGAATATATATTTTTTCAGAGCGAACATTTTAAACTCAAATATTTGCTTTTGGGGAGGTTCCTGGAATAACATATTTTCAGATGGGGGTCCGCAGCCAAATACAGATAATTCTGGGGGTCCTTGACATGGAAAAGGTTGAGAACCACTGATATAGAAACATAGGTTTCGGATTTCGAAGCCTTTTTTAAAATAGAATCAGCCTCCCTTCTAAATGGGTTAAGTTAAATGTACTTAGTTACTGTGCACCGCTGCAGTTTGTGTCCGCGTGCCAGGACACTGTGTGTGGAGCTTAGCTTAACGTGCTTCCAACTCCTGACAGTGTACAGTAAACTGGCCAGTGAGCTGTCCCCCCCCCCCAGCAGTACAGCGGCGTGATTGAATGATCTGCTCTGCTCTAAGCGGGACAACGGTGTGAAGCAGCCGCCTGCGGAGCGGCAGGGGAGAGATGATGGGTAATAATCAGGGAGGGAGGGAGGGAGGGGGAAGGAGTCAGGCCTGTCCATTCTCCATCTGTGTTGTGGATATTAGACAGGGACAATTATTGGTTCTATTATGCTATTTTGTGGTGATCAGTGATAGTCTGAGTCATTCTTAAATGTCTGTTAATTGTGTATCATCTATATATGTATACTGTATGTGTCCAGTTTTAGATTTCAAACTTAATAGGTTGAGAATATTAGCATACTGTACCTCAAGCAATAGTTAGTCTATATTAATTAGATCCAATTATAGTGGTCTAGATTCTAGACCACTATAATTGAATAGAGCAAAATTACCCATTAAGACTGAGGTCGATTCTGCAAATGCCTTCTAAATCAATAGTTTCAAGATTTTTCTAAAATGTTCAAAAATAGCAGATGTACAAGCTCGTAGCACGGCACAAAGTGGCACGCTGTATGCTTCTGTATATCTGCTATTTGTTAATAGCCAACGCACAAATCTAAAATGACAGATGCTTTCTTGGTTTTAATGAATTAAAAAAAGATAGGCAACTACATACATAGATATGTTATTGATGTGAAAGAAAATTCCATAAAAAATCTAGTAAATAAATAGCTAGTAAATTAATTGAGATTGTGTAATGCTGCGTTCACACGGCAGATGCAAAGATACCATTCATTTTCAATGGAAGCCAGCGACATGAAGATACAAACATACGAAGATACGTTTGTAGCTGCTACTATAGCTACAAAGCTAAAAAAAGATGAGCTGGTTTCAACTTCAGCTACAAAGCTACAAATATGCTGTTTAGCTTTGCATCTGCCTGTGCGAACGAAGCCTAATAGTAGACAATGGGGGCTAGAGAGTCGAGACTAGAGTCTAGACGGAGAAACTGTTAAAAGGTGAACGATGGCAAATCCAGATGTGATTTGTTAGGAACCGCTCATTTTGTCTTCATATTTATCCTCTCCTCCAGTGCTGTTGTTATTCATAAACATGGTTTGCTGTGGAATCTGGCACATAGCCTACAGGATAATGCCGACCTTCTGGCTTGGATTCATTTCATTTGTTACTTGACTGTTGCTGACCTCAGTCTGTCCAGGTTGCAGGGGTCAGTCGAGGTAGCCTGAAGTAGTTGGAACACGACAACAACAGCGGCTTTTGTTGGCTCAGACAGCGCTGTGTTTATACCCAATAACCTCAGGTCAAACGCTCCCCGGGCTCACTCTGAGCCCAGTACCTAGCTAAGTTAGGCATTAGTTAAGGGCAACACGCACAGACTTCAAACGGCGTGCGTCAAAAACAGCTGCCTCCATTATTTTCCATGGACATATCCCACACCGGCCGTGTCAGACGCGCGTTCACGCCTCGCCCAACGCTCCGATGCACCACTGTTCTATTTCCAGGCGTTGTGTTTTTTGTTTTTTTTACTACAACTGTACAAAGTTGGCAGCCGCGCGGCAGAGCGCCGAGTCCTGTTGGTGCTTATGGGCGGCACTCCCCTTGCGTCGGTACTGTGCTGCTACACTGCGCAGCCTGTGTGTGTTCGGATTTTGTTAGAAAACCCACAAGATTTACAAGCTCACAACATGTTGCCCCACTGAATATTATGAGTTTGTTCGATCTGATATCTTCTGCGCGTGACACCCATGTGCAACCAAGTATAAATCAGGTATGTTATCCCATTGAAGCATGACGCACACACACACACACACACACACACACACACACACACACACACACACACACACACACACACACACACACAGCTCATGGCGAATCGGCGATAGACACTCCCCTACAGGCTAGTACAGCTACTGAGGCAAGCGAGACCCTCATGTAGGTTCCTGTTCTAGGTTGTACATCATCGTCATCAACAACTGCTTATAGTGCTAACTTTTCTTCTTGGACAGATTTCAGCTTAAGGCACAGTGTGTGTGTCAGACAGAAAGAGAGAGAGAGGGGGGGGGGAAGACTATATGACATCATCAGTGATGCGCGTGCCGCAGCAGCAGTACCTGCTTTGGCAGTTGGCACGAAGCCAATATCAGACAAAAGAAAGAAAAATATTATTTATGAGCCGGGGGGAATGGATTTTCAGGTTAAATAGGTCACGGTACAGAAAATGCTGCTACAGATGGGAAACGAGTGATTAATTCCCCCAAATGCACATGGTAGGTAATATATTTTGCAATGAGATCCTTCATAGTCATACAAACTAGCCAATCCCACTCCATATAATAGACTGTCAGCAGCACTCAGCACAAATCCACCTGATTGATGTAGCAGTGTCAACTACTGTAGCCTAAACATGTATTTACTATATGCTCCTCCCTATTAACTGGCAGAAACCTTGTATTTCCAATCATATTTTATGATATTTTACTTTTTTTCCCCAGTGGTGGAAAAAGTACAAAAGTATTAGTAGCGAAATGTATTTATAGTACTACAAGTAGAAAGTACTCATTATGCAGAAGTCCCATTTCACCAGTATTGATACCAATACTATTGTACTTTTACTCAAGTACATTTTGTTTACCAGACTTGTAACAGAGTATATTTCTACATTGCAGTATTGGTACTTTTACCTACGTAAAACATAGGAAATAGGTTTTCCACCACTGCTGATGTGTGTTCATGGGATAGGCTGTAATTAGATGAATGCTTTGCAGATGACCTGATTACCTATAGGATGTCCTCAGAGTGGCACCCAGGGGACAAAAGCACATCTCCTAATGGAAATCACATGAAAACGCTCAACATGTGGATGGAAAACAGACCACATTTTGACAAAGGCATACATAGCACGTCTGGAAAAGCAGAGTTGTGGATTGAAAAAGTAGGGCTGCTCTGCCTGGGTCATGGTAACTAACTAGCTGTTCTGCCTGGGTCATGGTAACTATAGCTGTTCTGCCTGGGTCATGGTAACTAACTAGCTGTTCTGCCTGGGTCATGGTAACTATAGCTGTTCTGCCTGGGTCATGGTAACTAACTAGCTGTTCTGCCTGGGTCATGGTAACTAACTAGCTGTTCTGCCTGGGTCATGGTAACTAACTAGCTGTTCTGCCTGGGTCATGGTAACTAACTAGCTGTTCTGCCTGGGTCATGGTAACTAACTAGCTGTTCTGCCTGGGTCATGGTAACTAACTAGCTGTTCTGCCTGGGTCATGGTAACTAACTAGCTGTTCTGCCTGGGTCATGGTAACTATAGCTGCCTTGTATGCATAAAGCCTAACTTCTGTTTTAGCGCCACGCAACGAGGTTGCTCCACAGAACTTAAGTGACATTTTATTTCAATTGAGAAAAAGTGAATTCTTATCTGCCTTGATAAGGAGGGTCTATTTCTGCTTTTTCAAAAGGAGAATGAGAAGTCCTCTCTCCTAAGCCAGAGTGGTTCAAGAGATGGGGAACTTAACCACTATCCTATTTCCAACTATGTGGCTGTTAAGGTGCTACTGCTTTACTAGACATTATGGTGAACACACACACACACACACGCACACACGCACGCACGCACGCACGCACGCACGCACGCACGCACGCACGCACGCACACACACACACACACACACACACACACACACACACACACACACACACACACACACACACACACACACACACACACACTCAAACCTAGTCTAGTCTAGACTGGTGGTGCTACAGCACTGCCAAAAACAGCAGTGATACTGTATGTCAGGCTTGCAGTATAGCTAGTATAACACTATGCATGTAAAGCACTCAGCGGCTGAGTTATGCCCTCAACACGATGCCTAAGATGACCTAGATATGCTGTCACTCTCACAACTATCTGTCACCCCAGACTGCCCAGAGGAACCAGACATGGGATTCTCCAGGACTGAAGAGAAACAGCAACTTCTTGTACAGTACCTTTAGATGTTTGATGTAGGGATTTGTTTATGTGTCTGTGTTCACAAGAGTGCTGTGATGCGCGTGCACGTAGAGCGGAAAGATACGCGTAGACACTTTCCAGAGGAGTCTGAGACAGGATAATGAGTCGGTTAGGGAAACCAACATGCTCCAGATGTGCGCACCATGTTAGACTGGCAGCACATTTACATGTTAGGCCTTGTTGAGAGATACTCATATCCAGTATGAATTCTCAATTCTCTTTATTTATATTTCAGTTCAAGAGTATGCAGGTGAACGCCTCAGTCGTAGTGTAATTGGCTGTAACAAATAAAAAGGAATTGGGCAACAACGAAGGGGACAACGGTGTCTCACATTCCCTGAAGGGGACAGACACTCAGTCACCATGAATCCAGGCAGCATGGTACATGGAATAAGAACAGACTACACAGCATGCGTGCATATTGTATTGCACGACACGTATAGTATGTCACAGTTGTCACACATGGATGCTTGCATCAATGTTTATAGACTCTCAATAGATAAGTTCTGATGGCTAACGAGTGGGCCGCTTTCCTTCTGCACACACAGCCTAATATCGCTGACATTTCATCAAAGGCTATATCTAGCTAACATCGCACAGCCTTGCTAGCTTTGTATTTTTTCCACTGAATTCTCCTTTCTATTTTCTTACACATTAACCCATTCTGGGAACCCCTTTTGATGTTTTAAACATTATGTTATAATTTAGCTATTGAAAAATAGCAGATCTACAAGCTCATAGTGCGCCACCGAGTGGCGCGCTATGCTGTACTATGCTGTACTATGCTGTACTGTACATGCTTGTAGATCGTCCGTTTTTGCTGCGCAACACCAGTGGTACGCCCAAGTATAAAATAGGGCTTTAGGTGGAGGTGGTTCAAAAAGAAAATAAAAGGCATGTGCTTTGTAACAGAGTGGTCGTTGGGATGAAAACGGGGTCAGTGTGGCAGGTGCAGTAAACGAACGCTCGGTCACCTTTAAGGAGAGACATGTGAAGCCCGCCTGGCACTGGCATGGCAGAGCTATGCCAGGCAGGTATACCATCCTGTTTCACCAGGCAGGTACCCGCTACAGTGGCATGCCATCCTGTGTCACCACCAGGCAGGTACCCGCTACAGTGGCATGCCATCCTGTGTCACCACCAGGCAGGTACCCGCTACAGTGGCATGCCATCCTGTGTCACCAGGCAGGTACCCGCTACAGTGGCATGCCATCCTGTGTCACCAGGCAGGTACCCGCTACAGTGGCATGCCATCCTGTGTCACCAGGCAGGTACCCGCTACAGTGGCATGCCATCCTGTGTCACCAGGCAGGTACCCGCTACAGTGGCATGCCATCCTGTGTCACCAGGCAGGTATACCCGCTACACCAGTGGTTCTCAAATGCTTTTGGCTCAGATCACCACTGTAAATAACGCTTTCATCCAAGGCCCCCCAGAATTGAGTTGCTTCTTAGAACCTTACATTATGGCACGTAAATGTGTAAATCTTATCACCTCAGATACTGTATGTTGTCACAAGGAAAACTTGAGAGAGTAGTTTCCATAACGACGGCTTGAAAATGACTTCATGTGTACAATTAGTCACTTGAACCCCAGCATCCCTTTTCTGGGGGGAACATTCACCAAATATAGCAGATCTACAAGCTCGTAGTAGATCGTAGTAATGAGCGGTAAGGGGGTTGGGGGGAGGTAGGCATCTGGGAGGGTTCACAATCTTTCACACTCCATGCAGACAGCAGCGCATGGCCCTGCTGTCCCTCCGTGTACCACCATGTGTCAGTGTATTGTGTTACCACGAAGCATGCTGTTGATGTGGCATCAATACCTGTGTGACACTGATTCCTGTCAAATGTTTTATACTTGGGCAGTAGTGGCAGAGGATGATGCATGCATCTCTGAATCCACAAGACTAGACTATAGCAGGTTCTATAGACAGCTACAATTTGACAATAACTCAAATACAAAGCTAATAATCTATGTTGGCGGAATGGCGGTATAGGACCGGCTACAGCTGCAGAGAACACAGCTATTTGACCCAGATCGCCCTGCTTTCCTCTCTTCTCCGGTGTCGTGTTACCACGCCATGTGCTCGCAGTCTGTCCTCCTCCTCCTCCTCACTGTGTCCTCCTCCTCCTCCTCCTCACTGTGTTCTCCTCCTCCTCCTCCTCCTCCCTGTGTTCTCCTCTGCACGCTTTGTCACCGTTTGTTCCCAATCAGTGAGCGCCAATGGCTGGATAGTGACCTTTATGACCCCTTTAGCAGTGCTTAGCGTAGCATGGCTACTTTGCTAGACTGCAACCCTGCCCCCCCCCGCCACACACACACACACACACACACACACACACACACACACACACACACACACACACACACACACACACATACACACACACACACACACAGCTCTAGCATCTGGTCCTACGCTGCAACATGGCTGCTCTCTGTGTGAGCATGTGGAGGATGTCCATAATCATTAGTGTAATGGTCAGTATAGCATAGATATTTTTTTCACCTTTTGGTAAACGCAATTCGACTATTCGACTGAATCCAGTCTGCATTCCCCCCACGTGCAATGCATGTGTGTGTGTGTGTGTGTGTGTGTGTGTGTGTGTGTGTGTGTGTGTGTGTGTGTGTGTGTGTGTGTGTGTGTGTGTGTGTCTGTGTGTGTGTGTGTGTGTGTGTGTGTGTGTGTGTGTGTGTGTGTGTGTGTGTGTGTGTGTGGGGGGGGGGGGGGGTTGCTGATCTACAAGCTCACAATACTTCTGCTGCGACTAGATGTGAGCGTGGAGATCTGTTTTTTGTGCATGGCACCCCGGTGCGGAACTAACCCAAGCTTAAGGGTATCCTTCCTAATAATGACTCTAAGTTGAACAGTGAAAGCATCTGGTAATGCTTGAAGTTCCCCAATAGGTAAATGGACTGTTTATTATGGCGTCAGTGTGGTCAGCACCAGCTGCACCCTGTTTTCAGCTGTCTGTCCTTTAGTTTAGTCGTAGCCAATATTAACATCATCAGTCTGAGTTACAAATGTCTCGTATATAACGTTTGTTTTTGTTAACTCAGCATCCTGCATATAAGATATAAGCAATGTTATGTCACTTAGTCTGACTCTGACAATAAGGCATTGGTGCCGACACAGCGAGGCATTGAGAGACGCTAGTTGAGTATACCTGCGTGCGTGAAGCAAAACAAGCTCTCCCTTCCCCCTTCCGAGCCAATAAGATGAGGTCTTCCCCAGGCAGTCATTCTGGATGGAACAGGATTTGAAGGTCCATTTAGCAGTGGTGGAAAGTAACTACGTACATTTACTTAAGTACTGTACTTAACCATTCTGACCTGAGATCAGATTCTAAAAATGTCTTCTGCATCCTGACAGTTCTCTGAAAAAGCTGTTTCTATGTCGTTCTTCGATTTTTCTAAAATAGCAGACGTACATAGCTTGTATCTGCTATTTTTCAATAGCTAAAGCATAACATAATGCTAACACCAAATACAAAACCCATATACATTTTGGCCATTTGAAAATAGACGATCTACAAGCTCACAGTCTTCACTATGCGACGCCTTGTGAGCTTGTCAAAATATTTTTACATTTGAAAACTTGAAATGGTACACGGGACCTTTACTTTTGGTACTTTAAGTACA
>NC_139709.1:19256771-19264271 GCF_964188405.1 Protomyctophum parallelum
CCAAAAGAGAAATTAGACATTTTCCCGGCACACAAACTAATAAAAATAGCAGACCTACAAGCTCACAGTGAGCTTGTAGATCGGCTTCATTTATATGTACATTTTTGGATTTTGTCATTTTATTTATCAAATAGTTTTTTAAAGAAAGGAGAACATTTTAGAAATTTACTTGCGACCCATAAAAATTGGTCCCACTGTTTGGGAAACAGTGCTCTAAAGAATATCTTACATGGCCCCTGCAGGCAGTGAGTGTGAACTTCCTGCAGAGGCATTTAACCTAAATAGAGCGTCGCAGTCCCTCCCCCTTTCAGAACGACGAGTGGCCCAGGAAATGAAATGCAATGCATTTCTCCCATAGGATTTTCTTTAAGTATTTATTTAAAGACGGTTACGCCGCGGACAAAGCCAACTCGGATCGTGACAAATCATGACAATGAACACAATATTTTGGGCCGATCAAATCATTAGAAAGAAGAAAATAAAGGCAGGAGACAACACTATTTGTTTTGTTTTTCTTCTTATAAATTGCATTTTATTTCATTTCCTGGGCCACTCGTCGTTCTGAAAGGGGGAGGGACTGCGATGCTCTATAGCACAGCGGAGAGATACATTGTGTATTGTTACATTTTGACGAGCCTCTTACAGATTATACTATCGATTGGTATTCATTGGCTGTGTTCCATTCCATCCACTAGGGACAAAAGACAGATGTACAAATTTAGCACACAACCACACAGTGAGTGACCAGAGAGATAGCATAGGCTATCCACTAAAGATGGTTTCCATTATCCGCATCTGGACGGACGGACGGACAGACAGACAGACAGACAGACAGACAACTGTCAGAGTCTGGACAGACAGACAGACAGACAACTGTCAGAGTCTGGACAGACAGACAGACAGATAGACAACTGTCAGAGTCTAGACAGACAGACAGACAGACAGACAGACAGACAGACAGACAGACAGACAGACAGACAGACAGACAGACAGACAGACAGACAGACAGACAGACAGACAGACAGACAGACAGACAACTGTCAGACAGACAGACAGACAATATACAGAGTTCTATTTCACTCTCTGTGTGTCACGCACGCAGACAGACAGACACACAGTGGGGTAATTGTCTGTTAGGGGTTTGGAGGGGTTGGCAGAAGGCCCGCATTGCACAGCTGCACTGGGTCAATACACACACACACACACACACACACACACACACACACACACACACTGACTGCTTTGCCCTGTATATTGATTAAACAACTATTTCATTTTTATATTATAATGTTTAGACTGTTCTTGGTATAGCTATGATCCTAGATTACTATTTTTTTATTTGCTTTTTTGCCTTCATTGATATTGATAGGTTGACAGGATAGGTTGACAGGAAACCTATAGGCTGGATTACCAGCCTAGGTGCCCGGACCGTAATACATCTATGCATTTGATGTATTACCTCGTATTTACCTGCTTACTGTAAATCGCCCTGGATTAAGAGCGTCTGCTAAATGCCTAAATTGTAATTTTATGAATTTTAAAACAAATCAAAAAACAGAAATTCCATAAATTAAAAAAATAATAAGAAAATAATTAAGATCCCGGCAGGGAAACATCTAATGTCTCTTTCGTGTCTTGACCTGCAAAGTTTGTTTGGGAACCACTACTATAATAGATGCCAGCAGTCAGATGCTGGTCAGCAGTTTCGACTCCCTGCGCCTCTGTCTCTTCCTGTAGCCCCGCCCCCTCCCTGAACTCTGACCCACATAGCAGAGACAGACTGCGTCGTCCATCAGCAGGGTGATGTAATAATGCCACCCGGAATGTGTCCTGGCTTGTCTGCTGTGTCATGTTAGTTTGTGGCATACATGTTTACTGTATGTTGTGTTGCATTGCGGTGTTAATTTCGTAGATGAAACATTTTTGGTCGACTACCTTTTTTCAATGACGAAAACTAAATATAAACTAAGCTATCTTAGTCTTCTTTACATTCGGGTCCTATAATTCAATTCATAAACATGACATGAAAAAAATAATCTATATCATCGGCCCGGACGGTTAGCTCAACCGTCTGGGCACCTGTCAGTCTACTTTCATCCTATCAATAAAGGCAGAAAAAGCCAAATATATATCTTTAAAAGAATTTAAAAAAAATCAGTATCATCACAAAATATAAAACACTATATTATGTACGGAGTGGAAGGGGTCAGGGCATTCCACACTCAGTGCTGTAGAAGCAAAATGTACCAAAGTTTGTATTAAAAGTGGGTGGTACCAGAGCGTTCTCGCTCTCTAGTAGTATTGTGGCTGTGTGTGTGTGTTCTGCAACTAAGGCTAGCATTGTTGCTCTAGTTTGAGATTGTTGTACTGTAGACAGACAGTCTCGCTGCTGTTATATAAATGATATCTTGGGGTGTTGCCATATCAACCATTCACCCCATGACCCCGACAGGGAGGAAGGAGGGCAGAGAAATACCGACATGTCTCTTCTCAACACCCCCCCTCTCTCTCTCTTCATCTCTGGCTCACTCTCGCTCCTCTCCGTCTCTCTGCCTGACGGTCGACTATCTAGCTGTTTCACACCTGTTTATTTTTCCTCCTGCTTCGTGTCTTCACAGCCGGTCTCACATCCTCCCCTCTGATCTCACTGCTGACTGCGTCGACGCTGTCTCCTTCTCTCGTGTTTTCCCCGCCGCGTCGTCTCTCACTGGGATCGTTTGTTTTTCTGTTTCTCTATTATGTGTTTCTGTTTCTCTCTCTCTCTCTCTGTCTTTCTGTCCCAGAAATAGCTTTTATACACCAGAAAACACTCTTGGTTTTCCTCTCCCCTCGATCCACTCCTTGTTTCTGGCACTAATGCTGTCTCTTGCTTTTTCTCTCCCACTGCTGCTTCCCAGACACGCACGCACACACACACACACACACACACACACACACACACACACACACACACACACACACACACACACACAGACACACACACACACACACACACACACACACACACACACACACACACACACACACACACACACACACATGCTGACTCTGTGTGAAACGCAGCCTCTAGCTTCAGGTCACTTCAGTGTACACAAGTGAACAACCAGGGCTGACAGGCCAGCTTATTGTTCTTCTGCACTCATTAGCACTTTTCTCTATCTTCTCAGCTCCCTCTCTCTCCAGTGTTGATTTTGACATCAGTCATTTAGTCATGTAGTCTTTTGAATAAAATAAAATTAGAATCCATTGAAATCCATGTAGTTATTAGTTGGTCATATTTTAGTCATCTCAAATGTTTTTGTTTGAGTCTAGTTGTCGACAGAAATGTATTTTGGTGGACCTTGATGTCGTCGTCGTAAGGGCAGATTTTACGGGTTGTAAGGTTGTACTGCAGATCTACAACAGATCTACAACCGTTAGATCTGCTATTTTCAAAGCACCCGAGTGCAACCAAATCTTGCAGATCAGCTCATTTTGGTTGGCGACACTGTGTACAACATTTGAAAACTTTAAATGGGACATTCCGCATAATGAGTACTTTTACTTTTGGTACTTTAAGTATATTTTGATGCCAATACTTTTGTCCTTTAAGGCAAGTACATTTTGCATTCCGTACTTTTACTTGTAACAGAGTATTTTTCCACCACTCCCCCTCACCCACCTCTCACCCTGTCTCTCTCTATTCACCCACCTCTCACCCTGTCTCTCTATATTCACCCACCTCTCACCCTGTCTCTCTATATTCACCCACCTCTCACCCTGTCTCTCTCTATTCACCCACCTCTCACCCTGTCTCTCTCTATTCACCCACCCACCTCTCACCCTGTCTCTCTATATTCACCCACCTCTCACCCTGTCTCTCTATATTCACCCACCCACCTCTCACCCTGTCTCTCTATATTCACCCACCCACCTCTCACCCTGTCTCTCTCTATTCACCCACCCACCTCTCACCCTGTCTCTCTATATTCACCCACCCACCTCTCACCCTGTCTCTCTATATTCACCCACCCACCTCTCACCCTGTCTCTCTATATTCACCCACCTCTCACCCTGTCTCTCTATATTCACCCACCTCTCACCCTGTCTCTCTATATTCACCCACCTCTCACCCTGTCTCTCTATATTCACCCACCCACCTCTCACCCTGTCTCTCTATATTCACCCACCTCTCACCCTGTCTCTCTCTATTCACCCACCCACCTCTCACCCTGTCTCTCTATATTCACCCACCTCTCACCCTGTCTCTCTATATTCACCCACCTCTCACCCTGTCTCTCTCTATTCACCCACCCACCTCTCACCCTGTCTCTCTCTATTCACCCACCCACCTCTCACCCTGTCTCTCTCTATTCACACACCCACCTCTCACCCTGTCTCTCTCTATTCACCCACCTCTCACCCTGTCTCTCTCTATTCACCCACCTCTCACCCTGTCTCTCTCTATTCACCCACCCACCTCTCACCCTGTCTCTCTCTATTCACCCACCCACCTCTCACCCTGTCTCTCTCTAATCACCCCCCCTCTCTCTCCCCTTAAAGTGTCTTTGTCCCGTAGACAAAGGCCCATGCAGGCTAAGTGGAGGAACTCTGTGTGACCCGGGACTGTTTGGGCTTCAGGATTGTGCAAAGCATTGTGGGACCGTCTTACGGCCGCTCATTTAAAACCTGATTTTATACTTTGTTACGGACTGGTGTCGTGTCGTCGTGAACATAGCACAGACGTACAAGTGCACAACGTGTCACGAATGTATCTGTTATTTACAGCATGTATGCAACACAGTATAAATCTGACTTTTTAGGCATGGTAGCATGTTAATGCTATATAACCAACACAACTGTTGGAAGTGGACAATATTGACATAGCCAAAACAGGGAGGACAGGTTGAGACTGTGGTTAATGTTGGTGTGTTCATTGAATTGCAGCGTGCAGCAGGTTGAGACTGTGGTTAATGTTGGTGTGTTCATTGAATTGCAGCGTGCAGCAGGCTTATTGTCAACAGTAGGGTTGTCCCGATCACGTGATCGGAAATCGGGGCCGATCACGCCATTTTCAAATGATCGAGAATCAGATCGTGAGCAAAAAAAGCGATCGGGACATTGTTGTTTCAGGTGGCCATTTGGAAACTAGAAAAAATGGAGAGAGGTGGCCGTTAGGGAATTCTCACAGCTTATCACTATCATAGCTTATTAATATAGAAGCTTGCCGACATTGTGTGTGAGCAACACAGATTGTGTGCTTGTGTTTGTATGTTTGAATATCTGTGCGTGTACATTCGTAGCATGTGATGTGCGTGTTATTATCTGCACGCACGCACGCACGCTCACACGCACGCACGCACGCACGCACGCACGCACGCACGCACGCACGCACGCGAATGCGCATGCATTCCACGGGCATTCAGAGAAGTTGTATAGGGCAGAGGACCTCTCTCTCTCTCTCCACACACCTGGCTCCCAATGACCCTGCTCTCTGCCCTGTGCCAGCTGTCCTGCCTGCCAGGGGGCGGGGCTGGGAGGGGCCGTCTGCCAGCCTGACTGGCACAGTGACCTCCCCTGCCAACACCACCAGCCGCCTCTGCACAGTGTCACTGTTGGTCGACTACCTTTTTTTCACTGACGAAAAATAAAAGCAGAGAAGCTATGATGACTAAAACTACAGTAAGACTAAATATATTGACAATTTTGTCGACAAATAAAAACTAGACTAAAATGTTAGGGAGGGACTATACTAGAAGAGATCCAGTATAGAACTAAGACAAGTCATTTTATGTACGGTTATGCTTGGGTATCTGAAAATAGCAGATCTATAAGGTCACAACGCGTCACGAATCATGATGCGACCCCCCGTCTATGAGGCCATCTATGACATCCGTGAAAGTGTTTATTCTGCAACACCATTTTATACAATATGTAGTGGCGGTCCCTGTTTCATCTCTGTCTCAGCCATGACCTGAAAAACATCCAAGACCCCTGCTCTAATTCATAGACACTAGACAGACACGCCCATTGTTTCTCATAGTGTGTGTGTGTGTGTGTGTGTGTGTGTGTGTGTGTGTGTGTGTGTGTGTGTGTGTGTGTGTGTGTGTGCGTGCGTGCGTGCGTGCGTGCGTGCGTGCGTGCGTGCGTGCGTGCGTGCGTGTGTGCGTGCGTGCATGTGTCCTGGGTGTGTGTGTGTGTGTGTGTGTGTGTGTGTGTGTGTGTGTGTGTGTGTGTTCATTGGCGAGCACCCTGACACAGCATTGTTTCCCTGGTGGGAGACAGACAGTCTGCAACACGTGTGTCTGTGGTCTGGGAGGTGTTATTGTTTGTTTGTTTCTTTCTCCATTTTGTAATGCTCACTGCTGCCACCTGTCTGTGGTCATTGTCAGTGCAGAAACTCTCGTGGAGGATGCTCAGATTATTTTCCCTCCAGTGCAGACAAATATCTATAGGCTAATTAACTGTGGCATCCCTGTTATGGGCAAATTAAAAGAAAATCGACACCATTTTCAAATTTCTATTGTTCATTTATTCATTGGACTCCCAAAATAGCAGATTTACAAGCTCTGTTTTTGTTTCTATTTCTGTTTCTTTGCTGTTGTGGAGGGTTGTTACGGGCTGTTGCAACAGCCCTCCATTTAACAACAAGCAGGACAACAGTCAGCAACCCCACAGCACACAAACAGAAATACAAATAAAACTAACAAAAACAGAGAGCAAAACGTTTATAGCATGAGCTACAAAAAGTACAGTTGCGGAAAACATTTCAATTTCCCGAGTCTGTGTTAAGCTCACGGCTTATAGGGAATTCCAGGGAGATTCCTTATGCAGTTTATGCAGAGGAAATAATGACAAGTGAGATCACTTTGAAGTTATACCGCGTGAAGTGAATCCCAGACTGCATGGCCTCGCTCTTCAAAACAAATCAAGAAATTCAATTGGAAAGGGATGAAATTGGTCCCTCCCATGCAGAGCGCCAGGGGGGAGGTCTATACATGCAGACGCCCTCCGTTTCCCCTTCTTCATCAAATCTCTTCGCTGAAAATAGCCACTCTACAAGCTCACAATGTGTCTCATTGAAGCTTGTATAGATCTGTTATCTTCGCCAAACGTTTGCCTATTATGACACGTGGTTAAAGACAGTGGTTCTCAAAGCGGGGTCCAGGGACCCTCAGGGTTCTTGAGGTGGGTTTCCAACTGCATGGACACTTACAGGTCTCGTATACAAATGCAACCAAATGGTCTTTGAAATGAAACAGCTTGAGAACAACTGCGACACCATGACAAGCGATGGCAGTATTTTAAGGCGTGTTTTTCGTGAAACGGACGTACAGGTATACATACGTGCGTGGCCGGGTGATTCTTCAAAGGTTAGTGAAATACTCCGCAGTGAAGGTTATTTCACCATTTCAATTCTCTTATCAATTTGGGGGTCCTTAACATGAAACGGTCTGAGAAGCAGAGCATTAAGGCTAGCCGTATCTATTAACTACTGTCTGATAGGGTTAATAATAACTC
>NC_139709.1:19269271-19276771 GCF_964188405.1 Protomyctophum parallelum
GACGCTAATTGAAGCTAGGCGGCTCTTAAAGGATGCCATTTCTCTCCTATCTGTCTCTCTGTGGGGGGGTGTATACACTGGAGCTTGTGTCCTGTGGAGTGTCCTGTTGAGGAAATCACACTCCAGATAGCGGTGTTATCATTGCTGCGTAGGTTAGGTTCTTCTGTGTTTCTGTGAGAAAGAATGCAGGTTAGCCTGGCCTTTTGCCATACTGTAACTTTGCATCACAACTTCCTCTCCTCCGCATTCACCTGTTCTAATGGGTCACTTTTAGGCTGAGCATAAAACAGAACGTACTACGAATGTAACACAGCATATCGGTATCATTTTATTAACTATAGTTCAATTAAACCATTGTGTCCACCTTTGTACAGACAGATTCACAAAGGTGTTTAGTAGCAGGGATGTGCAATACAAGACATTACAATACACAAACATTCCGGCTTAAACTATTGATGCATCTCCAAAATGTCTTTCGATTTTCCTACTTTTTACAGTTCCTCACTGTGTCCAGCAGTGCATGTGTGAGTCTTTGTAAAGCTCTGTCCAGCACCAAACCAAGACCGCGTCAGCAATCATCTCTAACGATACTTGGGCTCAGAAAATGCTGAAAGAAATGAAGTCTATTGTTATTATGACGGCTATGGACTCATCAGCCTCCCTCCTCTCTCCCCAGTAACAAACTTCAACAATGGCTTGGAGGCCAGCTCGGACTCAGACGACGAGGACAAACTACACATCGTGGAGGAGGACAGCCTGCAGGAGCCCGATGCTGCAGAGCACGGAGACAAGAAGACCACAGCCAAGGCCCACAAGGACCACCATGATGCCACCGCCGCAGTATTAACCCACAACGGGTCCTGGAACGGAGGTGAGGAGCATGCGCATGCACGCACAACACACACACACACACACACACACACACACACACACACACACACACACACACACACACACACACACACACACACGGTGGAAGACACGGTGTCTGTCTGTGATTATATGATAAGCTTACAGTTAATATCACACAACATACCATCCTGTATCTTTCACCATGCAGCCACCCCCTCAATGTTTTTGTAAATTGAGAAATGTCGTATGTTATTTTATATAATTGATTTAATTGATTGGTTTGATTAGTTGTTGCAGACCCACTGCACTGGGCTGTGTGATATATATTTTTAATCAAGCCAATGCAGACAGAGCAGAGTGGACTCCATTACTGTCTGGATTTCATTTGCCCACTGTTGGCGCCACATGCCTCCCAGTGCACAGTGGATTATCCTATAAGTGTGTGTGTGTGTGTGTGTGTGTGTGTGTGTGTGTGTGTGTGTGTGTGTGTGTGTGTGTGTGTGTGTGTGTGTGTGTGTGTGTGTGTGTGTGTGTGTGTGTGTGTGTGTGTGTGTGTGTGTGTGTGTGTGTGTGTGCGCGACTGTGCGTGTGCATGTGTATGCATGTTTGAAAGCATAATTATACTGTTGCACTCGTGTAAGTCAGGACCAGCAACAGTACATTGAAATGTGGTACATCTGTATGCCTACGCGCACGTGTGTGTGTACCTTTTCCCTCTCTGATCACATTAATTCTTCCATCTCCTCTTCACCCTTGGGGGCTACAAGCCTGCCCGCCAACACAGCCAGATGTTTTGTTCACACACACGCACACACTCACGCACGCACATGCACACGCACACACGCAAACAGACATCTTATTATCCTTCATAGATACGGCTTCACTCTCCCCCACTGTCATAATCAGTCTCAGTCTCCGATAGTACTTAATGAGGAGCATCATTGTCAGTGTCAGGTTTCACTGTCGTGCCCATCTCATTACAATGAACCACTTTCATCACAACCGTGATTCTACACAAATGTTTCAGGATGCAAAAGCGTTGTGCTCTTCAAGTTTTGCGTACAGTTTACTTATTTGTCCTGTGTGTGTGTGTGTGTGTGTGTGTGTGTGTGTGTGTGTGTGTGTGTGTGTGTGTGTGTGAGGGTGTGTGTGTGTGTGTGTGTGTGTGTGTGTGTGTGTGTGTGTGTGTCCGTGTGTGTGTCCGTGTGTGTGTGTCACCGGGACTATGACATGGAGGTCACAAATTGTAGCTTTAACGTGACACTGGTGTTGACAACTGGACTGTAGTCTGTTAGACTGTTAATACGGTATGCATCTATAAGAGTATATGAGGGCGTCACCACTATAGTCAACATTCTGGCAGTTTGTCAATGCGGGGAAGGGGTGAGCAAATAAATACTGACACAGAACAGATGAATATCACCATATTCTTTATTCACAATTCTATATTATTATCCAGCCCCTTGTATCGATAGTGTACCTGTACGTATCCAGGGCAATAACGTTCTACAGCACTGCATTTTTTATCTGTAAATCTATCACTCACACAAACTGTTATTTCCCCACAGCGCACAGGGACAAAAGGACTAGAACAAATTAGATGAGAGGGGAATCCTTGTGAGGGAATCTTGCCCTGCTCAAATACTTTTTGAATAGTCTTCTGTGTTGTATACAATACAGAGTGAGTTCATTCACAAAATGCGCAAATTGTTTCTTACTGTACCTAACTATTGATAGCTGAAGAATTGAACAGGGAGACCATGTCATTAGATTCGATGTCTTGTTTTTAAACCCTGTGTGTATTTTCGATCAGTAAAATGTTTATCGTTTTCTTCCTATAACTTTAGAGATGACTGTCTGTCTGTCCGTCCTAATAACCCCTCAGCTCCTCACTTGCTGGACCAATTGATCTGAATTTGCACATAGGCATTGACCATTAGGTTATGCAGGGATTCTCGAAGACGAAGATTAACTGTAAGACTGACCGTTTCTGCCGTTGGGTTACACCGTTATTAGTTTCCTTTCAAATTTAGTTGACTTCCGGTCGCGTCTGGCCAACTGCAATGGAGTCGGGTATCGGACGACACACATTTTGTGTGTCGTCCGGGTACATCGAGTTACAGCACAGTTGGTTTCTTATCGAATTCAGTTACCTCCCGTCGCCTCCATAATTAAGGCAGGTTGTATAATACCATAGCTTTTTTGACTTACATTAATATTCAAAACCTGTACCAAATGAAATGTATACAGTATAATGCTGTCATCCATCGTCTTCTTCAACACAAAATGATCAGTATGTGCGAAGAAAACATTTCATTCTCTGCTAAGTTTCAACAGTGTATAATTGTTTGACATTTTGTAGGTGTTTGATTCAACCTTTATTTGACTCTGTCCTTGAGCTCACGTGGTTCACAACCCACACCGTGAGAAAAGGGCATGCTTGTGGGTTTGGTTTGTCGGCAGTCCTGGCTGGCGCTAAACGTTTTCCCATATACTGCAGGGATAATTAAGGAAAAGAAAACAAGCTTGATTTTGGATCGCTGCCTAGATGCAGCGAGTATAGAGACTATGTAGAGTGAGTATATGAGCTGGCCACTTAACCTTGTGCTCTTGAGCGTCACTCACTCACAACCTGTTCTGACAGCAAGGCCAACAGTGCTGTTTGTTTTCACCTCAGCGCCAGTTAGTTGCAGCCAAGTAGAAAGACCATGAGGACGAACAGAATGTGAGATTTCACTAAAGGCTGTTTTTTTTTAATGCAGCTGAAGAAAGCCTTACATGGTGTGTGTGCTTCCAGTGAACTCCCTTTATTTTTTTTCTCTCTCTCACTCCGTCTCCTCCTTTCTTCTTTTTTATGTGCGCTCTTTAACCAAAAGACTCTCCTTGTGCTGTCCTCTCTCTTTCCCTCTCCTCTTTCTGTTTCTCTTATTGACTTGAAAGCCACGATAAAACTTCATGAAAGCGTAATTAGCGTAATTTGAGCATCGTTGCATCATTGTGTTCTGGAATATGTCACCTGACAATTGTCAACGGTCAACGGGATGTTTACGTTGCAGCGAGGCCCGGTTTCTATTGCAGGCAACAACAAAATGAAGCTGTCTTCTTTGATTTGATTGCTCTTTTGATTGATCTTTCATAATATAGGCTCTAGTTCCAATGTGGGTTTATTATCTCCACCAGTTCGTAAGAGCACTAATTGAGTATGTTCATCGGGGAATGATACACTTTTGTTCTGCCTGCGGAAGTGTGTTGTCATTTGCGTTTGGTAGAGTGACATAATAATTTTGCCTTTAGTAACTATGAGCATGGCCTAACTGCCACTAGACACTACAACCTGTGCTGTAGGGATGTAACCCTCTAGATATAGTCTGGTGATTTTTTTTTTTTTTTCACTTAATTTTTATTGAAAGGAAAAAACATACACAACTGACAAGACAAAACGGAAAGAAAAAAGACAAAAAGTAAAAGAAAAAAAGGCTGCATTTCTCATATTACAAAAAACTTTCAATGAAATCCAATTGCAATATCGCTAGGCTGAGAGAAGAAATTCCACTTTTCCCACTTTTTATAGAATTTATCCTCTTGTAGTCTAAGTTTGGTGATTTTATTTGATGCACATCTATAATGCATGCCACTGTTTTGATTATAGCACAGGTGCAGGTCACTCTTTGATTAGGTTGAGTCTGAGAAGGATTTGAGCCAGATCTGAAGTACGGTAGCTTTACCATTTCTCTCTCCTCTCTCTCTATTTTCCATACAAATGACTTTATCTGCCCCCCCGAGATTTTTTCACAATTTTTATTTAGCTACATTGTAAAAGTAGCATTACTTGTCATGTAAAATTACTTAATTTATGTGCAACTGTAAACATGCTTTCTTGTTTAGAACCTAGCTCGAGTTAATGTTAAAAAAAGGTTTTCTTCGAAGGCATCTTAGGATAGATGCAGATCTTTTTGACAGTGCAGATTTTGTTTTCTCCCATTCAAACCTTTATTTATTCTCGAAAGACATTGAGGTCATCCTCATTTGTAGTGTCGTCGACATACACAAATTTCCTTGAATTCCTTGATGTATTAATGAGCATCAACGGCCATCACCTGGGCACAGTCACAGACACACACAGCTCCCCTCTGCAGGCTTCTACTACTAAAAGTGACTGCATGGAGACTGTCTCATTTCCCTCCATGGGATAGGCCTAATTAAATATATCGATATATGATATATTGTTACATGCCTAATGCTAATACATTATTCCAGTGTCATACCTAATGCCTAATCTAATAAAGTGATGAAAAAGAATAAACCAAGAAAGAAAATACAGCACAATTAACATTATTCTTCATTATTATGTTTTCTATAACGTAAGCCTTAATTTGAACTACTGTAGCAGGGAACGTTAAACGGAGTGGAGGGACATACATTAAGAAATTAAACCCCAGCATCTGTATTTTGGGGAAAGCTTTCACTGAAAATAGAAGATCAACAAGCTCACAATGTGTCGCTCCACAAAAACAGAAACTACACTCGTATAGAGCCTTGAGGGACTTCAATCCGCTCAACCATGAGTGGTTAAACAACCAGGGACAATATTATTCCTAATGGGCCTCCTTGTTTTACCGTTATGGAATTATCTGCCAGGGAAGATAAAACAGACAAGAACCGTTCTTGCTTCATGAAGCAGTATTGGATGAGAATAGTGTGACAGTGTTCCGGTCAGATGTGTGCCAGAACAGAACATAGGCCACCATCAGCTTCAGCTCACCATGCTGACAGCTCAGCTGGCCCCAAGGCTGCACAGCTCCCTCCCGTCTCCTCCTCGCTGTCTTGATATGGTCACCTAGCCACGGCATTCCTCCAGCCCCATTTATACTTAGTTGTGCACAGGGTGTCGCGCAAACCAAAAATAGCCGATCTGCAAGCTCACTAACACGTCCCTCTGAGACACATTGTGAGCTTGTAGATCGGCTATTTCCGGCGCATGACACAAGTTGACACAACTAAGTTTAACTGGGGCGTTTTCCTGCTGAGGTCACTCACCAACGTGACTCTCTCTCACTGATCAAGCAGACAGGCTCACCCGGTGAACAGCACTGTGGTGTGTGTTGTTCCCAGAATGTTTCTGTGAATGAAGACATGTAATGTCATAGCGTTGCTCTGACTGAGCACTTTAGGAACACAGCGCTGGACAGTACAACTCAACTCAACTCAACTCAGCTCAACTTTGTGGTGCACCATTGCATTTCCAAGAAACAAGGAAAGAAATAGAGAAAGAAACAAAAAAGAAAAACAGGTCAGATTTGCAAATATGAGCAGCATGAAATACACGCACGCACGCACGCACGCACACCCGGAAGTGAAGATCGGCCATTACTAATCTGCCGATCGATACATTAACTTTCATCAGACGAGTTATTACTGTAACCGCGAGTTAGTGCGTTTATTTTTTATTGAGATCCTAACATCGGCATTCAATCACCTCAATCTGAGCCTCAATTCTGAGAAAAACACAACTAAAGATCACCGCCAATATAGGAGTTTATGCAGCGGCCATCTTGGTGAGGTCAAAAACACGATCTAAGCGTTGCCTAGCGACGTGGAACGCTACTATATGGTAGATATAAGAGAGGCTATTCTGGATGAATAATAACCTGATATCTCATCCAAAGTCGTCTGAGACTTATAGGCCTTCTCCTATCTGTGACTTTGCTTAAAACTCGTCCAAACTCGTTCTAGGCAGTCAATGAGTAGTAAATGAGGAAGTTATAATAGCAGCATATATCATGATTACTAACATGACAAGCGTAAACAGAGTAATATTGTACAGAATCTCCAGTTTGTTCATGATCTGTGAGGGCTGTGCTTCTTTTAGATCATTCATGCAGCCAGCAGTGTGAGTCAACCACTGTCAGGCCTCGTCTCTTCCTGCCACGTTACCATGTCTGTGCATCAGGTGTGTCGAACGCTCCCTCTCCCAGAATGTCATTTCCTGCTGTGCTCTTCCATGACCCGAATCTCCCCAGGATCGCAATCTGGAGATCATTATCACATGTTTTTCTGTGCTGTCATTGAGATGAACGGGACATTTAATTTAGTAGTGGAGCTGCAACACACTACCGAGCTTCACATGTTGCGGCGGTAGCATACGAGTATTTCTTTAATGTTTGGCTTTATGGGACATAAAGTGTTGACCTCAACAAACAACTCTCTTCTAATAAATATAAAAACATATACTTAGGATTAAAGCCTTTAGCAGGAAATATGGATAAAGAGTAGGGGAGTGACTTGCAGCAAATGTCCAGCCGGCCAGGAATCAAACCGGGGGCTTGCTGTCAGGCACATGTGGTACGCGCCCTAACCACTTGTCTATCAAGTTTCTCTCTATCCCCGTTATGAAGTTAAAGAACACGCGCCATGCTCAGACATGTATCAAAGAAATGGCCACTGTTATGATATTTCTCCAGCATGTCTATCTTCTCCGGCAACTTTGTTACCAATGTGCCATGTCTGTGATAGATAGACTTTGGAGGCACACTTAGCACTTAACACATTTTTCTACATTAATTTGTTCATGCGCAACTTCTGTTGCAAAGACTACAGTCAGACAATGAGAAGAGACTTAACAAGCTCCTCTAATGACATTGTATGATG
>NC_139709.1:19281771-19413071 GCF_964188405.1 Protomyctophum parallelum
AAGGAGATTTGTTCAAACCCAACAGGTGTGACGTGTTGTTATGATTAATCCCCCTCAGTAGCAAACTGATAATGGTTAATGTTCCGTTGTTCTTTCTTGGCAGCTGGCAGCCGTTGCTAGGTTACAGGTATAATAAGCTAGGTAAATAAGGCTGAGTGATACTTTTATAGAGATGCGGTTGTTTTTTCATGACTGCTGTTTTCAGAATATAGTGGCACTGATTACAATGGCCCTCAACCTATCAAAATACTAAGTGTAGTATAAGTATAAGTGTAGTATACATTTCCCAGTCACAGTTAAAACCATTCAAATCAATAGTATACTTTGGGTACCTGGTTATCACAGAAACCATGAACTGCCCTGGGGTGCCCTCTAGTGGTATGTTCTTGCAGCTGTGGGGGTTAATTCACTTCCAGCCTAATATTTACAAATATGTTCATGAGGAGATTGTCATACCCAGTAGTTACTTTCATTCAGGCACTGGCAAAGAAATACTAACCATATTGTGCTTGAATGGTGGCATTTGGCACACACACACACACACACACACACACACACACACACACACACACACACACACACACACACACACACACACACACACACACGCACGCCGCACGCGCACACACACACTGAAAGGTCCACTACCCAAAAAGGTCATTTATTTTCCTATGGCTAATGTCTTTTTGAAGCTTCATAGCTTCAATTGCACTCTGCATATCTCCAAAGCATTAACCAGTACTTTGCTTGGATGCTATTGGTGCATTTTTTACCCCGTACCATACACACCAGAAGGACATTTGATGTAATTCCTTGACCTTTAGGTCTTCAGCATGGAGTTTTGTTTTGAAACCCTGCATGAACATTTGTTGCCTTGTATTTTACTGTGCATCCATCCGTCTGTGTGTGTTTCAGTGAAAAAAGAGTGTGTGTCAGAGGGCGAGGAGGACGAGGAAGAAGAGGAGGACGAGGACGAGGAGGTGGTGAAGGACACCTTCCTGGTAGAGGAGATTCTCCAACAGGGAGACACAACCATCATCTACCCGGAGGCTCCCGAGGAGAGAGGAGGCTCAGATGAAAATGGTACCTACAGACAATCCCGCTAGACCTGCAGATTGCTTACAATTCATAGAACTCAACTATAGAACACTACTAACCAGTGGTGGAAAAAGTTTTTTTTTTTACTTAAGTAAAACTAAGTTTCAATACTGCAATGTAGAAATACTCCCTTACAAGTAAAAGTCTGGTAATCAAACTTGGGGTAAAAGTACAAAAGTATTGTCGTCAAAATATACGTAAAATACCAAAATACTCATTATGCAGATTGTCCCGTTTCACAAGGTATCATTATGTATAAAATCTATTCAAATCTTATGGAAATAGCAGATCCACAAGCGCACAATGCTCTGCTATTTTCAAATATTCAAAGTTTAAATAGGGCTGAAGTGGTTAATGTGTGTTTTGTAATAAGAATTCAAAAAGGTCTACTACTCCTACTACTAAAGTTTTCAAATAATTGTAGTGGAGCTTTAATGACCTTACAGGCATATGCAAAGGCTAAACTTATTTAACTTAGACAGCATATTATGTAGACATATTACCATGTGTTGTTGCTTACCGTAAATCGCTCTGGATTAAGAGCGTCTGCTAAATGATTAAATTGTAATTGTAAATTTTGTAAAACATCAAAACGTCATCAATTAAAAATAACAAATAAATACATCTAGGAATAAATAATCCCTGTTCAAGTTGTCAAGTTGTACAGTAGCATATAAAACAGAAGTGCGGTAACAAGTACTTTTTCCACCACTGATCATCGTCATTGTACCATACATTTCTCTGTATACTTTACAATCACATACACTTATCAAACTCGTTATATTATAATACAAGTAATGCCATATTGCATCTCCACATGTCCTCTTGCCCCCCCCCCCCATGCAGGCACTCCGGATTCCTTCTCCCAGTTGCACACCTGTCCGTACTGTTCCCGCGGCTACAAGCGCAACGCCTCGCTGAAGGAGCACATCAAGTACCGCCACGAGACCAGCGAGGACAACTTCAGCTGCTCCCACTGTAGCTACACCTTCACCTACCGCTCACAGCTGGAGAGACACATGAGTCACCACAAGAACATGCAGGAGCAGGTACTGTACACAGGACAGGACCAGTACTGTACACAGGACAGGACCAGTGGTGCCAATGACAACTCTCGTGAGAGAAATAAGCCAAAACCCACTTCCAAAAACAAGACAAAAACAAAACAACAAAAGAGAAATAAGCCAAATCTCCCCTAAAAAAAAACAAACCAAAACAAGCCGAATAATATGGCCATATAATCCTAATAAAAAAGATTCAATGTATTATCATTATAAATACTATGCATGATAATATTTTATGTTTTAGTAATTTATTATAACATTACACACATTATTATATATAATATATTATATACAATATAATATATTATATTCCTGCATATGTCAATCAATGTGATTCACACTACTCCTCGAACATTTATAGTATACATCAAAGAAATGTTGGCTTGTGGCTTGATTTTACAAAACAAGTCACCGCATTTTTTTAAAGCCCCAAAACCTGCAACCTGCGACTAGTCCTTTTTTCCCGCAACTCTGGAAAAAAACAAGTCCAAAATTAAGTGGACTTGGCAACCCTGGACAGGACAGCTAGGGAACCTCATTTGGCACCCTGCCAGTGAGTGGTCAGTTTAGAATACGTGTCTGCTGAATAGTCTGTTGAAATTTCAACAGTTGCTTAATGAACCTGTCCTTAATAAAGTTTTAATTATTTGATTGATCTAATACCCCCCCACCCCAAACATTTGGCACCGAGTTTACACACATTTGCACTCAAAGGACCACCATGGAAATAATTATGCTCTAAAGGGTTTTTTGTGTTTTATCCTTTTGACAGATATGTACTTAGGTCACATTCTCACCTAATACTTCGGTAGACTCAATGCGTATGGGCGGAGAATTTGGGATTCTTGCATATTTAATTTGCTGCGGTTTGCCTTCACACAGATGTCATCCGCAGCAATTGGAAACGCAGCAGGGGGGACCTTTATCAATGTGTTCCATTCATAAACTAGCCTACACAGTGAAATCTATGGTGATAAAATTATACGCTCTCTCACTATACGCACGCAGCCACACACTGTTCTTTTGGGCATGGAGGCACAGCGCTGAGCGCACTGATATAACAGACAGCAGCGCAAAATGTTTACACGTTTATTGAGATGAAAGTTCCTACTCCCCACTAGTCCCCCACACAGTGACAGCACTCCATGTTTACGGCACGCACGCACAGACAGACAGAATATTCTGTAGGCTATAATACTATTACACTGCACTGCAGTGTTTATGTGTTTTCTTAAGCAATTGATTAATGTACTCGTCCTCATTTCGATCAGGGCTTCAGTCTCCTCATTCGACCACGTCTATCCACGGTAACGGGACATCTTTGCGCTGCGTAAAATATGCCTTCTCCGTCTCCAACTGTGTTCAGCTCCTCACCCGCCACGTTGTTTGCTTCATTTCCTTTATTTACTGCGGATTGCATTCACACCTGCACCGAATCGTAATCAAGTGCGATTGGAAGGAGTATAATGCGGTTCTTTGATACGCATTACGATTCGAATGAGCCTTCACACCTGCCAAACGAAGTGCACTTTCTGAAAATGCGCAGCAGGATTCGTTTTAATCGCAGCAAAGCTCTCTGGTATGAATGTGACCATAGTCATTCATTCAATCATTCAAACCTTTATTTATTCTCGAGAGACATTGAGATTTCCCTCATTTGCAGTGTCGTCGAGATACAGTACAACATAACATAACATAACATAACATAACATAACATAACATAACATAACATAACATAACATAACATAACATAACATAACATAACATAACATAACATAACATAACATAACATAACAAACAAAAACAACAAAACAGAACATTTCTTCATTGTGTCATCTAATTCATACATGTTTAAAAACAGTTGCAGACATTTGGGGTAAATCTGCAATCAAAGATTTAAATTGACCGTATGTAATGAGCAGATCTTTAATTTAAGCTGTAAGTCATTCCACGTGGTTGGGGCACTAAAACAAAAGGCTGTTTTCCCCAGTCATACAGTACAGTCAGTCATGTACAGTATATGCATTTTAACACAAACTCAATCAATCAATCAATCAATCAATCAATCAATCAATCAATCAATCAATCAATCAATCAATCAATCAATCAATGTGACAGGCAACAGCGACAGACACTGAGGCTGTTTTACCAGTTTTACCAATTTTTTCTATGGCTATTGTATTTTTGAAGCTTGGCCGTTTATTGCATTCTGTATAGCTCTTAAGCATTAACCACTTAAAAACACTAATGTATTATGTACAGTACTTCACTCCCCGCCAGGGACCTATACTTGGAGCACAATGTTTTCCCCCCTACACAAACTTCAAGAAATGAAGTTGAAGGGGATGTATACATTTGTGTAAAGTTAAAGCTCTAAATTCCATCCTATAAAGCTTGAGGAACCGAATATAAGTGGCCACATGTTCTTTTCTGTCTCTCAATTACTTTGAATGGTGTGCTCGCCGTTGTTGATAGTGTTGAGTGTTTGTTCAGCACTGCATTGTGAGCTTGTAGATCTGCTATGTTTTCCAAATGGTCGCCTATTATGACGTGGCCAGAGTAGGGAGCATTCAGGTGAGGTGAGGTGCAACATCATACACTTAAACGCCAGTCAAAAGGAGCCTCGTTAAATGAACAAGGAAGAATGCAGGGAGATTGAGTGAAACAAAACAAGCCCCCCCCCCCTTCCTCCCCTGTCATCTGACACCTGAGTGACACAAAACAAGCACTCCCCCGTCACCTGACACCACCATGTGGTCAGGGTTCTCCAGACAATGAGGAAGTCACAGTGCAGTGCTTTGAATGTGCTGCTGTGCCTAGTAGTGCATACTCTTGGATTACCCACATTCTGCAGGATCAATTCTATGCATGCTTCAAAAGGATATGGAATAATACATTTGTGCAAAGAAAAAGGTAATGTAAAGCTCCTTCAGGGATGTTTAATAATTGGCATTTACATGGACATATTGAGCAGAGCTAGACTATGTTTTTCTGAGGATTTAAACCACACCTTGATGGTCCATATGTGTGGAGTGGGACTTTCATTTAAATCTGAGCTAGTACTTCTGCAACCAAATGGATTCCAGAAGAGTGTATTTGTATACATATTAATACTGGGAATTTTACTTAGTCAGTGAGAGCACATGGTGAACGAGTACAGCAATTAAAATGACTGGAACTTGTTTTAGCCTACAAAACTGTTGGCCAATTCCAAAATTCACCATGTTCATTTACTATTTAGCTGGTGAAACTGATTTTGAATGGCCTACAGAGCGTCCAAGCATGGTGGGTTACCTGATAGGCCAATGCAACTAGTCACTGCCACTGGGGATAATGGTTGCAAGTAGTTGCATGTTGCAAGGAGTTGCATTGATGTGGACTGGCCTTACTAGGTAAATGTTTGTGTATCAGAAAAGACAAGCAAAATACAATATACCATTTGCAATAAATGATAGACTGCAGAGGCTGTTACTATAGCTTTGCCTGGAATTGCATGGGTGAAATAGGCACTCTGAATACATAAATAAATATAAATAATGGTATGCTTTTTTAATTAATAAAATAACATTTTGTCCAGAGTAAAGTATGCTAATTCAATACAACTGATGGTTGTATTTTGTCTCCCGGCATGCTCTATTATTGAGACATTTAGAGTGTGTCAAAGGTCAAGTTTCACCTAGACACAGGATCTGACACGAAGATTAAACGTATTCCCATGAGCAAGCAGGCAGGCTCTATTAGCTCATTGATAAATATGTCAGCACTTCTTGCACAGCAAACCGGTTCAAATCCAGGGTAGAAGACGAGGAAAGTTACATAGTGCCAGAAGTCTGTTCTGCAACTCTGTCCGTGGCTCGTTCAATGGAGCTCTTGCACAAGCTCTGCTAAAAGACGGAGGCGGGGGGAAAAATCTTCTCCTCCGACAACAATAGATACATTGGCTGCCCCATTCGCACCTTTTAACCAAGTTACAAAATCTGCCAACTTGTGCATATCAATGGTCTATGTGTGACCAGTTAAGTACTGTAGTCTGCAGGTAGGCATAGGCCATAGGCTACTGCCAGTTGTCCATGAGAATGGATAATGTTCCTGCATTCATGAATTAAATGTGCAGAGAATTCTAATTGGCCCAGTCACATATTTATTCCACCCTACGCGGCTGCATAATGCAGCTATAGCCGTAACAGAATAATAATAAAACGCATGAATAAATCAGAACAGCTAAGTATGAACAAGGAAGCTTTCCTGTCTTTTATCAGTGCTAGTTAATCAGTAAGGGGCGACCAGGTGCACACCCAGGGGTTATCTCACCTCACCTCAGGACAGCCCCTACCTCCGTCGCACACAGTCTAGATCAGAGGGGGGCTGGGCACCAAGGTTATCCACATGCGATAGAAAGGGCTGCCGAGCTTCATTCAGTATTTTTCAGTTGCTCAAGTACTCTACTAGTGCATTTCCAGTTTTCAGTACTTTTACGCCTACTCCACTACATCTATTGTACGTTTATTCCACTACAACTTTAGTTGCTAGTTATTTTATAGATTTTTGATTATTATTACTGAACATACATTAACAACTTCTGCTGGACCTTCTGCACAATGAGTACTTTTGCTTTTGGTACTTAAAGTACATTTTTGTTTCTAATACTTGTACTTTTGCTCAAAACTTGAGTACCGTACTTGTAACATTAACAAACTATTTGTACAATAGGGTATTGATACTTTTACGTGAAAGTGAAAAATGTGAGTCCTTCTTCCATCACTGGTATGCCCCAATACATTTGGTATTTTATGGTGGATGTGCTTTCAATAAATTAGTATCAGCAGCATTCAAACCCCCGAGAGGCACATTGAAATGATAAACTGCTGAGGCAATGTTGTTATAACACAGAATTTTGCTTAGAGCTCAATGCAAAGAAAAAGCAAAGTGAATTAGTCACCACCATGACCATGATAATGTCAACCCAACAACACAACACATTTTACTCTGCGCTAAGGGCAAATATTTGATAATTACCTAACAGTCAAGAAGGTCAAGAGGAGCCTTACCCCTGGAAGGCGCCAAAGGGTGTTTGTGTTTCTGTGCCATTGGCATAGAGCAGGTTCTGTGCTATTACTGCAGAGATAAGCTAACATTACAAGCAAGCAAATTGTGGACAGAAGAATAGCATACCTTTTTATTTAACCTTGTTTCTTCCTGGGCTCATCATCGTCATCGCTTTCCAAAAACGGATGGTACAACATGGTGTTTGGTGCCGGCCAGTGTGAAATACCTACTAAGTATTCCTTGAGTATGCAGCAAGTCCAACGAGTCATGTCATGTTCTTGTCATTGTTGGCGTGGTTTATTGTCATTCCTCGCACGGTTGGAAATACAAATCAGAGAAATAAGATACTCCGTGTCTCTTCCCGGTGTCATTATTACAACCATGCACAATACAATTAGATGGTTTATTCTGCACGAAAGTAACACAAATCATGCAAACAAGTTGTTTTGTTTTGTGTAGAATTGCTATTTAAAATACCTAATGTAACCCAGATAAAATAAGTGATCACATAAAAACACTGACAATAATCAATACCTATAGTACATAGTAGTAGTATAGTGTTAACGCTCTAGATTTTTAAACCAATGTGTGTCCAGAAGTTAATAAACGGACAGATAGCTCTAAGCCAGTTAGACACCAGTGTCAAAACTGCTCTAAGCATATCAGAAGCTAGAGTAAACGCTTAGTTCCGCCCCTCACCTCCATGCTACTTCCTTGTTGGATAGGTTTGCCCTGGAGAAAGAGAGCACATGTGATCCAGAGAAGAGAGAAAAGAACTGAATAATTATCAAGTTAGTTATCAACCTAGACTTTGTGGTCAAAGTCCTAACATAAAGTAAACCGCTGAGGTGAAAACTGAAGATGAATCTACTCGCTCACGTGTCATCCTTCAACCTTGTGGAAGGATTTTTGAGGGGAGTTTTCTGAAGAAAGGAATTGGCCAGGTGTTTTTGGAGGGATTATTCCAGTCCTCCAAAGCAGCCCACCAGTCCAGACCAGACATCGTGAAGATTTGCAAGTGAAGATTTAGCTTTTCCTTGGACAGCGGATATCTATATTCAATCAGTTTGCTACACTACGCGCGTGGTAGGACTGTGTACACTCACATTCACTATTGAGTCCTGCATTATAAATAGTAGTGGGACTCACATATTCAATTCACCTGGGGGGGGGGTTACAATGTGGGTTTAGTGAGATTGGTAAATTTGAGGCACTGTGGGCCCTATTTGCGTCAGTGCTAAACCCCTTATCCCTTAACTTCTTTGCTGCTTTTACTATTTTGAAAAACATTTTTGAATAGTTCAAATAGCCGAACTACAAGCTCACAACGTGTCGATGTAGATCAGCTTGTTGAACAATTTTAAAATGTTTTTTCCAAATAGTAAAAAAATGCACAGAAGTTTAGGGTTAAGGGGTAAGGCACTGACAAAAATATGGCCGTGTTTTTAAGCCCTTTGTTTCTTTTTGAAATTTGATATGCATTATAATCTGCTCATAACACATGTAATTACTCAAGGGCTCAAGTGCTCATAATGCTATATTTATTTTTTGCTTCGTAATGCTTTATAACCATGATAATAACACTTTATAAAGCATTCTATAATGGCATATGGTCTATATAAGTATCATTATGCAATGCTTTTACATTGAGGAGGACTGTGTTGCTGAAGGTTGAGTACGGGTTGCTGGTAGGCCACTCATTTTCTTAGATTAGATCTAAAGTAAACCCCCAGGTGCACCTAGACATTTAACTAGACCTAAGAAACCAAGCTAAACCTAGAGGTAAGCTGACAAAAGCCCTTCTAAAAAAGGGTTTTTTTACATTCCAGACAGGATCATGCGTTATCATATTTCGTGGTGTTTGTATTTTATAATACACAAGGCATATCTTTCTTTGTTCCGTTTATGGTCTGGACTCTAGTGTTATTTTATGCTTACCGTTCTCCTTCTGAACCTAGAGTTATGATCCATAACTGAGGGTAAGGTATTATCACGTAGAGGGTTCTACATTAACTTTTCCACTGAGTGGTATGGATTGCATTTCTTTGTGGGTCAGACAGACGCCAGAGGCTTCATGCTCCACTCCATGCATTCTGGTATATGTAGGAGCTGTTAGACGGGCTCTGTGAGCTGGAAATAGTGTACAGTGAGGATGATTATTGCTTCAATGCACTACATCAGTGGTTTTCAGCCTTTTTCATGTCCATTATTTATTCAGCATTTGAGCCACGGACCACCGTTTGATGACATTTAGCCTCTCCGACCCAACACTTAAAATATTTTGTTATTGTTGGATATGATTTTATTTTAATGTTAATCTAAATATTGAATCAAGCAACTTAAAAACTTTTGGGGTGCTCACAAAAGCCTGAGTAGACGTTAAAACGACCCTAAACATGTTTGAAAGTGAAAATATCCCTTTTAAGTGGCCAAGTGAGTGGATCTTCTAATCACTCTCTCTCACCTGTCTCTTTCTCTGTGTGCTCCCTCCAGCGCCACGTGGCTCCCACAGCCGGCGGGAACCGCAAGTTCAAGTGTACCGAATGTGCCAAGGCTTTCAAATACAAGCACCACCTGAAAGAGCACCTGCGCATCCACAGTGGTGAGTACAATAATTAATGGACACTGCTCTGGCAACCACAGAGAACACACGTGCACACATACTCAAGCTGTTAGTTGGTTGGCTGTTGTACGCTGTACCTCCTTTCATTAAAAATGTATATGTGTTCTCATTTCTGTTTTCTCACGCTCGCTCGCTTGCTGTAATCGAGGTCTCTGCTCAAGCCGTTAGTTGGTTGGCTGTAGTACGCTGTACCTCCTTTCATTAAGAATGTTCTCATTTCTGTTTTCTGATTGCAGTTGTTAAATCTACACACTGTTTGTATGTCATAAATTATAACAATAATACAATTATAAAATAATAACTCTTATAGAGGGTATGCGTGTGACGTCATCATCAAACCCGGAAGTTATGGCAAAAAGCTACTTTCTGGCCTTGACAGTCCATACATCAGAAAACTTGAAAACTTGAATTAGATTTGCCACAGACAAATGTGTTTCATTTTAATTCTTTTTTTTAACCCAGACTGATTGATGTGTCATTGTGCTCTCCACAGGAGAGAAGCCATACGAATGCTCCAACTGTAAGAAGCGATTCTCCCACTCAGGCTCCTACAGCTCCCATATCAGCAGCAAGAAGTGTGTGGCCAGCGCGACCGCCAACGGTGTTCCCCGGCCGCAAATCAAACCAGCAGCGCCCACTGCCCCGCCGCCTGGACCCATCATCACCATGGCCCGCACCTTGGCTCCCACCCGCGTAGTCGTGAAAGAGGACCCCGAAATCAAACAGCACCCCATCATCCAGATCAAGTCAGAACCTATGGAGTACGTTTGCAAGCCGTTGGCGGTAGCGCCAACGGCGCCGACATTAACCAATGGGGTGGTAAACGGGGGTGTGGCCGTGGCACAGACAACAATCGCAACAGTGTCCACGACGACGGGCCTGCCGCCAGGCGTCGCCATGGTGGTACCCACGGTAGGCCTGGTGTCGCCGTTCAGCATCAACCTGAGCGACCTGCAGAACGTCCTCAAAGTGGCCATGGATGGCAACATCCTGAGGCAGGTGCTGGGCACGGCCAACGGTGGCAAGCAGGGCATCCTGTTGCAGCCGGCCCAGCAGCAGATCATCAGCCTGCCTGCCTTCGTGGACCAGGACGGGACGACCAAGATCATCATCAACTACAGTGTCAACCCCGCCGCCCCCGCTACCGCCGCCCCCCTGATCCTCAAAAAAGATGCTGCTCCTCCCACCACTACCAAGACCATCACCACCCTCTCTGAAATGGTCCAGCCGTCGGACGCAGACGTGCAAAAGCTCCCCACGGACCTCAGCATCGTCAAGACAGAGCCCAGAGAGTACGAGCCCATTAGAACAACGGAGACGAAAGTGGCAGGGCTGGCGACTCAGCCGGCCACAGAGACTGTTCAGACGGCAAACCCAGAGGCCGCTGAGACGCCGAAAGCACAGAGCTCCAGCACTTGTTTGCTCTGTGATGAGTGTCCCGACGGCCTGGAGGCTCTACACCTCCTCCAGCACCGCAAAGCAGCCAATGGGGAGGCGGTGGACTCGGCTGCCCTGGACCCCTCGTTCGCCGCTCTGCTGAATGACGCGGGAGTAACCCTGGAGGAGGCGGAACCTGTGGACGACCTCCTCTCCCTCCTCAAAACGTACTTTGCCTCCAATGCCAATCCGAGCAAGGAGGAGCTGGCCAAGCTCTCAGACTCCCTCGCCATTCCTGTGGAAGTTGTCAGGAAGTGGTTTGCCAAGATGAAGGCTGGGAAATCGGTGTCTGAGAAGACTCAGGCTGCAACTCAGAACGGAGACCTAGACAAAGGCTCTGCCCAAGAAACGCCTGCCAAATCCCTTACTGGTACATCCATTACACCACTAAACTCACTCATCGTTGTCAAAAGTGAGCCAGAAGACCCAGAACTCCAGGACACCCAAGCTGAACCCCTGGACCTTTCCTTGCCCAAGCAGACACCGACTGGATCTGACACCCCAAAGTCCCCAGCGCCAACCAAACAGCAGGAGAAGCCCCTTAACCTGACCTCCCCGTCGAGGAAGGACCACATCATAGGTAGTACCATCTACATCACCTCGCCGGAGACCGGCCTCGTCACAGCAGCCCAGCTGCCCACTCTGGTGGCCCTTGCCGGGCAGGGCACAGTGGGGTGCCTGGGCGCCGTCGGCACTGTCACCAAGCGCGCCATCCTCATCCCCCAGCTCACCTACACCTACACCACTACCACTGGCAGCACCACCGCCAAGACCGTCGTGCTGAATGGACACAAGGTCTGTAGGAGTGGGCTTTAGTTCCCAAGACAGCCTTTCCTTTGTGATTTAAAGCAATGTAACGGTGCTGCTAGTGAATAATCCAGGGATTGGGTTTTTGGTTTTGCACATTATTGTCTGCTTATTTGCAGCAGTCTATATGCATAAAAAACATTTAGGAGGAAGGGAAAAAACATATAAAAGAATTATTATTGTCACCTACATACATAAAGTACTTACTAGTCTAGATTGATTATGTAATATATCTGATAAAAACTACAGAAGGGCGAAGACACAGGAGGCTGCAAAAGTATACCCATGATGTAACACAGCTGAAGCTAATCAAATTAACAATGGGTGTGTGGGGCGGTGCGTGTTCGAGTCCCGTTCATGACGGCCTTTGCTGCATGTCTCTCCCCTTCTCTCCCTCTTTCCTTTCTATCTTCACTTGATACTATCAATAAAGGCAGAAATGCCAAAGAAATTATAATTATAAAAGCAAAATGGGTGTGTTAGATTTAGGCGTGTGAAAGTATTTTATGCTTGGCACGCCCACAGCTATGGGCACACCTAAATCTCGCATATCCATTATTAATTTTACTAGCTGCAGCTGCATTACAATAGCAGCAGCAGTTGGATTCTCTCCCAGAAAAAAAGGGTGGGGAGGGGCCGGGGGTCAGGTAGAGCAGACTCATTTACATTTGCCAGGCTGGTCATGTGAAACCCCCCTTATATGTCTGTCATGTTGACACAGGTGTCCCCACCTGGTGTTGGTGCTGTCCAACGCAAATGCCTATGTAATGTATAAAAACATGGTGCCTCAATCTGAGACTTATTTGAATGCCTAAAATGTTATTTAAACCAATCTGCATGTACTGTATGTATGTTACTACAATATACAGTAGTACATGTGAAGCGGTTGGAGGTGGTCTACCTGCTCTTCCATTGATAAATGTAGACCATGACAATGTTAATGAAGTTATTTGAAGCAGATGGCTCACCGGATTGGACACTAGATGGAGAGGTTGTAGCTTTAACCTCCTATTCCTAAACCATATATACTTTGTTGAAAGTATATTCTGTTTACCATAAATAGCTGATCTACAAGCTCACAACATGACACGTTGTGACCCTGTACATTTGCTATTTTCAACGAACGTTCACATATAATGATATATAATAATATATAATATAATAATATAATGTCCAGAATAGGAGGGTGAGGGTTCATAGGGGTTAATATCAGAATGACTAGAGCACCAAAGTCTGACGTCAATATCGGTAGAGGGCGCAAATCCACAGGTTCAGGTACTTTTTATTTGCATTGTAATCCCCATAGGGGGATTTTAGACCGCCTCATATAAGAACTGTGTTTGAAAAATAAACATGTCATCCCGGCCGTTTCACTCATGGAAGAATCAACTGACTGAGAGAAAACGCTATTGTTACTGCTACTGAATTAGTTACATTTTCGCTAGAAACGGACTGTATCATATATGACTGACTGACTGTCGCAAACGATACAGAGACACCTCCCTGACAATAACGCAGAGACAGCTTGTTCATTTTTGGACCACAATGCTTATATGAAACGATTTTAAGATGACCCCATGTTATTCTCCATAGAGAAATTACTTCTGTGAACCAGGCAGAACCAGGGGATGAGCGAGTGACGTCAGGACTTCGTCACTCTATAATGACATTTGCTAATTATTGTTACATATCTCCTTCCGTTTGCAGCAACAGAAAAAGCCAGAAATCAGCACAGAGGTTGTGAGCCCGACAGAAGACCCAAATGACTCTGACTCTGCCTGGCAGCCCTACAAGAAGCGGCGGTTGTTGGACAATGGCGTTTTCCCTTGTGACCTGTGTGACAAGGTGTTCCAGAAAGGCAGCTCTCTGCTCAGGCATAAATACGAGCACACAGGTATCCTCCAACTCCTTTTTCTATACAAGCTTATACAATTAATTGTGTACCACCAACCCTAACCCAGAGCCATAGAGTAAGACAGAGTTAAGACAACTCTGTTCACTTCACGGGGCCAGTCCAATGGCGGCTCTCTTACATTTCTTCTATACATAGACTAATACATTGGAGTCTATGGGCTTGCGCGAGTCACATGACCGGGCTGTTTTCTGCCTCCTCAATGTCGCGACTCTGTCTTATACTCTATGGCTCTGCCCTAACCCAATGGTTCCCAAACGCTTTAGCGAGACCCAAAAGATTAAATTGATGTCTCCCCGGGATCCAAATTACTGAACATTGCCGATCTACAAGCTCACAACATGTAACAATGGCTGCGGTTACATGAGGGCTTTTTCATTCAGAATGAAAACTTCTGAATGAATTCATTCAGAAGTAATGTTTTTTGCTGCGTGTTTACATGGAAAAGGTCATTCCGAATGAGTGTTTACATGGACAATACTTTAAAATCCCATTATTTCATTCCACATCAGGTTTGGGGCTGGGAAGGCTTCTGATTGGATAGGGGGCGGGCGGATATGTTTACGTCCAGTGGTGGAAAGTACATTTACTTTAGTACTAAAGTACAATTTTGAGGTATTTCTACTTTATTTTCCAATTGTTTTACTTTTACTACACTACATTTCAGTAAAACAAAATAATAATAATAGAAAAACACTTTTATGCCGTATTACTTTATATTTGATGTATCCTGTAGCCTATGAGAGGTTTCTAATATAATTTCTTAATATAATTAATCGCAAAACAAGAGCATAATATAGCCATACCAATTACATGGAAACAAGCATGCACAGAAAGACCAGAATGAACTTCAATCCGAATGAGTGTTTACATGAGTCCACAATTGTTTCAATAGGATTTAAAAATGGAATAAACTGGTCAGTTACATCAGATCTAAGTTTAAATCAGATTGACCATTTTCATTCCGATTTAAGTTTTTGTAGGTGTTTACATGAGAACTTTTAATAGGATTTAACTTTTATTCTGAATGAAAAGGAGATTTAACTGTCCATGTAAACGTAGCCATTGTGAGCTTGTAGATCTGCTATTTTCACTATACTTCTTAAAAGTTGTAAAAATATATATAATTTATTACATTTCTTAGTGTTTTGTATTCATTTTCTTTTATTAAATTATTTTGAAAAATCGAATTGAAATCGAAATCGAATTTGTTTTGATAATAATGAGAAACTGAACAAAATGTGGGACATCAGCCTGTCTTGGGGTGACTGAGATATGATACATTCTGTAGATTGAGTGAGCCATCGGTCACTTGAATGTGAGCGGAGCGGAGCGGGAGCGGAACGAGGGGATTTTGACGTGAGCGCGGAGTGGGTTTTTAAATGGGTCAGATTGACTTCCGGAGCGAGAACTGTCCTCCGCTCCGAGCCGCTCAGTGCACACGGCACTGTGCAAGCTTGGCTAGCAGTTTACATCAATCATTGCTTCTCAAGCAGGCCCGGCACCACGGGGGGGTAAAGGGGATGTTTGCACCCTTAAATCAACCTCTTTGCCTTTGTGCCCCCTCAAAAATGTCAATTGCCCTCTCAGTCATTTCATCCTGGCGCCGGGCCTGCTCTCAGACTCAAGCCCAGCCCCATACGCGTAATCTGCTTCACGGACTGTCCATGAGAATACGTAGACATACAAATCACCAATGCACCGCTCATGGCGTGTCGACAGTTTACATATCTGTTCTTTTGGATTTAGACACATGACGATGGGCTACATTAGAGCATGTGAGCGCGAGCGGAGCGTGTGGATTTTGAAGTGAGCGCGGAGCGAGCGTAGAGCGGCGTGGGGGGAGATGAACGTGAGTGTGGAGCGAGCGTAACAAAAGCCGTCGAGAGCGAAGAGCGGAATTATCGGCCGCTCCGCTCCGCTCACATGCTCTGGTGCAGATGATGGCCTTAGCAACCAGCAGAAGTAATAAAAAAGTAAGACATTGTTTCAGCATCAGAGTGTACCATACTACTTCTAGTACTCTCTCTGGTACTAGTACACTACTATACTAGTACTGTATCACTTGATAAAATCAAGTGTTCAACCTATAATGCACCCACAGTACACATCTGTACTGTAGTGTAGACCACCAAGGACCAGACAAAAGTGCAGCAACATCGCCCTGACACTTATTGGAGAGGAAAGATACTGCAACCACATTTACTGCAAGAGATAGACATAAATGGAACAAGGGAGAGAAGCAGAGAGAGAGAGAGATAAGTGCACACTTTGCACAGATACACACTTATAATTCTTAGAAAATAAATACTGTAGCAGGTTAACCAAATGGAATCTTTCTCACAACCACAGCCAGCAGCAAATGTATAAAATCACAATTTACTATTTCTATAGATACACACCATTTTTGAGAATCAAGTTGGCCTATTGCATGCACCTGCTGATGGAGAGTAATGAATGCTGTAGGCATGGCAACACGTTACACTGGCTTCTAAGTTAATTAAAAACAAAATGTATTAATATATTTCAACCACTTTCTTTTTTTTTGTGGCTTTTTCTGCCTTTATTGATAGGTTGAAAGTAGACTGACAGGAAATGGGGAGAGAGATGGGGGGGGGGGACACGCGGCATATTTCAACCACTTTTTGTTTCACCTGGTGTCGGCATAGCAACTTTATAAAAATAGCAGATCTACAATCTCACAACAAGTCACGGTGCAATACGATGTATGGTGAAGTGCACAGGGCTTAAACATAAACAATACAATGTATGGTGAAGATAAACAACATAAACAAATATAACCAATTAAATCAAATCGAGGTGCAAGATCACTAGCCTAGTGACTGGACATCCCTGACTATACAATACTCTAGACTCAACTCTGACTCACAGTAACTGTCTCTCCTTCTTACTTTTCCAGGAAAACGTCCCCACGAGTGCAACATCTGCAAGAAGGCCTTCAAACACAAGCACCATCTGATCGAGCACTCGCGGCTACACTCGGGCGAGAAGCCCTACGAGTGCGACAAGTGTGGCAAGCGCTTCTCCCACTCGGGCTCCTACTCGCAGCACATGAACCACCGCTACTCCTACTGCAAGAAGGAAGGTGGCTCGGGTTCGGGCTGCAGTTCGGTAGCGCCCCGGAGCAGGTGTCTGTCGTCGCGCAGGCATGTCAGGTCAGAGGGCATTGTCCGCATGGTCCGCAGCCCCGGCGGCAGGCCTCTGTCGGACAGCCGGACTACGACGCCGCCCTCGCAGCTGGACTCGGACGAGAATGAGAGCGATGAGGACGATGAGGACGATGACGAGGCCATGTGCATGGACGACATCCGCGTCGTCCAGGTGGACGACGGAGAGTGCGAAATCTACGAGGGCAACTTCGAGGACGACGACGATGATGATGAGGAGGAGGAGGAGGAGGAGGAGGATGGGGAGGGAGAGGAGGGGGCAGGAGAGTGGAAGTCGAGAGAAGAAGAGAAGGAAGTGACAGTAGAGGTGGCAACGACACACAGGGAGGAGAATGTGAGCGACGGGGATGAGGCGATGGAGGGGGAGGAGGAGGGCCCAGAGGGAGAGTTGGCAGAGGAACAGGAAGAAGAGGAGGAGGAGGAGGAGGAGGAGGAGGAGGAGGAGGGCATGGAATGCGAGGTGCTCCATTTAGAACTAGAGGACGAAGAGGAAGAGGAGGAGGAGCGAGCAGAGGAAGCGGAAGCCGTGGTAAAGGATGTGGTTGTGGAAACGGAGGACAACGTAGCGCGTAGTGACACGAGCATCAGGGAGGAGTCGGACAGCGTCCAGCCAACAGAAGAAGTCGTGACAGGCGACCAATAAACATGGAATCAACATGATATTTGGGACTGGGGATTCAGGATATACGGAAGTCATACGCCTGATTTAAACTTGGGTCGAGTGTCTGTATCGTGCACCGGAAATAGCTGTCTACAAAGCGCTGCGATATGCGCTGCGAGAAGCTTCAAGATCGGCTATTTTCGGTGTGCTGGCCAAGTATAAGTCAGGCGATAGGTGTCAAATAAAAGAGACGAAACCACGTTTCGCCATCAATTGAAAACCACCGCGGTTGCCATGATATCGGTCCTCTACTGTGTGCAAAAACCCAGGTGTGCCTGAACTTTAAGGTAGACATTTCTTTTCTTGAGGAAACAAATAAATATCAGTGTTAAAATTGTTTATAGTTCTATAGATTTTAAAACCAGAACTAAACTTACCCATGGACTTGTCAGTATAGAGTGGAACAATTTTAGGTTTTTTGGTTACTGAGACATCTCCGGTTGGGTTCTTCTTGTTTTGTTCTGTTCAGTTTTTTTCCATTTCATCAGTGTTACTAATCTTGTTGCTCATGTTCGAAGACCTTTTAACCTGTAAAGATGAGAAAGATTTCTATACCTTTTTATTGCCAATGAAGTTTGCTAAATCAGTATTTTATTGAGTTCTACGAACAAAAACCTCTGCACTACAGTATTCCTGGTTTACCTATGGATACAACATGCCTCATGCATTGCCTGCCCTTTGGTGTTATATACATACACTAGCTAGCAAGATGTTGTTCGTGTTAGCATAACTTAGCATATGCTAGCTAGCATATTTTTTTGTTTTCCATGTTGACTGTTAGCCTTAAGGAAAAAAAGTATTCTCTCTGGGGAGGGATGGAGCGGGGGGGGGGGGGGGGGGGGGGTGATGATGAAACTGGTTTATGACGTGGCTTCTGTTCTGTTTGCCATCACAACCAAACTTTGTCCTATCAGGGAAGGCAGTCACAACCTCAAAGCCAGCATTGGGTGCTTAACTTTTTGCTACCCAGCAGAGGCCAAATGGATGATTGGAGACTTCACCCTTTTGAGGATGGGATTGGTCCTACAAACGTGGACTCCACTCAGAGGGCCTAACTGAGGTTCCTAAACAAAGAAAAATATGCCCGTTCTTATCAATCTTCTCCTTATTCTTGGTTTACTTTGGTTTTCAGTCAGTGATCAGTGTTATTCTCATACTGTGTGTGTGTGTGTGTGTGTGTGTGTGTGTGTGTGTGTGTGTGTGTGTGTACACAGTATATCGTCTCTGTCGGGTGTAAACCGCATATGTCCAAAACTGTTTCTTTTCACGATTCAAATAAAAAAACATCAAAAGTAGTAGCTCTACAAGCTCAAAACGCACCGCTTCGTGCCGCATTTCATGCTTGTACATCTGCTACCTTTGATGCTTTTGTGTGATACTGTAGTATGATCAAGTAAGGTGTTAATTAACAAAAAACACAAAGTTAAAATATGGAGATATGAGGTTTCTGCCTGACAGCGAATATATATAATCGCGTGCATGTTGTATGTGAAGGAACGGGGTTAGAACCCCACCCCAATGCCTCCAGCCTTATGCAAGACCTGTGTGCTGTTGAAAGTGCCATTGATCAGTCAGTGTTGTGCTTTTTTCTTCGCAGATGTAGCCAGTATTATGTCCCCCTGTGTGTTACACCACAACAATATTGACTAATGTTTGTTCACTTGCTTGGGTTTAAAATAGGTCGTTGACCGTTATGCTTCAAGGCATTTAAAAAGCCTGCCACTGATACATTGTTTGACTACGAAATGACATGGCCTTGGAATAGTAAAGTTACATTAAGGCGCTTCTGTGAATTATAGTCGCCTTTTCATACAACGTACCTATATGAAAATGTTTACGTATGTACTGTAACACAGCGAATTATAAAGGCTGCATAAATTTGGCTGATGGCACAATTAATTAGTGGAAACTGACAAAACTTTACCATGGCCTTATCCCAGAGTACAGATCCAGGTAACTGCATTGTCAGACAATATATAAAAAGTTAACAACTGACACTGTGATTTATAGAAATCCTCTCAATACATAGAGTAAGGTTGTTAAGATGTATATTGAGGACAAAATGTGGAGAAGTGTCATTCTTTGCTCTTAAGATTGTGTTATTTCAGCCTAGTAAGTATAACGTGTTAGATTTTCATCCTATTGTTTACATAGGCTATAACATTCTCCCACATGTAGAGGGCCACTGTAAAGTCTTTTAATTGATATCCTACATGACCATATGGTACTCAGGAGAAAAGAATGTTTACTAATGGAACAACTAAGATGAACTTGAGATAAGTATCCTGTATAGAATACATTGACTGTCCCCAGTGATGATATCAGCCGCATCAACCCCTGTTGTGGGCATGTTATTATAGTTCAACATTAAAATAAATAATAAATATTTTCTGAATTTTCCAAATGTTTCAAAAATATCTGGTTTTACAAGCTGACAATTGCGCCACCTCGCAATGTGTTGTAACTCGTGAGTTTATAGATTGGAAGTTTTAGATTTAGATTTTTAAGTATACTGTGTATGGCTGTTAACACCAGCTGAACAAGGGAAGATCAGATGTTCCAATTGAAGCATCATTTAGATCTAAATTTAGTTCCAAAGTCCATATTATATTGTATGATTAGTGAATTTTGGGTACCCCCCCCCGCCCCCCCCCACAAGTCACTGTTTCTGGGGACAATTAATTTCCCCCTCCATGATTATGAGCCATTTAGATGAGTTGAGTGCACTTGCTTTTCTTTCCTTTTCAAAGAAAATGGTGGCAGGCTGTTCCGTAGTCCAGGTAACAAACTTTAGTGAATGTGGTCCCTGTTTTTATGAATGTTTTAAGTTGTTGATTTTACCTAACAGTGTTCTTATCCAGTTTTGTTTGTTTTTTCCATGCGTGTCCTGTGTATGTTCTTTTTTTTTTTTTTTTTTACAATGGCAGTATTAGAATCCCATACCCTACCCCATGTGTACCGGTTTAGTTTTTAGAGTACTTTTTATATTTATGTGTCTTATTTTTATATTTTCTTTTATGGTTATTTATTACACATTGTAGTGTACAATACTGTAGTTTGGATTGATACAATAATATATTTTAGTATGAAAAATAATCTGAAGACAAACAGAAATCCCAATGTGTGGTTCTGGGAGATTATGTTTGTTTCCAAAAAGAAAAACACACAAAAAAAAGTATTACGTAAACACAAATTCAGTTTTAAGCTAAAATAAAGGAGAAAAAAAAGACGGGAATGAAGTGAAAATGGAAACTGTTACATGTGCATCCGCTATCAGGTCCACTGGACCTATTCCTTGCGTTGTTATGAAGCTACTGAAAACTAAAACTCTGTGATTTAAAAAAGCATGAGTCCTTGGTGTTGTCATGAAGGATCTTGTTATGAAGATGTTGCCCCTGCCTCCCCAATCTCCCCCTTTATTCCAAAACCAAATTTATATTGTTGTGCATCCCTTTGTTCTGGTCTGTGCCAAATTGTCACATTGTACTGTTATGTCAAAGGCTACATATTGTTCTCTTAACCCCCCCCCCCCCTTGAACCCACTGTCATTTTGTATTGTTTTTATTTTAGTTTTGCTCCAATTTTATGACTCCCCATCACAATAAAAATAAAAAATATAAGCAAATGTTTGGAATGGCTTGGTTGAACTCTATAATAATGCACTACGTTTATATGCACATATAGTAATCTGAATAATATGTCATGAAATGAAAGCCAGGAAAAACAAGTGTTTTAGAGGTATCATTGGTTCTCATCCTGTGGGTCGGGGCCCACGGTGTGTGTGGTGGTGGTGGGCAGGGCTGGACTGAGGCAAAAATTCGGCCTGGACATTTTCGCAGAATTTGTCCCAAACTGGCACACCACAACCAGCGTGCAGATACTCTACTGACCTTTCGGGTCGAACTCGAGGCCCATACAAATAATTTAAATACAAGCCCTTAACACCACCACATTTACAGTATAACATAAATGATACACAACCAACAGACAACTAATTTAACATTTGGCCCACACCGGCCCACCAGAGGGTCGGCCCACCGGGTATATGCCTGGTGCGTCCTGTGGCCAATCCAGGCCTGGTGGTGGGAGAACAGATGACAGAGTGAAGTGACAATTTAAGACTTTTTTTAATACCTCAACAAAAGAAGAAAAGAAAAAGACCATTAGTGCATCGTAATAAAAAAAGTATATATTAAAGATATATTCAGTGATTGCATTTAATTCAGATAGCATAACAAATTTGTGTTAATACACCTTACTATAGAGTGCGCTGACCATATAAGGAGTTCCTCTCTATCCCCAGTGAGCCCCTGGGGGTCAAAAACCCTAGTTTCGGTTTGGGCTGTGGGCCCCAAACCTCTATCCAATCAGGATAGAGGGGGGCCTTCCTCCAATCAGGATCGAGCGGTGTACGAGTAACCCAGAGCAGAGCGTGTGCACGCACAGTCAGTGTTTACAACATGGCGGAGAAGTCAGACCAACACGGGAAAATTCCTATTCCAACTTTACCAGCTACAGAAAAACAAGCTAAAAGAATAAAGATGCTGCAAGACAAGAAAGCAGCTGCTGAAGAGAAGAAAGACGTTTCTAAGGAGAAAATAGTAGTTCAGAAAAAGTCTCTGAATAAGACGAGAGTTTACATTGGACCTGCTTTTGAACGGTGGAAAAAACTCAAAGAAGAAAAGAGTTTCAGAAGCGACGCAGAAGTAGCTGTACTACTACTTGACTACTATGACTAGTAAGTAATATCTTAATCTATTGTGTAACATCAAATTTGGAAGGAAAAAATAAGTCAATGTCGACAGAAGAGAAGCATTTGTGGCACATTTTAGTGTGATTTGGTAGCTTTTGAATGACCTTTGTAACCAGACAGACAACTTGAATCGGCACCAAGCCATGACTCTCCAATTACATACAACGCTGCAAAGATGTGCACGAAAACCTTCACCAAGCATTATAGGATTTAAAGGTATATTCAGTGATTTCACTCAAAAAACCTTAGGTTTCGTTTTTGGCGGGGACCTAAGCCTTTCATCCAATCAGGATAGAGAGCCAAAAACGAAACCTAAGGTTTTTTGACCCCCAGGGGTTAACTGGGGACAGGGTGGAACTCCTTATATGGCCAGCACACTCTATAGTAGAGAGGATTATCACAACAAAACAAAAAAATAAGTGATATTTGAATTAAGTGAAATCACTGAATATACCTTTAAGTTTGTGTATAGTGATTAGCTCAAACATTTAGATTCTCGTAGAGGTTTTTTTCGATTCTGACGAATCTCTCGTCAGAATCGAAAAAAACCTCTACGATAATCTAAATGTTTGGGATATATAGTGATAGTGACCATATTTCAAAACCTTATTTGAACCTAGGTCATTCAAAAGCTACCGAATCAATTTAAAATGTGCCATAAATGGATTCTGTGTGATGGTAATTATTTATGGGACTACAAATACATGTGTTATAAACTCATGTGGATTAACCTATAAGCATAGGCCTATGTACATTTCTGCCATTTATCAGCAGCCATATTGGAAAACATGATGCCATATTGGAACCTTTTTTTATTTTGCTTATAGAAATACCTCCAGGACATATTCTCATATCAAAATGAGTAGGATAGCCCCAGAAAAGTGATCTAGTCCAAAACATATGCACAGTTGCAGCCATTTCAACTGGCGAAAACTGGAGGAATTTTGTGGCTCGAGGTTGATTATCAATTAGGGTCATATGAGGGTCATCTGTGCCAAATTTCATGCTTTTATCACCTACTGAACTATCATGTCAATTTCCCGCCTAACTACAGGGTGGAGCCTACTCTACTTTTCTGATGAATTGAAAAGGGTGGACCCTATTGTAAACAAGTGTAATGCGTTATGGTGTCGTCCACAGTTGACAGTTTTTGTATTGAGCTGTGCTTGAAATGTACTGTAATTCTCCAAACTGTTAATAAATACTGTCAATCAAAACTCTCGCCCTGTGGAGGGCAGTAATGTGCCGAAAGGCATCCAGTGACTCCAGGAGTCCAACTGCCGGAAATTACTAGAAGAAGAAGAAGAAGAAGAAAGTTGTTGTAATCTCCTCCTTTTTTCCAGAATAGACCTCGCCACCATGTGCATTTTTTTGTTTACAATATGGCGGAACAGGGTAAAATACCAATTCCAGCTCTACCAATTACAGAAATACAAGCCAAAAGAATAATGATTAGTGAATGGAAGAAAGCTGTTAGTGAACAGAAAAAAGCTGTTAGTAAACAGAAGAAAGCTGTGCAATCAAAAGCGCAATCAAAGACCCGAGTTTACATTGGAACGGCATATGAACGTTGGAGACTGATTAAACAAGCAAAGGCTTTGAGGAGCGACGCAGAAGTAGCGTTACTTCTAATCGATTAGTATGTCATATTTTACCTTGCAGTGGGTATTATAATGTTGTTACTATAGGCATTTACACTAGTTTTGTTGGTATTTAAACTTTTTACCCATTAATCATTTAGCATACTATTTTTGTACTCTGGCATCTCATTGACTGATTGCACAGTAGCCTATGTATAATGGGAGAAGTCAATACAAACAATCTCGAGGACGAAACTATGAAAAGCTAGGGTTCGGAAATAGCGCAGTGGGAGAACTGAATGCAAACTGCATTAGTGCGTTCCGGTATTTCCGAACGCGCCCCTATAAGAGTAAGAACTTGGAAGCTTGTTTCCATTAGGGGTTTAAATTCATCAGAACATTTAAAGACGTACAAATATCCACTAATATGAAAAACAGGAAATCATCATATAAAGAAAGTAAAAGGGGGGAAACATGATAGAGAAAAGTAGCCTACTGCCGAAGCAGACAACCCGCAACACTCAAGGTAGAGAAAAAATCCTAGCCTCGAGGATACATGATACTGATAGCATGAAGGAAATGCCAGCCCAGCACTCAATATATGTCCTTTTCACATGCCTTATTTACCTCTGACGGTCTGACCTCTGCCTCTGACGAGCAGACTGCTCTTCATTCTGTTTCTATCGGGAAAACATGATAGGCCTACGCCCATGGGGAAAAACATCTGACAAACCTAAATCTGTTTAGTTGCCGCTTGAGTTTCATTACTTTCATAGCAACTGTCTTACTATTGCTCAGTGCTGTTTTTTATTGCTAATAAAGAATTCAACCAATCAATGTTTATTTATTTATTTTTCAGCTACGACTGTATATCCAAGGGTGCTCATTCGAGCATTGACGTGGAATTGGAAAGGTATGTTTTTTTCCTTTTATGTTAGAACTTAGAATCTAACATAAACACATACCATGCATAAACACATAAGTCGATCTAAAGACTAAATAGTTCCAACTCCTTGCAATAAAACAGTTTTAAGGCAGTCCATACCAATGCAACTTGCAAGGAGTTGCATGGGTGTGTGGTCTGGCCTTAAAAGGATCCCTGGCTAATTAGACAGATATGCCTTAAAACTAAAATAAAAAAAATAAAAACACCTTAAATATTTTATTTCTTTTATAAATAAAGAATCTTTCAGTCAATAGTACCAATCGCAAGTTGGAATGTATGGGAATAGATTTGCTATAAAAATAACATAATACTTCCTATGGATAATATGAGCATCAAAGCAATATTTTAAATACTTTGTATTTGCACGTGCATTCCATATATTCCATAGGGCTTGACCACACATGGACATATGACATCATCAACTTGCGAGTAGAGCAGTTCCTATTGAGTCATTGAGTGGAAGATTCTCTATTCATGAAAGAAATAAAATATTTAAGGTGTTTTTATTTTTACATTTATGTTATTGATTGGAAGTATAATGTTTAAGGCATATTTGTCTTATTAGCCAGGGATCCTTTTAACAGATAAAAAGAGTGGGTGAAATTATTATTCTGTACAAACTCGCAACTCCTTTATGGAGGAAAATAAATCATATGCGTAGAGAATAAAGAGAAACACATATAAGAATTAGACATACATAGGCCTACAATGTCAATACTACAATGTCAAATATAAGTATACACCAGAAAAAGGGGCGGCAGCACTGGGAACCAAAACAGGGTAGGCCCATGCATCCAGCAAACCCAACCCAGTAGTAATTTTGAGTGGCACCGTACAAAGCCATGGGTGAACGTGTCAGTCGATTCATATGTTATCAGTGTATTATGTCGGGGGCATGGAAAGTAGGGGGGACTAATATTTACTATTCTATGCCTATCGATACGCAACTTGAACGGCGCTGAGTCGGCTCTGGCGGCCGTCTCAATGCTCAGCTCAGCGATTCGCTCGGCGGTGACTCACGTGGCTCAAGGCCACCAGAGACGGTGCGCCTCCGTCATGGTCACAAAACATAACTTTATCTGTAAAATATAAATTGTTTGCAGTTGACACAAAGATAATGGCGTAATCCAGGTATGGATTGAAAGTCGATTGACTTAACGAGCTATGCTGCTTTTCCAGACCCTACTACTAGATTGTAACAATGCCAAACTCATGTAAAAAAAAAAAAAAAGGAAAAACCATGCCCAGTAGGCGAGGGGTAAGAAAATCCCTGCCCAGTAAGGGAGGAGACAGACAGAAGCCGCTGAGGGCTGATTTCACCCAACACCGAATACAGGGCACCAAATCAGAGGGGCCACTAGGTACCTGAGAAATCTAGGCACCATGCTGATGGCCTAGTAGTGGTTAAGGTGCATACGATATGTGTGCAGGTTCAATTCTCAAGCCTGACGACCTTTGCTGAGTGTCTCCCTATCTCTCTCCCTGTTTCCTGTCACTCTCCACTAAAATAAAGGCAGAACATACAGTATCTTAAAAAAATGTGAGTGACGAGGCAAGTTTATTTGTATGGGTATTTAAAAGTCCTTTACTCAAGACATATAATAAAAAATAAAAAGTACAAATTTAACAGAAAATAGAGAAAGTTAAATCATCTCAATGAAGAAATTCCTATCATCACAATGATAGGCAACTGAAAAATATAATTTTATTGGACCCTGTGCACTGCCCTCCAGTAGTACCTTCCTAGACTATGTTTTTGTCCTGCAGGAAACACTGTGACCAACGTATGTGTCTTCTTATAGTTGCATGTCTGATGATGATTCGTCACCAGAAGAATGTGGTTTTCAGACTCAGAGAACACCAACCCCACCTCACGTTTCAGAGTCTCTTTACGACCGGTGAGTCTAAAATTCAAAGTTGAGAATGTTTACCCTGACAATGGCAACTGGAATGTGACGCTTTGTTGTCAAAAGCAGAGCTTGTTGACATTAGATGCGTGTGTGTGTGTGTGTGTGTGTATATATATATATATATATATATATATATATATATATATATATATATACACTGTATATATCCTGCGTGTGTGTGTGGATTAACATGTGATGTCATGACATACTTTTAATTTGTGTTTTTTCTATTCACTTGGTACGGCCATAGTTGTCATCACAAATGTGATGAGGTCGGATATGGCCGAATTTAGGCGTGTTTTCCGTGCAAAACTAATGCTTGGAATGGATTCAGAATCATAAACCCCCTAGTTTGACATGTCACATTCTACTTAAAGTATGATGAAATCTTGCCTTATAATGGTTGTCTATGGTGTGTTTGGCATTTCTCCCTTGAGCAATGATTTTACTTTCGCCCTTTTCTGTAAAATTTTACATACTTTATTTTCATCCCCATCCCCTCCATATTTCTGACAGAAGGCGCTAAGGGGTGATTTCACCCAACACCGAATACAGGGCACCAAATCAGACACCTGAGAAGTCTAGATACCAGGCTGATGGCCTAGTAGTGGTTAAGGGTTAAGGCGCATACGATACCACATGTCTGCATGTTCGATTCTCAAGCCTGACGACCTTTGCTGAGTGTCTCTCCTGTATTTCTCTCTCCCTGTTTCCTGTCACTCTCCACTAAAATAAAGGCAGAACATACAGAATCTTAAAAAAAGAAAAAGTGATGTGAGTGACGAGGCAAGTTTATTTGTATAGGCATTTAAGTCAGTAGGCATTCAAAGACAACACATTATGAATAGGCATTTGAATATAATGGAGAAAAAAGGAAAAAAAAGTACAAATTTAACAGAAAGGGGAGAAAGTAAAATCATCTCAAGGGAGAAATGCCTATCATTTATGATATGATAGGCAACAGAAAACAGGAAGTTTATTAACCCCGTCCCCGTGCACCCCCCTCCAGTAGCACTGTCCTAGACTATGTTTTTGTAAAATACAACATAATTATATGTCTTCTTGTAGTAATATGTCTGATGATGATTCGTCACCTTTGACACCAGAAGAATGTGGTTTTCAGACTCCGAGAACACCAACCCCATCTCATGTTTCCTCGTCTCTTTCTGACCGGTGAGTCTAAGGTGCTGTCTACACGAGGACGTATTTTGCGTTACCCGCACAAGTACTTAGCCGATCTGCCCTTTCTGACACACAGAGACAGGGTTTTGGGGGACTTAACCGGTTCTTTTTTAAACCGGCTCCCAGAGTGACAAACTTCGGAGACGCTACTTTGTCGTTTCCGTGTGTACAGCGTATCACAGTAGTATCACAGCTATTTTATATTTGCACATAATGTCTATAAATCTCTTCTCCGAAAATAGCCGATCTGCAGCCTGTGAGCTTGTAGATGAGCTATTTTCGGATTATGGAGATTATTTTACAATATAGGCTACATCAACATACATGACTACTATACATCCATATCTAGTGTTTATTTAATCACTCGTTCCTAACCTGTGTGTGTGTGTGTGTGTGTGTGTGTACTGTGTATATATATATATGGAAATGACAAAAGTACCCCTTCCAGCCTTCCAATATTCCACAACCCATTTCCCTTCTTGCATCCATCCCTGTGATGTCTATTTTAAGGGTGCTGTCTGTGAGTGTTTGTGATGGCATTACTCCAATCCACCTTCAATCCTCAGCTCAACACACCAGCTGAAACGAAATGATGTTGATGAATGTTATGGAGACTCTGTTGAGGTGAATACCGATGACACCACTTACATCCCTGCTCCATCTGTGTTGACAGAGTCAGCACTATCGTAAGTCATAGCTTAGCTATAATAATGGCCAGTTGAATATAACCAGTGCAGTATAATATAATAGTCGTAGTAATCGTGCCAGTACTACTAGCATAACAGTCACTTGTTCTGGTATTGATTATATAATTTGTTTAATGTGTCCCTTTCTCTCCTGTCCTTTAAGCAGACAAGACTCACCCTCCATAAATGATGTCGCTAAATACATTGTGGATGAATACTGTCTCCTCGAGCTGTTTGAAGACTGTCCAGAGTGTGGCTCCATGTGTGAAGTCCAGAAGACGCCAACAGGGACCTTCCTGGCTGTTGATCAGTTGTGCTCCAAATGCCACTTCAGCAGAAACTGGAGGAGTCAGCAAACAGAGATGGTATTTAATAAAAGCTAATTATGTATATATATTCATTATATCTTGAATATTGATGTGAATAAAGGAATGCTGAAAAACAAACATATTACACACTCATAAATAGGCCCATGCACGGGAATGTCTTACCAGCCATTAATACAGATTATTTTTTAAATATATTATATTTAATCCCTACAAGGCCAGGATTTTGCATGCGTGTGTGTTTTGTATTTCCGTGTCTGCTGGTCGGTCTCTTGTGTATCTGTGCACAGCTAGTCAAAACCACAGAATAATCAACTATTCATTCATACGGCCCATTTTTGGTTAAACTATTAAAATGGGATTTTTTTTAATCCATACTAACCACCTGTTAATAAATGGTTCATTATCCGCTAGACAAATTAGCCAAAGTTCCATAGATGCAAATCTTGGACATTTTTAGCCCACTTTTAACAGATGGGCACACCTCCAAGCTAAACCAAATGTATGTAATGTAACTATGAGAGAATCATTCCAACTGCAGACTTTACTAGTCATCTTATCTCTTCTCCATCTTTTACAGGCAGTCCCCTCTGGTGACGCTCACAGCTGCACCGGTGATCCAGAGACAAGCCACCTCAAAGCCCACATCCGTGTCCACACAGGAGAGAACCCCTATCAATGTCAGCACTGTGACAAGTCCTTTAATCACAATGTTAGCCTGAAGAGTCACATCCAGCGTTATCATGGACAAGTCCCTGACCCAGGAGAGAAAGTTCAGATAGAGAAGACAAGTAGGAATGAGTCTGAGGTAGAAAAAGATGAAACAATTGAAATGGAGAGCAGTGCTGTTGATGCTGAGGAGGCAGAGCAAAGTATGGAAACATTGTGCAACGCTGAAAATGGTGGTGATGAGGAGGAGACAGTACACCAGTCCACTGGAACAGACCACCTTCACTCCTCACTTCAACATACCCAGTCCTTTCAACCCTCTAAACTAAAAGACTCCTCTGATGAAGGACAAAATGTGGAGGTGAATGAACACAATTATTTTCAAATTTTGGATCCCTTGGAGCACCACAATATAGACGACGAGCTTCCAGGTGGTGAAGGACCAGATGGCAAGCTGGATAGTGGAGATCACAGTTCAGACATCGATTATGCTCCCCTTAAGTATCACAGTAGCGACAGTGACTCAGATTCAGATGACAAACATACAGATAAGAAAACATTGCCTCTGTCCGCATTGGGAAAGAGGAAACTCTGTTCTGAATGCGGAGCATTTTTCTTCAGTCAGACTCGGAAGGCTCACACGTGTGAGTACAAAAAGCCTTATTCTTGTAATGTGTGTGGGAACAGATATTTATGTGAGTTTACTCTAAAAGCTCACAGTAAGAGACACAAGGATGGCTACAAGCATGTGTGTAAGTACTGTTTATCAACCTTCACAACGAGGGCAGACAAACTTGTCCATGAGCAGAGCCATCTCCCTGCAGAGAAGCCCTATCAGTGTCCTGACTGTCCAGAGGTATTTGCCAAGATGCGAGAGCGCAATGACCACCTGGTGACTCACAGAGGTCCCAAAAGACATATTTGTCTCATATGCAACATGGAGTTTAGAAGTAAGCATATACTGGAAAGGCATGTAGCTGTGCACACAAAGGTAAAGCAGTTTGTATGTGAGGTGTGCCAGCGCTCATTCACCCAGTCAAACTACCTCAAATCCCACATGCGTGTCCACACAGGAGAGAAACCCTATCAGTGTCAGCACTGCGACAAGTCCTTTAATCACAATGTTAGCCTGAAGAGTCACATTCAGCGTTATCATGGACAAGTCCCTGACCCAGGGGAGAAAGTTCTGCTGGAGAGGACAAGTAGGAATGAGTCTGAGGCAGAAAAAGATGAGACTCAAGAAATGGAGAGCAGTGCTGTTGATGCTGAGGAGGCTGAGCAAAGTAAGGACACATTGTGCAACGCTGAGAATTGTGCTGAGGAGGAGGCAAAACAAGAAGACAGATGTACAAATAAATATCCTAGGCCCACAGGCCTAGGATATTTAGACCTACCTAGAGGAAGGCCTAAGAACAATGCAGTGATCACCTCAGTTGACGCAAACCAATTGAAGATACAGATATGCATCGGAGATGAGAATGAGGAAGGTCAGGGCAGCAGTGACACGGCAGATGTGGAACAAGAGCTTGACAGTGACTCAGATTTTGACCCAGCACCAGCAGGGCAGAGAAGCAGTAAGGTCAGAGGGAGATGTAGAGTGAAGCAAAAGTAGAATCCATTGGTCTGGCTGTCCTGTAAATCAGTGGTTCTCAACGTAAAGTAAATAGAAAACTATAGATTCTATAGAACAACAACAAAATAATGGCTATTTTGATCATAGATTCACTGGTATCTCTCTACCTAAAGGACATAGACAGTAAAGGGATACTGGAATGATTTTTTATTTTCTGGCAGTGGAGCTTGAAATAAAAATAATATAATATATAAATTCCACAAATCTCTGTGAGTCTGTATGTGAGTCATGTTTGTCATGGTATCTCTAGAGCTGTGCTTGGTGTGAATGGCCCAGCTGCTCAACAGTGTGACACATTGGGACACACTGAGATCAATTTATTAAATTCATCCCATCCAAAGGCCTACAAATATGATTTTTTTTCATCACCCAGTTGTTCAGCGTTTCACTACAAGGTACAGGGCAGAGTGGTGTGAAAGTGGTACCATCTCTAGGGTAGGTCTGAGCTGGGCTAAACGCGTATATCTATTCTACGTCCGAGCATAGACGTGGTAACGCCCCTCCTGCCTCTGATTGGCCTACCGACACTGCCTGTCTTGCCCCAATGGTCTAACCAGAGTGACCAGACTGTCCCCTGAGACGCAAGGTTACGCCGTGGTGGGAAATAATACAAGTACAAGAGAATGGCAGCTTGGCACGCGCAACAGTAACTTGTAACTTTTATTTTTGTAGAAGAGGCAAACTAATATTATTTATGCCGTTTGCTTTGATTGATTTGCACGATTTGATTTGGGTGTGTTCTAAATGAAAGTGTTAGTGTTGATTATCGTCTATTAATCTAATTATAGTAAACCAATACTATTATACTAAAATAAATAAAGATCAAGATCCTTTTTACAGTACAATAATGTTTCAAGTTTACACTGTACACACTCGGACGTAGAATAGATGTACGCGGGCTAAGCGGGGCCAAGGCAGTGATGTATAACCCTACTGCTACTGATTGGTCGGTGAATCCTCAACACATCTTGTCACAACTTGCAACTGATTTTAGTTTGTGAGTTGCAGCTGCTATCGATGCTTGATTGTTTTTATATATTTGTATCTGTGAGATGTGTTTTAATATTGTTTGGTAGCTCGGTAGTGTACAGATATACAGAACCAAATACATGGATAGACACGGCCATTCCTTAAATGGACCGGTTCGCAGCCGAGTGTATGGCGGCTGGGATGAGGATCAGCGTCTCCAAATCTGAGGCCATGGTTATCAGCAGGAAACCGGTGGATTGTGCAGTCCGGGTAGGGAATGAGGCATTACCCCAGGTGAAGGAGTTCAAGTATCTCGGGGTCTTGTTCACGAGTGAGGGGAGAACGGAGAAGGAGATCAGCCGGAGAATCGGAGCGGCAGGGGCGGTATTGCAGTCGCTGTACCGCACTGTTGTGACGAAAAGAGAGTTGAGCCAGAAGGCAAAGCTCTCTGTCTACCGAGCAATCTTCGTTCCTACTCTCATCTATGGTCATGAAGTGTGGGTCATGACCGAAAGAATAAGGTCACGAATACAAGCGGCTGAAATGAGTTTTCTTCGACGGGTGGCTGGCATCGCCCTTAGAGATGGGGTGAGAAGTTCAGTCACACGAGAGAGACTCGGAGTAGAACCGCTGCTCCTTCGCCTGGAAAGGAGTCAGCTGAGGTGGTTCGGGCATCTGGTTAGGATGCCTCTCGGGCGCCTCCCTAGGGAGGTCCTCGACGCATGTCCCACAGGGAGGAGACCCCAGGGCAGACCAAGGCGCAGTTGGAGGAAATACATCGACTCACTGGCCTTGGAACGTCTCGGAATCCCCCAGGAGGAAGTCACTAATGTTGCTCTGGAGAGGGAAGTCTGGAGCTCTCTGGTGGAGCTGTTGCCCCCGCGACCCGACTACGGATAAGCGGTTGAAGATGGATGGATGGATTCCTTAAATGGATCGTGACATAAAAAAATATGTTATTCTTTTTTATTTTTTTGAGGGGCGCTAGCCCCTCCTATATACAGGTTTAATGTTTGTCTTTAGTCCAATGTTTGTTTAAACGCTATTGACAATGAAGGGAAAACTTACGTCATTTTGTAACTCATTACGTCATATTGTCTCTTTATTGTTTTAATGGTTTGTGTTGGCACCGTTTTTGTTTCACCATTACATCACCTAATCAACATGAGTTAGATTTTAATATATTAGCGACCTCTCACTTCACGCAGGTGTGACCTCACCACCGAAAATCCAGACTATGAATAGGCCTTAAAACAGAGTTTATGACAACTCCGTTCACTTCATGAATGGAGACTGGGGGCCAGTTCAATGGCGACTCAATAGGCCTGAACCGGAAGTTTACGGAATGCATTGGCTTTACAGTGACAAACGAGTTACATGAACCACGTGACCGGCCTGTTCTGCACCCTCAATGTCGTAACTCTGTCTTACTCTATGGCTGGGACGTAGCTGACCCCTCAATAAGTAACTATGCACTGGAGAGGCATGTAGTTGTGCAGCACAAAAGCAAACTAAGTAACTAGTTACTTTCACATTTTGAGTAATAATATTACATTAACTTTTTTCCAAAAGTAACATGTTACTATTTTCCTGAGGCTTGGTGGAACTGTGGGTTTGAGTGTTTAATTATGGTAGACTGGGTTGGGGTCGAGTTGCTTTGCAGGTTGCTGATCCGCTCTAGATCTAGACTCTAGGGTGGATACGGACACGATGCGCACAGACGTACTTGTCTGTACGTGTGAAGTATCCGATGCTGAAGGGCGGGCCTTAAACCGCCCGGAACACGGAACAACAAGTGTGTGAATCCTATTGTTAAACTGCAAGAGAAGTAGACTATGGCCCAATCCCAATTGCCTCCCTCAAAATGACGTCAGCTGTAAGTGCTTGAGGGTGAGAGGCTGCAAGGGCTCCAAATTGTTGTGAAAGAAATGGGACAGCACTTTGAAGATGAGTCTGCAATTCATGACACTTTGCATCACTTTATAAAAAGTGTCCTTATTCACAGCCAGTGCCTACCTACATGCTTGGCCTATTTATACATGTCTATCATGTCTATTTTAGTATTTAAGCTGATCGTTTTATTATTAGTTTAATAAATACACTTTCCTGTGTGATATGAGTTGTAATATTCATATATAATATTCATTATACAATTCATTTCCATATTCTTTTACTTTGCTCATTAGTCATTTCTCATCATGTTTCCCTTATTATTATTATTATTGTAATAATATATAAAATATGAATAAACATATAGCCTAGCCCTATATCCTTCCATTCCGTCTCCTCTTGAGAACAGTGAGAAAGCACTATTGTGTTTATTGACATTCTAATCGCGATACATAACTAATTTGCATACCTAAATGATTGACGTTCGGAGGATCCCATAGTAGAGTATTAAAAGGAGGATCCCCCTCATTCCACTGGTAACGCTATGAACTGGGTAATTTCTTTGCCAAAATCAGCATCGACGCTGACTTTGGCAAAGGGCACATAAAGGGGCGGGGCTGAGCCCTCACTGATTTACCGATTTCAAATGGGACATCCCTCAAGGCCTCGCAGACTTCACGTGAACGCGCAGCTAATTCAGTGAGGGGACCGTACCTATGTTCCCTCAGCTCTATGTTCCCTCAGCCTACGACAACCTACCTCCTCCCTCACCCTAACCCTAACCTCCCCCGGGGCAGACACCTAAACCTAACCGCAACCCTCTCCCGACCCGCAGCGCACCTCGGGGCTGAGGGAACATAGGGCTGAGGGAACATAGGTATGACCCCTCAGTGGGGGCTCATTGAGTCAACCAGGGAATGGATTGGGATTGGGCCAAATTAAACATGGAGGAGTTGGAGGAGGGAAGGAAGTATTCACATTATTTTGACTATGTCCGTGATAACGAGATGAACATTATTGTCCGCTGCAAGTTGTGCAAAGGGAAGAAGGTGTGGTGTACACTATACAGTACACTTTTCAGAGTTAAATAAACACTGCAGAAAAGTAACTAGTTACTTTTGGCAGGGAGTAATAAGTAGTGTAACTATATAACCTTTTTTTTAAGTAATAAGTAATAAATTACTGTTTAAGAGTAACTTTGACAACACTGACTACAAATGTGGCTGAGGTAGAAAAATATGAAACAAATGAAATTGAGACCAGTGATGTTGATGCTGAGGAGGCTAAAACAGATGAAATGGAGGGCAGTGGTGTTGATGCTGAGGAGGCTAAAACAGATGAAATGGGAGAGCAGTGGTGTTGATAATAATGAGGATGAGCGAAGTAATACATTGTGCATCCCTGAGAATGGTGGTGATGAGAAGAAAGACAGGAAAAATAAAAAGGTGCATGGGTAGACTTATAGGAAGGCCTAAGAAGAATTCAGTGATCACCTTAGATGATGCGAACCAGTTGAAGAGACTGTTGTGGTTTAGTAATGAGAAAGGCCAGGGAAAGGGTGACTCAACAGATGAGGAGCAAGAGCATGACAGTGATCCACTTTTCGAAGCAATTAAAAGGAAGAAGAAAGGAAAAAGAAAGAAACATGCAGACCTAGAGGGAGACCTAAGAACATGCAGTGAGGGTGAGGCTTTTATGTATTATCACTGGGCCCCACCAGTGAATAACCCCAATCCCATAAGGACAGGGAGATGTAGAAATATGCAAAGGTTGGTCTGGCTGTCCTGCAAATCAGTGGTTCTCAACGTGGATTCCGGAAAACCCCCAGGGGTACTTGAGAGGTTTCCACGGGATCCTCGATTAAATTATTGATATCTTCACAAATATTATGTTAAGTAAATACAACTAGAGAATTTTGATCAGTGTTTCACACTGTTCTCTTTATACCTACCATGGACAGAAAAGGAATACTGGACCAAATGACAGGCCAAATTGGACCAAATAATGTTGACTCAAACAAACATGTAAAGGGGCATTAGACTAGATTTACCCAGAAAACAAATCTTATTAAAGATTGTGACATAAAATTCAATTCCACCAAAAAAACGAACTTTGAACATTCAGTGTATTCTCTGCTGTCTGGACTGGACGTGATTATTTATGCAAAAATAGCTCATCTGGTTGGACGGCAGTGTGGTATCTTATTTTGGCTTCTCTGAAATATTCTCTCTTCCTTCTACTAAAAGGTATTTGTGACAAACAATTTTGTTTTGTTATTTTTTCACATCAATTTCACAAAAAAGGAACTTTGAACATTCAGTGTATTTTCTGTTTTATGGGGTTTTCTGAATAATTAGGCTGAAACGGCTCATCTGGTTGGACGGCGGTGACATACGTATAATACTGCTAAACCTCCGCCCCCTCTCCCTCTGTTTCAGTAATGATGGCTTCTCGAGATAAATCAATCTGCTCTGTTGTTGGCTGTGTCAATCAGCACAAGTCTTTACACTATCCCCCAACTGGCCTAAATGAAGACACACGCTCCAGATGGATGCATTTTATTTTTGATGGTAATGTTCCATCCGAGATGTCAAAGAAGCGTATCTTGGTGTGTGCACATCATTTCCTCACAGAAAGTTTTTCCAACCTTGGTCAATTTCAGAGTGGATTTGCTAGCAAACTTTTTTTGCACAAAGGAGCAATACCCAGTGTTCGTGTCCCAATCCCAACTGTAAGTATGTACTTACGTATATATAAGCGCTGCTTTGTGTTAAGTTGTTAGGCACAGGCACATGAACTGTTGATGTTGTTTTGGTTGTCTGATCACGTGGACTAGCAATGCGTGTGATATAATCATCCACGTTAGTCATTTTATATAATTTAAATTACATATCCCCCTTGTTATGCAAACTTGTACAGTATGTCTGGGACATTCGTGTGCATGAGGAGCATAATATGGCTTTACTTTAGCCTACTGCTGTTTACAAACATCTGCCCATAGACCACGTTGAATGGAGTCGCTAATTGTGGTTCACCCCTTCAGTACATGTAATGATAGTCTTATGATAAATAACACATTTGTATCTGAATTACTTTGTTACGTTACAGCGACATACGGCCCATCAAACGGACATGGTTCAACCATGGAGTATTAGGGTTCAACACACACGTTGCAAAATATGGAGCCCTAACCATGTCCGTCCGTTCCAGTCGAGAAAAAGTGTGTGTCAGTAAAATCATTCCGTTGAAATGAGACTGTTCTGTAGCTGTACGAAGGAATTATTATAATAAAGCCGTTATTATTGTTGTTTTCGTTTCCTTGCCGTTCGCCACAATATTTCGGTCTTGTTGCATTTTTTAAATGGTTGTTGAAACCGTCGCAGAACAATCCGTCTCGCAACTAAAGCCTTTCAGAATAATTTCGTGTGGTTAGCCTTTCTGTGTGCTGTGTGGAAAGGTCCCCCAGAGAAAAAGTTTGACAACCGCCGCCATTGTTGGTTTTCACGACTCGGACTCGATATTATCATGTCTAAAGCTAAGGGTAAATCATCTGTAAGGTCCCATAAATGTGCAGTTAGAGACTGTATCAACCAAAGCTACGCTACTCATGCAGTCCCTGTTCAAGATGACATAAAAGCGGAATGGATTCATTTTATTTTTAACGGCAGCCTTCCTACAGTGATCAAGTCGAGTCTTTTTGTGTGTCAGAATCACTTTACGGTGGATTCTTATGAAAACTTGGGGATGCATACGGCTGGTTTCGCAGTAACCAGGCGTTTGAAGCGGGGAGCAAAACCAACAATCCGTCAGTTAACTGTAAGTAGCCTACTTAAAGGCATATTATTATTTATAGGCAGCATTTAAAATATTTATACGGTTCTTCTTCTATCGATTTAAATGGCTGGTTACTACCAAAACATTTCCATACCGCCACCTACTGTATGAAGTATAAATCTTACTCATTTACAAAATTCCACACAAAGTGATCCCCTTCCTTCCATATTCTGTCCATTTCTATATCCCAGACCCTGAGGCCTGAGATGATGACATCCCATAGACATAAAAAGGTTCCGGCTCTGGGGTGCATGTGAAATGGAAGGCACCATTTTCCAGAGATTCCTTGCGAAGCATGAGTGGAAGCGTGGCAAGCTTCCCTGTGTGTAACATAAGTCCTGGAAAAGATGTGCTGTGATTGGCCAGTAGTCACTTGAGTGACAGTGAGAGGCTCGTATGGTATTTTCAGCGGATTCCGTCGTTCTTCCGGGTTTTTGATTGATTGAAATATTTATTAACAGTTTGTAGAATTTACAGTACATTTTAAGCACAAACTCAATACAAAGACTGTCAACTGTGAGTGGACGACCCAATTAAGCATTACACTTGTTTACAACAGGGTCCACATTGTTCAATTCATCAAAACATTTAAAGACATACAAACATTTAGAGACATACAAATAGACATTTCTATGTAGCTAAAGAACAGAACAGGAATTCATCATATGGGAAGCAAAAAAGGGAAAAGATACAATATACAGTGAGGGAAAATGGGGTGGGGGGGATTCAGATTTTACAGAGGCCAGTTTCGAATTGCAGCCATCCGTAGGTGCCCTTTGAGAGCGGTTTTGAAGGAGTCAAGGGATTCACATGTCTTAATGACTGTTGGTAGGGCGTTCCACATTTTGGTGGCATAGGAGCGAAAATAATTTAGTCCCTTGTTTGTGCCGAATCTGGGTTGTACATGGTTTGTTGAACTCCCTCTGGTGTTGTGGGTGTGGACTTCGTTTACATTAAGGAAGTATTTAGACAGGTACATGGGTATCTTGGTGGTGTATCGAATCTTGTGGACCAGACCTATTGCAAGATGCTGTACTCTGTCGACGACCCTAAGCCATCCCAGCCTGTCAAAGTGGGCAGGGGTGAGGTGGGTTCGGGGGGTGAGGCCAAGTAGGAGCCTGACCAGTTTGTTTTGGGAGGTCTGGAGCCTTGTTTTAAGGGCCTTTGAGGTGCTGTGGTACCAAGAGGTGGATGCATAGTCAAAGAAACCTTGTACGAGGGCTCCTGTTAAGGTCTTCAAGGTGTTTTTGCTGACCAGTGAGGAGATCCTGTAAAGGAATCTTGTTCTTTGATTGACTTTTTTGATTACGTTGGTGGCCATTTTATCACCGGAAAGATTGGCCTCCAGGATGGAACCTAGGTAGGTAATTTGATCTTTTCGTGTGATAATATTGTCACCCACTCTAACCAAGAAGCCATCTGCCTTGCTGAGTTTACTATTTGATCCGAAGAGGATGGATTCAGTTTTTCCCAGGTGTAAGGATAGTTTGTTATCAGCGAGCCAGGTGCAGATTCTACCGAGTTCAGAGCTGAGGGTCTTTTCAACCTGCAGTTTGTTCCTGTCCGAGACCAGCAGTGCTGAGTCATCTGCGAACAGGAACAAGTTGCAGTCACAAGCTGAAGTCATGTCGTTAACATAAATTACGAACAGTAAAGGCCCTAGTATGCTTCCTTGTGGGACGCCACAGCTCACTGGGAGGGGAGGGGACAGTGTTCCGTTCACCTCCACCATCTGTTCTCTCCCCTCCAGGTAGGATTGCATCCAGCTCACTGATGTGCTATCAAAACCAATAGCTTTAAGCTTGTTAACCAGTATGGAGTCCTTGAAAACGCCCCCAGTCACTAGTTTTTATTGCGTCCGAAGGTCGCAGTTAACTATGGAATCGTGCATTTCCCATCTTTGTGTGTGTTTGTGTGTGCCCCAGGTGAGAAAGTATGTGACATCACGTGACATCATCAGGGATGGAGCACTTGACATCACGTGACATCATCAGGAGCACGTGTCATCACGTGACATCATCAGGGATGGAGCATGTCACCCATATATGGAGATCCCTGATGTCATCAATATTAGCCAGCAACTCTACATCTGACCTCAAACCCTTAGATCTCCATATATGGAGCTGACCTGTTCTGACATTCCATATGTTGATTCTTCCCCATCCATCCTTCCTCTTTGATGTCTCCCTTTTGACTGATACCTGTCCATTTAAACTAGACGGGCCTGCCCCAAAGTTATTCGTGCAGCCGCGCCCCGCAGCCGGCAAAAACTAGAGTTCTTAACAGGCCTGAAAATTAAGATCTTTAATACCCCCCATGCCAAAGCGCCAGAGCTCGCCCAGCAGTCTGCTGTCACCCAGGCGGATGCGTGAACGCGATCTCGCCCTCAGGGTGTCTTACTGGTAGTTTTACTGAAGTTAGGTTTAGGTATAGTTTCACTGAGGTTAGGTTTAGGGCAGGCTGTCAATTACAGCGACTGGCCAATCACAGCGCACCATTTACTCAAACTGGAGATGCCAGCGAGAGACATGGAGGAGTCTCATGAGTAACGTCACTTGGAAGCGTGCCTTCAGCCATAGAGTTATAAAGGATAGAGGGCGGACTGCCCCGCTCGCTGCTATTCATTTCAATGGAAGTTTCTCAGTGGTGTTTTGAAGCACCCGGAAGAACGCTCTACTTCTGCAGTCGAGATTTTCAAGGATGCAAATTTTATTTATTTCATATTGCGTTGTTAAATCAAACAGCTAGGGTGATAACTGCATGTATACTGTACAGATGCCTCTGCCTCTAGAGGGCGCTGTGGACCGGGGCAATTTTAATGGTGACGGGACGCAACGCGGGCAGTGGAGCCACCCTTCATTGATTAAAAAGGGAATATTCTGTGACGGTGACGGAGACGCGACGCTGACGCGCCCGGTGGAGCCCCGGTGGCCGGTGTTACGCTGTACTAGCGGGTTCATACATACATTGTCATCAGAATTTCGTTAAAAAAAACACGGGTTGTGCAGAGCTCTCCTTTAAGTGTGGTACAATGCTCTCTGTTATTTATTTTCACTGATCAGAGTTTTTTGTTGAAGTGAGGGGCACTCTTATCATCGTATATCATCCATTCATTGTCAATGGGAATTTAATGTTTGTAAGACTAAAATCTACACTATAGCAAGGCTAGCGCCCCTCAAAAAGTGGTGGTGAAGTATTCCTTTAACAATTCTGCTATGATCTGCAACTAGTAAAGATGCAAAGAATATGTAGAATATGTTTTTGTGCTATTAATGTATGCATTCTTGATTGTTATTGTTTTTATTGTCTTTTTCCCCAATAGAGTTCACCACAACAAGAAAACACCAACAACCAAGGTTACAGCACAGCTCCCATGTTGAAAATTCAAGTTGAAGAGCGTGACCAGGTTATTGTTAACGACAACTATAATGGATACTACACACGCACACACACACACACACACATACACACACACACACACACACACACACACACAATGCTGTGTATATTATATGTACAATGTAAGTGTTACATTCTTTATATTTAGTCTAAAGAAGAACGCTCCATTCCCATTGAAAAGCATTGGCATAATCCACCCTCATACTTAGAATTAAACTTTGGTATGGCCACCCCCTAACCCAAAACTCTGGCACTGCACTTTAGTGTGGACAGGCAGAAACGGAGACCTTTTTGTAAAACTGACACAGACATCCACATTTGTTGACCATCAATGTTGTAGATCTGAATTACACATATTACTAACCTTGTTGTCTTTGCTAGTTGCTGTTGCAGTTAAATTATGCACATTATACTATACATACTGCCTATACATGTGCAGACTATTAACTAATTATAAATATGTATCATCACTTGCAGTCCTTTCCATAAGGGCTAGCTGCCAGCCAAACAGCGTTTAGAATTTATTTTCAATTCTAAAAACAAAACAAAACAGAACCTTCTCAGACTGATAGTCTTCCATGAGACCAGACCACCTTCACATTTTCTGCACTGCCGACCTAACCTATTCCAATGTGTTCTTAGGATAAGGTATTTCTGCAGTACCAACGTTCCAGGAACATAGGTTGCCAGACTGACAGAGCTGTTGTTCATTCTGTTGGCACCCAGCTCTCCAAGAATACCATAGTCCAAGTGCATCGAAGAAGTAAAGGTTTGTCAATTGGAATATTTCTAGTTATTTTTGTGGTGTGTTGCCCCAATATCCACTTTCATATTACAGTGTCGTGTGAAAATAGTACTATTTTGGATTATATCTAAAGCTATTTTTTTATTTGTCATATCGTGTGAAAATAGCCAGCTCACAACTTGCTGTGATGTGACATATTGTGAGCTGGTAGATTTTATATTGTTTGACCCGTCCTTTCTAAAAAGTTAAAAATAAATAAATGCCAATTGTTTTTTTGGACATTTTTTAAATGCCAAAAATGTGTACACCAGGTTGAAAGTAGTTAACAAACAAGGCTATGTTTCCAATTAGGTTCTCAGGCAACTGTGCTAACTGTAAGTGTTGCCATTGGTACACCAGTCCAAAGACCATCTCCAATCCAGAGCTCAACATTCCGGAAGCCCTTTAAACCCTCTAGACGAGGGCTGAAACAAGATGACCATGGAGTCTTCACTGAGCCTTACATCCCTGGAGAACCTGTCTCGACAGAGTCAATGTTATCGTGAGTCGGCTCCAAAGCATAATGATGATAATGGCTAGTTGAATAGAACTAATATAGTAGTAGTCTCACGTAGCCATTCAGTGATTTCACAACCTCCAAAAGCTATATAGTCCATCATATCCATATAATTACATCCCGAAATCCGAGACAGGAAGCTGTCAACTGTTCCATTTCTGCAAGCTATATATGCTTAGATTTAGATTTATTTAAATATATTTATATTTGCACCACTGAAAAGACAAAACGGAAGTGGGGAGGAGACTTTTCCGTGTATGACGGAGGCATTTGAAAATTGTGGGAAGCAAGATTATGGCTCGCGACACTAGTGTAGTAGTAATACTATTACTGGACTGCACTGTTTTTCATCCATTCATGTGGATATGTTCCTCTGTGAGGAATTTACTTTCCCTGCAGACCTCCCATGTGGATTTATTTTGTTTGGCCTGTTAAGTTTCTGTGTTTTTTGCGCCGTGTTATGTCTAATCATGCACAGCACATAGTAGTATACCTGCCGCTATGTGGACCTTATGTACTAACTACACTGTATCTGATAATGGTGCTATGCTATGCATATACTAGCCGCAATTTGCAACTCTAGGTTTTTTTATAGTGGGATGAATCTAGAGATGCAACAAGCTCCATCCACTTCCTAGTCATCATTTTTGGTTTGCGATCTGCTTGTCTTAAACGACGTTAAACTCACCAACATTGCAGCTGTAGTCCAAGCTTGAATTATCCTTTTTCAATCTGCCGAGCTTGTTTTTCATAAAAATCCACCGTAGACAAGTGCTGGAGTTTGGAAGCACTCGTCGTACATCACTGAACGGCCCTGCGTTCAACCTGTTTCGAATTTGCACATAATGCAGGAGGCAGCAGCGCGACCCGTTAACAGAAACGAGTGCTTCCAAACTGCAACACTTAGAAAAATAATCACTTGCAGAGGATGTCTTGACAGAAAGTAGCTCATAACATGTCTACGGTGGATTTTTATGAAAAACAAGCTCGGCAGATTGAAAGAGGATAATTCAAGCTTGGACTACAGCTGCAATGTTGGTGAGTTTAACGTCGTTTAAGACGAGCAGATCGCAAACCAAAAATGATGAATAGGAAGTGGATGGAGCTTGTTGCAACTCTAGATTCAACCCATTGTAAAAAAAGCTAGAGTTGCAAATTGCGGCTATGCATATACATTACCTTATTTATGTTCTGTTGGACATGCCTATATAATGTTAACATTTCCCCACCTACTCTGCCTGCTCCTCTTCTTCATTTCATTACAAAACAACAAAATGATTGAGCAAACGCAAAAATGTTGCGTTTCACTTAAATCAGTGATGTGACAAAAGTATAGTAGTTGTATTACTTTTGGTATACACTGACACTTGTTTCATGTAGCTTTTTTTCCATTTGTCTCCTATTCATTGTGTAGACAAGCCTCACCCCCCCTAAATGATGTCCCTAAATACATTGTGGATGAATATTGTCTCCTCGAGCTGTTTGAAGACTGTCCAGAGTGTGGCTCCATGTGTGAAGTCCAGAAGACGCCAACAGGGACCTTCCTGGCTGTTGATCAGTTGTGCTCCAAATGCCACTTCAGCAGAAACTGGAGGAGTCAGCAAACAGAGATGGTATTTAATAAAAGCAAATTATGTATATTCATTATATCTTGAATATTAGTCATTTAGGTTTTTTTCGACCAATGGCAGCTTCTAGGAACATCTTTGAATGCAGATTGTGGCCCCTAAATGTGTCACAGAGATTACATTTTTTGGGAGCGTTTTACTTATTGCTGGCTGTCTGAATACCAAAGAATATTAGATTAGATTAGAATTTTGACACATTATTGCTTATAGCAGCTTTAATGTTGAATATTGATGAGAAAGGAACGCGTTGAATAACAACACATTCATGAATAGGTCCATATTTTCTTTCTTTATCTCCCCAAGGCCGGAATAATGGCAGGTGGAGATTTTAATTTACCAACCGCCTCAGCTAATAAATTGTTTATTATACAAACTTCCCACCTTTTACAGATGGGCACACTACCAAGATAACCAAATGAATGTAATGTAAGTTATGTAACCACGAAAGAATCATTCCAACTGCAGGGATTACTGGTCATCTATTCTGTTTTACAGGCAGTGCCCTCGGGTGACTCTCGTAGCTGCACCAGTGATCCAGAGAGTTCTGCTGAAATTACTGAAATTATTGGTTTTAGTGATGACAATGACACCTCTGGTGAAGAATCTGGTGAGGTGGATCAGGAAGAACATAATTCAGACAGTGATTGGGATCCACAGGAAGAACATAATTCAGACAGTGATTGGGATCCACTGGAGCATCAAAATATAGATGGCAAGCTTGCAGACAGTGAGTCTGATGCAGATGAAAAACATGAAGAGGATTGCCACAAACTCTGTCCTGAATGTGGAGCTTTTTTCTACAATCGGAAGACTCACACATGTGAGAACAAAAAACCCTATTCTTGTAACTTGTGTGGCAAGAGATTTTTACGTGAGGGTTTTCTAAAAGCTCACAGCAAGACCCACGAGGATGGCTACAAGCATGTGTGCAAGTACTGCTTCTCAACCTTCAGAACGAGGACAGACAAACTTGTCCACGAGCAGAGCCATCCCCCTGCAGAGAAGCCCTATCAATGTCCTGACTGTCCAGAGGTGTTTTCCAAGATGCAAGAGCGCAGAGACCACCTGGTGAGTCACAGTGGCCCCAAAAGACATATTTGCCTTGTATGCAATATGGAGTTTTCAAGTGACGACAAACTGCAGAGACATGTAGTTGTGCACACAAAAGTAAAGCAGTTTGTATGTGAGGTGTGCCAGCGCTCATTCAACCAGTCAAGCCACCTCAAATCCCATATACGTGTCCACACAGGAGAGAAACCCTATCAATGTCAGCACTGTGACAAGTCCTTCAATCACAATGTTAGCCTGAAGAGTCACATACAGCGTTATCATGGACAACTCCCTGACCCAGGGGAGAAAGTTCAGATGGAGAAGATGAGTATGAATGTGTCTGAGGTAGAAAAAGATGAAACAAATGAAATGGAGAGAAGTGATGGTGATGCTGAGGAGGCTAAAACGGATGAAATGGGGAGCGGTGGTGTTGATACTGATGAGGCTGAGCAAAGTAACATATTGTGCTTCCCTGAGAATGGCGGTGATGACGAGGAGAAGAAAGAGAAGGTGGGAAAAAGAAAAAGGTGCACAGGTAGACCTATAGGAAGGCCTAAGAAGAATGCGAGACTGTTGTGTTTTAGTAATGAGAAAGGCCAGGAAAAGGGTGACTCAACAGATCATGACAGTGACCCCATTTTTTAACCAAGCAAAAGAAAGAGAAGGAAAAAGATACAGGAAGACCTAGAGGGACTAGGGAGGCCTAAGAACATGCAGTGAGAGGCTATTATGTATTAGTGATGATGAGAATGAGAGAGGCCAGGGAAACGGTGAAAAGGTGGGGCTCAATCCCATGAGGTCAGAGGGAGATGATGCAGGTCAGATGGAAAGAAAGCAAAGGTAGAATCCATTGTTCTGGCTGTCCTGTAAAATAGGTGGTTCGCAACGTGGATTCTGGAAAACCCCCAGGGGTACTTTAAAGGTTTCCACAGGATCCTTGACTAAATTATCCAACTAGAGAATTTCAGAATTTTGATCAGTGTTTCACTGTTTTCTGAATACTGGACCAAATAACAGACCATATTGGACCACATAATGTTGACTCAAACAATAAAGATGTTTTAGAGATTACATTTACCCAGAAAACAAATCTGGGGTTCCATGGCTAGCCCTGATGCTTATCAAATTGGGTATCCTTGAAATTAGAAGGGTTGAGATGAGAATCACTGCTGTAAATTACCATTTGAATTTGCTGAAGAATGACATTGAAATGTTTTTTTTTTGGTAGAGGAGATTGAAATAAAAATCTATAAATTCCACAAATCTGTCTTTATGAAAGTCTTAAACGTATTTTCTGCTGTATTGTCTGGGGTGTTCTGAATAATTAGGCTCAAACAGGTCCTCTGGTTGGACCGTGGACTTCTTCGTCACAGCCCACAAACCTCCCTGCCCACCACTTCTCTCCCCGCCCCTTCCTCTCCTAAATAACATGTTCGTGATGCTGCTGTAACCGTAATAATGGATGCTAAAGATCGATCAATCTGCTCTGTTGTTGGCTGTGTCGATCGACACAAGTCTTTACACCATCTCCCAGCAGGCCTAAATGAAGACACACGCTCCAGGTGGATGAATTTTATTTTTGATGGCAATGTTCCACCTGTGATTTCAAAGAAGCGTCTCTTGGTGTGCGCTCATCATTTCACAACAGAAAGTTTTTCAAATCTTGGTCAATTTGAGAGTGGATTTGCTAACAAACTTCTTTTGCAACAAGGAGCAATACCAAGTGTTCGTGTCCCAATCCCAAATGTAAGTATTTATATCGCAATGCTTTATGTTAAGTTTTTGTGCAGTACTATATTTGAACATCAATGTTAGTTGTCAAATAAATGAAATAGAGAGCGCCATAGAGTATCAAGCCTGCAAATAAGCCAACTCTTCCTGTTTACTTCCTGGTTGAGAGCTAGCAAATACTTCAGAATAAGACCTCGGTCAATTCAGTAAAAAGTGTCAGTAAAAACATCCCGTTGAAACTGTTCTACAAGAAGAAATTCTAATAAATCCGTTATTGGAGTTAAGTTGTTTTCGTTTCCTTGCCGTTCGTTAACTTCGCGTCACCAGGCTTGAGGCTTTCCACAGCCGTTCGCCACAACATTTAGGGCTTGTGTGTCCACAATCTGGCAACATGGTTCAACGTCAACATGTGACCACGCAGCTGCAGAAGATCACCTCTGGTGGAGCTAACTGTTACACGTGCATGTGTTTACATCTGATTCATCATCCGAAATAAATTTATTTCCCTCGTTAATTGGACTCTGTAACACCATGGCATCTGGAGTTCATCGCTGTTCAGTTGTTGGCTGCAAGGACTTTGGCCTCTCGAAACACACAGTCCCTGCTCAAGAGGATATCAAATCGAAGTGGATTGATTTTATCTTTGACGGCAACGTTCCCGCTAAAATGCCCGCTAAGATGTTTGTGTGCATAAATCACTTTTCTCTGGATTCATATGAAAACATTGGCATGATCAGGGCTGGTTTTTCAAGGAAATGGTTGTTGAAACCGGGAGCAATACCAACAATCCGTCTCTCAACTGTAAGTCTTTCAGAATAATTTCCTGTGGTTAGCCTTTGTGGAAGGTGTATTGTGGAAAGGTCCCGGGGTCCTCCAGAGAAAAAGTTTGTTGACAACCGCCGCCATACTGGTTTTCACGATGTCTAAAGTCTTAAATCATCCCATACTTGTGCGGTAGGTATCAACCAATTATTACACATAGTCCCTGACTCCCTGCTCAAGAGGACTTTAAATCGGAGTGGATTAAAAAAATAAATTAACGGCAGCGTTCCTCCACTCCCACCAGTGATCAAGCAAATTATTTTTCTGTGTCAATCACTTTACGGTGGATTCTTATGAAAACTTGGCGAGTTGGCGATGCATCATGCATACGGCTGGTTTCGCAGTAAGCAGGCGTTTGAAGCGGGGAGTAATGCATTGCCAACCGCTCTTCACAGATTAATCACAGAATTAAACGGAGCCAATTATGCTGGCTGGGGTGTTTTGTTTTTCTGCAGACACCCTCCTCTCTTCTATCGGTTTATTGGCAGTTGCCAAACCATTTAATGTGCATTACCGTCACCAACTTATATTTTTCTCTTTTTCTATTTCAAAATAATCCCATTCAACAAACATTGTCCGCTCTGTTATATGTCTCATCAGTGATGCAAATAACCTGCATCCTAAACACAGCATTGGACATAGGCATCGTCACAGCCTCAGGTAGAGTTGCATTAAATATTTTCACAATTTTGTCACAATTAAATTGAGACAATCGTGTCACTCTGCCTGACCTGAAGACACAGGTACTTCCCAGTGTATGTGAATGGTCATATGATGTGTGTTCAGTGATACAAATAGCCTGCATCCTTAGTAGACTCACTAAATTGAGAGAGGACAAGATCATGTCACCCTCTGGGGGTCCTGGGATGCAATACTGTACTCTATAACAAAAATACAAAATACATACATAAATGGATGCACCTGGGACGTATCCTCAGTGATGTATGTATCCCAAGGTCATCGGGGTTTCGGTTCGGGTCTCGCAACATCATACCCCTCACTCAGGTGACCCAGCCGGGAGTGATCAAGTCCCGACTTACGTCCCAGTAGCTACCCTCGATAAGTCCCATTAGGGAAAGACCAGGGCCACACAATCCGTTCCTCCTGAACTACTCTGCCGGGACTGGGAGGTACCATTCTGGCACATGGAAGGACTAGGCTCTGTGGGTTGACACCTGTCCGGGCCCCTCCTACGTCTCACCAGGTCCACTCCTGCTCTCACCAGGTCAGGCCCTGAGCGTTGCACCAGACTCTCAGCACCAGGCATTTTATTCAGGAATGGTGGATTCTCAAGCCCCAACGGTTCCGCAGGCTCCACCTTGCCCTTGGTGGTGCCACCGGCTCCGCTTGAGGCTTGCATGGCCCTCCTAAAGGCCTCACCGTGGGTTTGTTGGGCTTCTTCCTCACGGAAGACACAGGCTGGGGCGCTAACCCATACTGCTCCCGGGTGCCGTCTAATTTCCGGCTGCCACCCATCTCTCCGGTGGTCACCAGACTATTCCTGGTTGTCACTTAGTCTATTCCTATGAGTCACTATAAATAGAAGAACTATAACAAAATACATACATAAATGGATGCACCTGGGACGTATCCTCAGTGATGTATCCCATTGGTCATCAGGGTTTCGGGTCTCGCAAAATCATACCCCTCACTCAGGTGACCCAGCCGGGAGTGATCAAGTCCCGACTTACGTCCCAGTAGCTACCCTCGATAAGTCCCATTAGGGAAAAACCAGGGCCACACGTACTCTAATGTTGTTGAAGTAGCCTTGCCGAGCCTATCTCCTGTTTCTGTAGCGTGAGGCAGCTTGATGTACTGTACAAGTACAACCCCTGGACATGACGCTAGTATGTCGCAGGGACTTACCCCCAATCCAACCCTTGATGCTGAGTGTCCAGCAGGGAGGCATTGGGTTCCCTTTTTACAGTCTTTGATATGACCCGGCCGGGGATTGAACCCCAACCTCCCAGTCTAAGGGCGGACACTCTAACCACAAGGCCACTGAGCTGGTACGTTGTTGAAGTAGGAATCATAAACTGTCCCTGGGGCTCATCTCCCCAGGGACATTTTATGAGTCCTACTTTGGGACGCAGGGGTGGTCTTTTAGAATCTTTTAGATTCTAAAAGACCACCCCTGGGTCCCACCATCCTAGGACCCATTACATTGAAAACCTATTTACATCACTGCCTCCTATAAAGTCGGAGACTCGGAATAGGCGTGAATCCCTTCCTCTCTCAGGATAATGTCCAGATCCTCTCCACTGACATCCATCACATCCAGAAATGTTCTTGCTGCATCCAAAATAATCGTAATCCTTTATGATTTGCCTTTTATCTCCCCCGCACAATTAATCACCATGGTTGGCAATAAATGCCAGAAATCTTTTCTTGTCCATGTAGATACCCCGCTCAGCTCCATTTCACCTTTCCCCCCCGCTTCCTGTTCAGCCTGTCGTGAAGCCATCCTTTCATTGATTGCTCCCCTCCACTCTCTCCACTGCTTCAGCGTATGACGATGACGTCTTTCCTGCTTTACTCACTTTAATCTCCTTATTTCTCCTGGGACACTGTGACGAACCTACGTAATGTTCACCTTCAGTGCAGGGCCTGAGTTAGGACCCCCTGAGGGGTCGCGACCCACATGTTGAGAACCCCTGGCCTAACGTACCCTGTCTCCAAAGTAACCGTACCATTCTTGTCTCTTGGCATACACCGTCAACATAATTGACAAATGCTCCTTTCTTCACTGACAGTGGTTCACCACTTATTACTCCCTTTCTTCAACTCTTCAACTCTATTCTCTAGACGAATAGATTTTATCCATAGCGTTACCAACTCTCACTGAGTTGACTTCTTCAATCTTTCCGACAATCAACTTTCTCACAGCATGTGGATCGCTGAAGAGGTGGTGATGTAATATGGGAAATTGATACAACATCTCAGTCACAAACGTGATTTCAGTATATATATCCCCCAAATCTCCTGGTTATCAATATCGTTCGTTCATGTGAAGTGGTTTGTTTGTGCTCATTTGTTGAAATGATGGAAGTCGCTATGGTGAGTCACCAGTTACCACCCCCAGACGACCACCACTGCCTGCCGGGTTGAAACCTGGATTCTACCCGTACAGGAGGGAGGAATCGTCGGGCACAACGGTGCTCATTGGCCGTGAGAGGTGCGGAGCTGTCGTGGCGAGGAGTGCCTCCAAAAGCTATAACTATTTTGAACGCTGCATCGCCGGGTGACCATTTACTTAACATCTTTTTAGGCCAGTTTTGAAGAAACTGGCCTAAAAGGATTCCTTTAACAATGCTGCAGAAACGATCTGCAATTAGTAATGATGCAGGGCATTCAAAGAATAAGTAGCTTATGTTTTTGTGCTGATACATTAGTGAATGTATCCATTCATTGATATTGTTTTCATTGTCTTTTTCTCCAATAGAGTTCATCACAACAAGAAAACACCCACAGCCAAGGTTACAGCACACCTCACATGTTGAGAGCTGAAGAGCGTGACAAGGTTATTATCATTAACGACAACTATAATGGATACTAGATGTGAAAACATTTTAAAAACGTGTGTGTGTGTGTGTGTGTGTGTGTGTGTGTGTGTGTGTGTGTGTGTGTGTGTGTGTGTGTGTGTGTGTGTGTGTGTGTGTGTGTGTGTGTGTGTGTGTGTGTGTGCAAACACTGTAGATTATGTACAATGAAAGTGTTAAATTGCTTTATATTGTTATAATACTCATTAGCATAGAGCTCTTGAGTAACCAGAAAATGCATTTTCAGGTTGAGATGCCAATTTTATCCAATCAGGAGAGAACTGAATTTGGTGTGATCTCACAAAGAAATAAGCAGAAAAAACTGGAACTATATAAAATTGAAGCTGATGTAGGCCTATTAGTACTTTCTCCATATTGGCTGAAGATTTCTCACCCACCTGAAAATGTATTTTCAAATTAACACTATACTAGTACTAGTATCAATGTAGTGCTCTAACGATGTTGCCGAAATGCTCTGCAACTAATGATGCAGTCAGGGCATGTTTTACATGAATGAATTTATTTATTGTTGTTTACATTGTATCTTTCACCAATAGTGTTCATTCCAACAAGACATCCACAACCAATGTTACAGCACACCTCTCATGTCGAGAGTTGAAGACCGTGACAAGGTTAGTATCATAGAAGAATCATCAAAGAGAGGTTGTGGCTGTACAGGCTAAGCCTGGGAGATAGAAACCTTTGTGACACACAAACTAAACTGACTCATGTCCAAACGAAAGCTCAAGTTTAAAAATGCTATACTTCAGTGTCACCAAATATTAAAATACAATTTCCCAATAAATATGTAATATGTGCAAAGAAATAAATTAAATCATGAGCAGTCAACAAAAATGATCTCTCCCAGTTACATATGGATACTGAATTACAGGTATTACTATACTGACCTTGTTGTCTATGCAAGCAGCTGTTTGTGCAGTTCAATTTTGCACGTTATACATTAATGCTACTACTGCCTACATGTGCAGGACGCAAGCTATAGACCAGTAGATCTACTTAGGTAACACCACTTGCAGGGCTTTCCATAAGGGCTAGTTGCCAGCCAAACAACATTTAGAATGTATTATTTTCAATCTAAAAAAAAACCCACAGCCTTTACCTTTAGTTTCATGAGAGCACATCTTCTGCACAGATTTCTCAAATTTACATAAGGATGTCTCTTTTGGCCAAACGTGGCAAATGTAACATTAAAATAATAGATATTTCAATAAATGTGTATTGTCCATTCTAAACATATGTGTAGCTTGCAGGGGTCAGTGTTTATTTATCGACTTCACTTTACTTAAATTTAAAAATTATAATCAATTGGGAGGGGGTGGCAGAGTATTCTTTGCTTCATCTGAACTAAACTAAACCTATTCCAATGTGTTCTTAGGATAAGGTATTTCTGCAGTACCAACGTTCCAGGGATATAGGTTGCCAGACTGACAGATCTCTGAGATCTGTTCATTCTGTTGGCACCCAGCTCTCCAAGAACACGCTAGTGCATCGAAGAAGTCAAGGTTTGCCAATTGGATTATTTCTGGTTATTTAATAACTGTTATTTTTGTGTTGTGTTGCCCAAATATCCACTTTCATATTACAGTGTCGTGTGAAAATAGCCAATCAACCAGCTCACAATGTGCTGTGATGTGACACATTGTGGGCTGGTAGATTAGCTATTTATTGTCCATTTCTAAAAAAGAAATACAAACATGTAAATGTTTTCTTAGTTTTTTTTCATTTGTTGGACATTTTTTTAATTGTTTGCTGAAAATTGTTACGCCAGGTTGAAAGCAGTTAATGAACAGGCTATGTTTTCCAATTAGGTTCTCAGGCAACTGTGAGTGTTGCCATTGGTACAGCAGTCCAAAGACCACCTCCAATCCAGAGCTCAACATTCCGGAAGCCCTTTAAATCCTCTGAAAGAGGGCTGAAACAAGATGATGATCATGGAGTTTTCACTGAGCCTTACATCTTTGGAGAACCTGTCTCGACAGAGTCAATGCTATCGTAAGTCGTCTCCAAAGCATAATGATGATAATGGCTAGTTGAATAGAACTAATATAGTACTAGTCTCCACACCATTCACAACCTCTGAAACCTAGAGTCTACACCTCTCAAAATTTGAGAGAGGAAGCTGTCAACTGTTCGTCATTTCTGTACCAAAAAAAATCTCTTAAAATATCTTTATTTAAATTTCCATTCTATTATGTTTAGATGATTTTGTGTGTGTATGTTACTGGAGACGGGACAGTTTTTTCTCCCTTCATGTGTGTTTCTCTGTGAGGAATTTACTATTTTATCTCTTATTCATTGTGCAGACAAGCCTCACCCTCCATAAATGATGTCCCTAAATACATTGTGGATGAATACTGTCTCCTCGAGCTGTTTGAAGACTGTCCAGCGTGTGGCTTCATGTGTGAAGTCCAGAAGACGATAAGAGGAACCTTCTTGGCTGTTCATCAGCTGTGCCTCCAATGCGACTTCAGCAGGAACTGGAAGAGTCAACAACTGGAGGTTATTTAAATAGTTAATTAGTATCCATTATATCTTTATTCATGTTTAATATTGATAAGAAAGGATGTGTTGGATAACACGACACAGTCATGGATAGGTTAAATGTTTTCTTTAATTTTTTATCTCCCCAAGGCTGGAATGATGGCAGGTGGAGATTTTGCTTGTGTGCGTGCATCTGTCTGTTCACAGCTAATCTTTACACTTTTCATGCATACTCCCAGTAGGCCAAGGAAGGCACAATGGCACATGTGTTTTTTCTTGAATTTAGATTGCTGATTGCTGCATATGCCTGCCTTTAAAAATAAAACATCGGTGGTATATTGTGTTACTGTTGGGTGTCTGCAGTTTTCATCAACAAACATATTAGGATGATGATGTTCTAATTATAATATCCTGTTTAGTACATACTCAATGGCAATCCGTACCAACCTCCTCAGATAATTGTTTATTTTACAAACTTCCCAACTTTTACAGATGTGAACGCTACTGTACCAAGATAACCAAATTAATGTAATGTAAACACGAGAGAATCGTTCCAACTGCAGAGATTACTGATCATCTATTCTCTGTTTTACAGGCAGTGCCCTTGGGTGACCCTCGTAGCTGCAACAGTGATCCAGAGAGTTCTGCTGCCGTCATTACTGAAATAGTTGGCTTTAGTGATGAAAATGATTCCTTCGATGAAGTATCTACTGAGGATGCAGAGACTTCTGTTGCTGCCATTACTGAAATTGTTGGCTTTAGTGATAACAATTGTGAAGTTTCTACTGCGGATCCAGAGACTTCTGTTGCTACCATTACTGGTTTTAGTGACGAGAATGACCCTTCGGATGAAGGATCTAGTGATGAAGAACATCATTCAGACAGTGATTGGGATCCGCTGAAACACCACAATAGCGACAGCGAGCTTGCAGACAGTGAGTCTGATTGCCACAAACTGAAACTCTGTCCTGAATGTGGAAAGTTTTTCTACAGTCAGACTCACACATGTGAGAACAAAAAGCCCTTTTCTTGTAACATGTGTGGCAAGAGATTTTTAAGTGAGGGTCAACTAAAAGCTCACAGCAAGACCCACGAGGATGGTTACAAGCATGTGTGCAAGTACTGCTCCTCAACTTTCGGAACGAGGTCATACAAACTTGTCCACGAGCAAAGTCATCCCCCTGCACTGAAGCCCTATCAATGTCCTGACTGTCCAGAGGTGTTTGCCAAGATGCAAGAGCGCAGTGTCCACCTGGTCGGTCACAGGGGCCCCAAAAGAAATATTTGCCTCATATGCAACACAGAGTTTTCAAGTGACCAGAACCTGCAGAGGCATGTAGCTGTCCACACAAAAGTAAAGCAGTTTGTATGTGAGCTGTGCCAGCGCTCATTCACCCAGTCAACCCACCTCAAATCCCACATGCGTGTCCACACAGGAGAGAAACCCTATCAGTGTCAGCACTGTGACAAGTCCTTTAATCACAATGTTAGCTTGAAGAGTCACATCCAGCGTAATCATGGACAAGTCCCTGACCCAGGGGAGAAAGTTCAGATTGAGAAGACAAGTAGGACTGAGTCTGAGGCAGAAAAAGATGAGACGAATGAAATGGAGAGCAGTGCTGTTGATGCTCAGGAGGCTGAGCGAAGTAAGGACACATTGTGTAACCCTGATGAGGAGAAGAAGGAAGAGAAGGTGGGGAGAAGAAGGTATTATAAGCCCTCAGGCAGACCTAAAGGAAGGCCTAAGAAGAATGCAGTGGTCACCTTAGATGATAGACTGTTGTGTGTTAAGAATGAGAAAGGCCAGGGAGAGGGTGACTCAACGGATGAGGAGCATGACAGTGACCCAATTTTTGAACTAAGTAAAAGGAAGAGAAGGAAAATGACAGACAGACCTAGACGGAGGCCTAAGAACATGCAGTGAGAGCCAAGGATGTATTAGTGATGATGAGAGAGGCCAGGGAAACAATGAAAAGGTGAGGCTCAATCCCATAAGGACAGAGGGAGAAAAATGCAAAGGTAGAATTCATTGGTCTGGCTGTCCTGCAAATCAGTGGTCCTCAACGTGGATTCCATGGCTAGCCTGATGCGTATTAGAATCGTTGAGAATCACTACTGTAAATTACTTTTTGCTGAAGAATGGCTGATGTTAAAATGACGTTTGTTCTGGCAGAGGAGACTGCAATAAAGAATATAATATAAATTCCACAAATCTCATGTCTATGGTAGTGTGTATCGTCCTCCCTCATATCTTGAGAACCATCCAACCAATTGACTTGATACACATAGAAGACATAGTTGGAGCGCTTTGTGGATACTTCCTTTAATACAGCTAACTGAAAATGTTGTGTTTTGCTGACACCCAAAATTACTAGTGTAGTTACTAGTGGCAAGTGTGTATGTCAGTTGGATCAGTCGTTAGTTCTCCAGAATCGGCATGTGCTGATTCAAAGAAGAATTATGGGAATCACCCACAGATTATGGGCAAACATCTTCTCTTCAAGGTTCAGCACCAGGGGTCTCTGTTTGACTAATTTGTACCAGATGGCAACAAATACAAATGGCACAACCAGTGCAGAGTAGGCCGTACAACCAAGTGTCTCTTTTTCCACAAAGAAAATTACACAGTGGTCTGAGATAATATTATTAAAAAAGACAAATGACAAACATCATTTGTGTTCTATATTTTTGTTTAAACAATGAATTGTTTGAATAGTTTGTTTACTCTAGTCTAGAGGATACTTTTATTTATTATTATACACCATGTGGCCACAGCACAGCTGCAGAAGATCACCCTCTAGTGGAGCTAACTTCTCATTACATGTGGAGCGTGTGTTTACATCATCCGCCATTCTTTTCTTTCGCTGCCTGGACTCTTTTTTTGATTGATTGAAATATTTATTAACAGTTTGTAGAATTTACAGTACATTTTAAGCACAAACTCAATACAAAGACTGTCAACTGTGAGTGGACGACCCAATTAAGCATTACACTTGTTTACAACAGGGTCCACATACCTGTAACATCATGGATAACTCTTCTGGAATTCACCTAGCCTCATATGGAACTAGAGGTCCAGTTGGTGAAAAGACCTGTTCAGTTGTTGGCTGCAAGGACCAAAGCATCTTTACACACAGAGTCCCTTCTCAAGCGGAGATCAAATCGAAGTTGATTGATTTTATCTTTGACGGCAATGCTCCGCTGCCCAAGAAATGTAGTCTGTTCGTGTGCAAGAATCACTTTTCGCTGGATTCATATGAAAACATTGGCATGGTCATGCCTGGTTTTGAAGGAACATGGATTTTGAAACGGGGACTCGGAGCAATAATGCCAACAATCCATCTCTCAACTGTAAGTCTTTCAGAATAATCTCAGTCTGGAAACGTAGTCAGACTAGTGTACTTGAGTAAAGATGGAAAGAGATCAGCATATTGAATGTCAGAACAGGTCAGTTCCATATATGGAGATCTAAGGGTTTGAGATCAGATGTAGAGTTACTGGCCAGCTCCATATATGCAGTTCTAGGTGATGATCCAGTCTTCTCCTTGTATGGCTATCCAGGGTTTGATGAGGTCAGTGTCGTGATCTTCATATATGGAGACGGCCATATATGGAGCGTCTCACAAGGCGTGACGGACTGACAGCCATATCGTGACGGACAGACTGACTGACTGGTTTAGCAGATTTTCAGGTTTTGCAGATTTTCATAGTAATGTGACCTAGTGTCGCAACAATATAACTTGTACAATTGGGTTGGTTGTATTTTGTCTCCCTGCATGTCTTCTATCGAGATATTTAGATTGTGTCGAGATTGATCAATTTATCACCCAAAAATGTTCACATTTGACATGCTCAAAATAAATACTTGCCCCCAGAATGACTGATTATAAAATGATCAGACAAAACCGAGTAATGTATATTGTATATAACTGTATATTATTTAAAAAGAAAATGGGTTTTTTTAAATGCTACAGAAACAATCTGCAACTAGAAATGATGCAGGGCATTCAAAGAATATGTAGCTTATGTTTTTGTGCTGATACATTATTGTATATGCATTGTTATTATTTTCTTTTTCTCCAATAGAGTTCATCACAACAAGAAAACAAGCACAGCCAAGGTTGCAGCACACCTCCCATGTTGAGAGCTGAAGAGCGTGACAAGGTTATTATCATTAACAACAACTATAATGGATACTAGATGTGAAAACATTTTAATTAAAAAAAAAAAACGTGTGTGTGCGTGCATTATGTAGTGTTAAAATGCATTTTCTGTTTAATCTATACTAATGAGTACTATTCATTAGTATAGATCACTTGATTAACCAGATGCATTTTCAGGTTGAGATACCAATCGAATCTTATTCAATCAGGAGAGAGAACTCACAGGCAGGGCATTCAAAGAACATGTATGTTTTTGTATGTTAGTGATTTTTATTCTTTTTCAACAATAGAGTTCAACCCAACAAGACACCCACAACCTATGTTACAGCACACCTCTCATGTTGAAAGTTGAAGACCCTGACAAGGTTAGTAGCAACTAAATGGATACTATATGTTATGGCTGATGATGGCATCCCCAATAAATTGATCTTCCGGCAGGCTAAGCCTGGGAGATAGAAACTTGTATGACGGCTGACGAACAAACTAAAAGGACTTGCGTCCAGACGAAAGCTCAAGTTTAAAAATGCTTTACTTCAGTGTCTCCAAATATTAAAATACCAGCTAATTTCAGCACTTACATCTGGGTCAAATCCCGTTTGTTGTCATTCGCAAATCTAGTCAAAAGAACACTCCATTCTCATTGAAAAGCATCGGCAGAATCCACCCTCATACTTGGAATTAAACTTTAGTATGGCCACGCCCTAACCCACTTTGTTTTGAAAACTCTGGCACTGCACTGTGTGGACAGGCAGGAATGGAGATCTTTTGTAAAACAATGATGCAGACAGTAACCCACATTTGTTGACCATCAATATGGATACTGAATTACAGGTATTACTGACCTTGTTGTCTATGCTTGCAGCTTTTGTGCAGTTAAATTATGCACATTATGCATTAATGCTACTATTGCTACTACAAGCTAGTCTATGAGGGTACCCGTAGATCTACTCTTATTAATTATAATTACGAATCGCCATTTACAGTACTTTCCATAAGGCGTAGCTGCCAGCCAAACAGCCAGCTATTAGTATTAATTTATTTTCACTTCTATTAAAAGCCAACACTTTATTTTCAGACTGATAGTGTATCTTCCATGAGACCAGGCCACCGCACGTACCAACAGTACCTACGTTCCAGGGGTGGACTGGTAGGTCCTTCAGAACAGATTGTTCGTTCTGTTGGCACCCAGCTCTCCAGGAACACCCTAGTTTATCGAAGAAGTCAAGGTTTGTCAATTGTAATATTTCCTGGTTATTGTCTCCACCAGGCCGAAGGCATGGGGGGAGAGTATGTTTTGCACTCCGTCCGTCCGTCCGTCCGTCCGTGTGTGTGTCCGTCCGTCCGTGTGTCCGTGAGCAGCTAATCTCGGCCACCGTTAACCCGGTCGATGCCAAATTCTGCACACACACTCCCTGGATGCCAACGATGAACCTCTGCCCCAAACTTTCCAGAACGGCCTGTTATAGCGCCACCAGGAGGCCGCTTTGTGCAAAACAAGTTTTTGCACAGTACACCTACAGATTTCGTCCAAACATCACGCAAATTGGTACACAGTCTCTCTAGAGCCATTCAACGAAACGATTTCTCAGACTCCATCCTGATTGGTTAAGATTGGCTTCCAAAGTTCACAGGAGTGCTCAGTTTCAAACAAAATGCTGCAAATCATGAACACATCGCGTGATTTCCGTGAAATTGTGCACCCACATTCCCACTAGGCCGAGGACGAAATGCCACATGAACAATTTCAACTCAGCCTCAAGGTGGCGCTATAACTGGCCGAAAACTGTTTTCACCTCTAACTGCACGGATCTGTGGATAACTTTGTATGCCAACTCCCTAGAGACCAAGGAAAAACCTTTGCCTGGAATTCTTCACATCTGCTCATCCTGGTGGAGACCTGTGCCCAGAAGGGCACTTTTTCTAGTTTAATAACTGTTATTTCTGTGGTGTGTTGCCCAATTATCCACTTTCACATGTTACAATGGCATTTTAGCAATCTAAAGCTATTTTATAATTTGTCATATTACAGTGTCGTTTGAAAATAGCCAATCTACCAGCTCACAATGTGCTTTGATGACACCTTTTTTATTTATTTTTTACTATTTCTAAAAAGTACGAAGGGGAAAAAAAAGTTTGAATGCCGAAAATTGGTACGCCAGCTTGAATGTACTTAACCAACAAGGCCATGTTTTCCAATTAGGTTCTCAGACAACTGAGGCAACTCAGACAAGGGTGCTTACTGTGAGTGTTGCCATTGGTACACCAGTCCAATGGAAAAGACCACCTCCAATCCAATTCCGGAAGCCCTTTAAACCCTCTAAGAGACGAGGGCTGAAACAAGATGACCATGGAGTCTTCACTGAGCCTTACATCCCTGGAGAACCTGTCTCGACAGAGTCAATGTTATCGTAAGTCGGCTCCAAAGCATAATGATGATAATTGCTAGTTGAATAGAACTAATATAGTAGTAGTCTTATGTAGCCAGACAACTATTTCACAACCTCCAAAAGCTATATAGTACACATCCCGAAGACGGGAAGCTTTAAATTCTGTTCACAAAGAAATATCTTTACATATATTCTTAATTTAAATTTCTGAAAGCTATATATGTTTAGATGATTTGGATTTATATTTGGGTAAATTTGTCCCACTGTAAAGAAGACGCGGGGAGTAGTACTGGGGAGGAGACGTTGCATCATTTTCAGAGCATTTGAAAATTGTGGGAGGCAACATTCTGGCTATACTAGTATAGCAGCAGTAATAATGTTACTTGACTGGACATTTTTTTTCTCCCTTCATGTTCCTCTGTGAGGAATTTACTTAACCTGTAAAAACAAATGTCTACATCTTGAAACCAGTGATGTGACGACTGACAATAAAGTTGATTCTGATTTAATATTATCACTTCTCTGGTATTCACTGACACTTGTTTCATGTAGCCTTTTACCCCCCCCCCCCCCCCCCCCCCCATCTGTCTCCTATTCATTGTGCAGACAAGCCTCACCCTCCATAAATGATGTCCCTAAATTCATTGTGGATGAATACTGTCTCCTCGAGCTGTTTGAAGACTGTCCAGCGTGTGGCTTTGTGTGTGAAGTCAAGAAGACGATAAGAGGGACCTTCCTGGCTGTTCATCAGATGTGCCTCCAATGCAATTTCAGCAGGAACTGGAAGAGTCAGCGACTGGAGGTTATTTAAATAGTTAATTAGTATCCATTATATGCTTATTAATATTGAATATTGCGGACAAAGGAACACAGCCATTAATAGGCCCATGTTTTCTTTATGGGTTTTTTTTATCTCCCCAAGGCCGGAATGATGGCAGGTGGAGATTTTTATTTTGTGTGTGTGTGTAGTTGCGTGCATCTGTCTGTCCACAGCTAATCTTGCAAATCACTGGACCGATCAACACAACACTTTGCATGCATACTCCCAATAGGCCAAGGAAGGGACTCATAGTGATAGTGGTGTTAGGCCTGGCTGCCTCATGCTTTTTCTTGAATTTATTCTCACACACACAATGCTACAAATGTCTATATTATAGAAACATCTGTGGCATATTGTGTTTGAATAAAATGAAGTCAAACTACAACAACCTGACTTTTTGTCATTGATGATCTTGTCTTCAAATATAGGTATTTGCAATTGTCATCAACAAACATATTAGGATCATAGGATGATGTTACAATTATAATGTCCTGTCAGTACATATTCAATGAAAATCCGTACCAACCTCCTCAGCTAATATATGGTTTATTATACAAACTTCCCACCTTTTACAGATGGGCACACTACTGTACCAAGATAACCAAATGAATGTAATGTAATGTAACCACGAGAGAATCATTCCAACTGCAGAGATTACTGGTCATCTATTCTCTGTTTTACAGGCAGTGCCTTCGGGTGACCCTCGTAGCTGCACCAGTGATCCAGAGAGTTCTGCTGCTGCCATTACTGAAATTATTGGCTTTAGTGATGAAAAACTTTCCTTGGATGAAGGACCTAGTGAGGATCCAGAGACATCTGTTGCTGCCATTACTGAAATTATTGGTTTTAGTGATGAGAATGACTCCTCGGATGAAGGATCTAGTGAGGAAGACCATAATTCAGACAGTGATTGGGATCCACTGCAGCACCATAATATAGACAGTGAGTCTGATTCAGATAAGAAACATGAAAAGTATTGCCGCAAACTCTGTCCTGAATGTGGAGCTTTTTTCTACAGTCAGACTCACACATGTGAGAACACAAAGCCCTATTCTTGTAATGTGTGTGGCAAGAGATTTTTAAGTGAGGGTAAACTAAAAGCTCACAACAGGATCCACAAGTGGCATGTGTGCAAATACTGCTTCTCAACCTTCAGAACGAGGTCAGACAAGCTCGTCCACGAGCAGAGTCATCCCCCTGCACGGAAGCCCTATCACTGTCCAAAGGTGTTTGCCAAGAAGCAAGAGCGCAGTGACCACCTGGTGAGTCACAGAGGCCCCACTAGACATATTTGCCACGTATGCAATATGGAGTTTTCACTTGGCGATCAACTGCAGAGGCATGTAGTTGTCCACACAAAAGTAAAGCAGTTTGTATGTGAGGTGTGCCAGCGCTCATTCACACAGTCAACCCACCTCAAATCCCACATGCGTGTCCACACAGGAGAGAAACCCTATCAGTGTCGGCACTGTGATAAATCCTTTAATCACAATGTTAGCCTGAAGAGTCACATCCAGCGTTATCATGGACAACTCCCTGACCCAGGGATTAAGGTTCAGATGAAGAAGACAAGTGGGAATGAGTTTAAAACGGAAAGAGATGAGACAGATGAAATGGAGAGAAGTGCTGTTGATGCTGAGGAGGCTGAGCGAAGTAAGGACACATTGTGTAACCCTGATGATGAGGAGGAGAAGGCAGAGAAAGTGGTAAAAAGAAGACACTATAAGTCCTCAGGCAGACCTAAAGGGAGGCCAAAGAGAAATGCAGTGTTCACAAGTAGATCAGTGTCTGAGGTAGAAAAAGATGACGCGAATCAAATGGATAGCAGTACTGCTGATGTTGCGGAGGCTAAAACGGATGATATGGAGAGCAGTGATGTTGATGCTGATGAGGCTGAGCAAAGTAACACATTGTGCAATGTGCATCCCTGAGAATGGTGGAGATGAGGAGAAGAAAGAGAGGGTGGGGAAAAGAAAAAGGTGCACAGCACAGGTAGACCTATAGGAAGGCCTAAGAAGAATGCAATGATCATTCCAGATGATGCGAACCAATTGAAGAGACTGTTGTGTTTTAGTAATGAGAGAGGCCAGGGAGAGGGTTACTCAACAGATGAGGAGCAAGAGCATGACAGTGACCCAATTTTTTAACCAAGTAAAAGGAAGTAGGAAATAGAAAGAAACAGGCAGACCTAGAGAGAGGCCTAAGAACATGCAGTGAGAGATTGTTATGTATTTAGTGATGATGAGAATGAGAAAGGCCAGCGAAGCAATGAAAAGGTGGGGCCCAATCTCATAAAAGGGAGATGTAGAAAAATGCAAAGGTAAAATCCATTGGTCTGGCTTTCCTGCAAATCAGTGGTTCTCAACGTGGATTCCGTAAACCCAGTGGTTCTCAACGTGGATTTGGTAAACCTCAAGGGTTATTGAAAGTTTTAATCTTCACAATTATTATGTGAAGTAAATGCATCTAGAGCAGTGGTTTCCAAAGTAGGGTCCTAGGGGTCCTTGAGGGATTTCCAGGGGGTCCCCAGCTAAATGATAGTTAGGAACTAAATGACCCTTATGTGTCCATTTGGTTCCATTTGTACACTCTCAAAGTTAAATTAACAGTGATTTTACAATATAGGCCTACATTGGGGTCCCAGAAATACAAATAAATAGGGGACCATAGCCTAATTCAGTTCAAACCGGGGACCCTTGAAATTGAAAATGCTTGAGAATGTTAAAATGTTGTTTGTTCTGGCAGAGGAGATTGAAATAAAAATAATATATATCTATCAATTCCACGAATCTCATGTCTTTATGAAAGTGTAACTCTTCCGCATATGTTGAGAACCCATCCAACCAAACGACTTGATACACATGGAAGACATAGTTTAAATAAATGTATCCTTTCATGAATACAGCCAACTGAAAATAGTGTGTTTTGCTGACACGCAAAATTACTAGTGTAGCTATTTTTGTGACATAATCTACAGACCTGGTGTGTGATGATAAATTGAAAGAAACGTAGAGGTCATAATGGATTAAAATTTCCATGAATCTCCAATTCGTTTAATTAATTTAATTATTCGTTTAAAATTATTTATTTTTATTTCAAATAAAACGCACCTTTTACATGGATTGGACAATAGCCTATAAGTTATGTAATATAATATTTTTTTCTGTTTAAGTTTTACTGTGCTACACTTTACTGTTAATCATTTTGTATTCAATCAAAGTTAGCCTAAGCCTGCACCAGTGCACCTACTATTTCAAATTCAACTCTCTGTAAAAAGAAAAAGAATCACTGGCCGCAGATTACATCATGGAGCGAAGACGGTGTAAATTTCTTTAATAAAGACACCAGAAATTGTGAGACAGATTTTAATTAGGTGCTCCGAGATAAACACACGGTGGCGGTATAATTCAACGATTCTGGAGGTTCCAAACCGGCCAGAAAATGAAAATGAAGTCCATTTCCGTATCCGCTCTAATGCAAAAGAATAATAATAAAAATGCAAAGCGGGAGCTTTGAATTTGTAATGTGAACACAACACTCTCCAGCTAGGTTTTAAAACCTAACGTGAGTGTTACCACTTTGTGTCTGCATGATGGATTAGTAGTCCAAACTTGTGTTTGTCCGCGTTAAAAAAAAATACGAATGAGTTATGAGATTATATATAAATGTGTTTTTCTTTTGCCATTTAGCACTAGCTAATGCTAACAGCACTTTACAGTAGGCTACCCGGTAGCCTATAATACGTCTTAGCTAGATACGTCTTAAATTAGCCCTGGTGTGTTAGCGCGTTCCCACAAACGCACTGGACCAGGGCTAGTCTTAAAGGTCACTGTCAAACCTTGTCATTTATTTATTTTCCATTCTGACATGTGTAGGCTACTGTGCAGTGGTGCAAACTTAACTAACTATATTTGAAGGTGGTAGTATTAGTGTATTATGATTTTGTTTTATTTGGTTAAATAAAAACAAAAAGGTTTTGGCTTAAAGGTTTTAAGCACTGTACATTCTGTGATTTCTGTCCGATAGTTTGAGATCAGTAAAGAGCCTCGGCATCTGCCCAAGCCAGCTCTTTAATAAACAGAAAATATATTTTCTTGTTATTGCCAATTTCAGCCAATCAGGAGAGAGTGCCCATTAAATAAGTGTTCCAGTTCCAAATTAGTCTGCTCATTTCTTTGTCATCACTTCCAATTTCACTTGTTTAAACAGACTACAGGCCTGTCTGTGTGAGTTCTCTCCCTGATTGGATCAAATTGGTAACCTGACCTGAAACTGCATTTTCAGTTTACTATTATTTTAACAAATTTAATTTACAATACCCTACCTAGGTACAATGTATCAGCCATCTCATACTTTACCCAGCTCCTTCAACACTTCTCATTCAACTCCCTTCAACTCTTCTCTTCTTTTCACTAAATGCACTTTTTGACCATTGGCTATATTTGGCAAGTGTTGCAGAGTTTTATGTGGTATACAATCCATGCGATTTAATAGCTTTCTTTTCTTATTTCAACAGCATGCCAAAGCGGTGTGCCATTGGAGGGTGCAGTAACTCCAACTATGATGGAGTTACTTTGCACTGTTGGCCCAAAAATGAGAATGTTGCTCATAAGTGGGACCTCTTTGCGCGGATCAAGCGAGCAGATTGGGTAAATGGAATCCCGGGCGTGTCCATTATATGTGGAAGCCACTTTCTGCCGTCTGACTATGACAACTATGGGCAGTGGAAAGCTGGAATGATCTCAAGGCTGAGACTGAATAATGATGCCGTGCCAACGGTCAATGTCAGCTCTGGTGCTACAGACACGGGTGTTCAACAGCAAAGGCGCTGTGTTATCGGAGGGTGCAGTAACTCCGACTATGATGGATTTACTTTGCACTTTTGGCCTACGAATGAGAATCTTGCTCGTAAGTGGGACCTCTTTGCACAGATCAAGAGAACGGACTGGGTTCATGGAATTCCGGGTGTGTCCAATATATGTGGGATCCACTTTCTGCCGTCCGACTACCACCAGTGGAAAGCTGGTTTGTCCCCGAGGCTGAGACTGAAAAGCCATGCCGTTCCGTCAGTCCATGTCAGTGTTGGTGCTCCGGACACAGGTGTTCAGCAGCAATCGCAAAACCCTGCAGTGGTCGAGGTCAACCGGGTGAGTGTTCATCATTGAGGCATTGGCATGTACATTTTTTTTCACAACCACAAAAAACAAAACATTATTTGGCTAGTTATTTTTGAGGGGTGCTAGCCCCTCCTATGCCCAGCTTTCCGGGTTTGTGTAAACGCAAACACTGAAGACAAAAGTGAAGACGGAAAAGTGAGGACGCAAATTGTGATTGGACGGAATGAGAGGATGTATGATGATAAGGGCACCCCTCATTTCACATGGGTGTGATTTTTAAACTTAAGATACCACCAAGGGTTCCATTTCATCCTATGCAGGACCCTCATTTGCAAGTGGTCATGAAAAAAAAGGAAATTATTCCTAGACCAGAGAACCAGGGACCTTTCCTTTTCAAAATAATGAATCTATCGACTCCCTAAGGATAAACGATACATTACTATTATAGGTGGGTTATGATCATACATCCTGATGTGAAAGAAAATATTTCTAAAAAAAATAAGTTGTTGATGAAAGCGTCATCATAGCGAACCAATCACAAAGGTCGTCATACCCCCATATTTTCCAGAAAATAGCCTTTTTTTCCTCTCTCTCGCAAAGCCATGCCTATTTTTGCCAGCTAAATAAATAGTGAACCGTCCACATTTGAAGGGCATGCCCTTTTCCTGTGGCTGCCACAAAACAAAACGCCTCTACGAAAATTAATTATTAGATGAACGGTTAGACTGTGGTGTCACCAGACACCACAGTCAAAAAGCAACTCCTCTCTGTTACAGTGTTTTTTTCTACCGTTGCATGTTGGAAATGGTTCTACGTTCTGCGTTTTTGAATAGAGCCTTGCAGCTGACACTAACAAAGAAGACGACTCTTCATCCTCAGTGTCTGACTCCGATGACTCTTCTTCCATCTCCGTATCTGACATTGATGTTGGTGAGTCAACTCAACACTCTTGCTTCCAATACCAGAATTGTGTCATCAAGGTTGAGCGGACTCACACATAGTAGGTTGGCACTTGGCACACATGACAACAGGCACTGGAGGCACTTTCTTTTTGGGGGGCTAATAACTGTCTGTTTGTTCTCACCACAGAAAACTCTGTCAGTGAAAAAGCCCAGGACAAATGTGGAGTTTCAGCTTGTCTAGTGCGGAACGACACAGGTTTTCCATCTAGAAACCGCAAGATTCTGAGGACCGCTGCTGAGGAGTCAAAAGCACATGCTGTAAGTGATATATCACCAAAATGTTTGTTACCACTACAATGTAGATAAAGTTGTTTTATGGAACAATTATTTACACACACTCAAGCAGTCAAGATATATGCCCTATGTTTCTGGTTTTTTCCACAATCACCAGGGATATATGTCACCATCCCCCGGACCCTCAGTCACGTTATTGCTTACAAATTGGAAACGGGAAACTGCTATACATTAAAGTTTTAATGAACATACTCTTATTTATCTTGCTTAAATGACACCCGACCACCATCAAATTTACTGCACTGAGTTGTGCAAGTTACATTATGCAGATCTTCTTTTGGTGAAATCTGATACATAATTGAATAGAGATTATAGTTATTTTGTGTTGTCCCTGCTAAAAACAGGTTTTTCAGGTTCAGTAATCATTTCTAGATTGTACAATCAAATTATAGAAGAAGATATAAACATATTCTTTCCTGACATGTTCCAAATTGTTCCTAGGATTTTCTTTCGCAGTTCAAACTTTCCAGGGACATAGCTTGTCAAACTGATGGTTGCCAGACTGACTCTCGACAGAAGAGATCGGTTGCCACCCAGTCCACGGTCATCAGAGCTGACCCCCGACTGAAAAGATCTTACGGCACCCAAGTCTCCTGGACCAGGAGACTCACCAAAAGTCAAGGTCTGTCACATTACAACGATTACAACATTTAAGTTGACATTTAATTGTCATACTTTTTGCATTGAACATTGGACCGTTACAATTTGTATTTCTGTTTCACTATTTAGGCTTCGTAATAACAAATTGAGGGCAGATATGGCAAATAACTTAAATATACAAAGAAATCATCAACATGGAAACGATTGACGATTATGCAAATATAATTACCATTATCTCAAATAATTGCGCAGGCGATCATGTAATAATTGTGTTAGGCCTGCATAATATAGGTTACACATGTTTTAATAGTTACGCCAGTTTGAAAGTGGCTAAACAGGCATTGTTTTCTAATTAGGTACTCAGATAAGTGTGCTTTCTGTGAGTGTTGGCATCGGTACACCATTCCAATGGAAAAGACCACCTCCTGTCCAGAGCTCAACATTCCGGAAGCCCTTTCTACCCTCTAAAAGACGACGGCTGAAACTAGATGATGGTGAATCTGTATTGACAGAGGCCACACTATCGTAAGTCGGCTCCAAAGCATAATCGTGATCGCTAGTTCAATAGAACTATTATAGTAGTAACACAATTACTGGACTGTCATTTCTGGCATTGTTGACATTTGTTTAATGTTGCATTTTTCCCTTCTCATTGGGCAGACAAGCATCACCCTCCATAAATCATGTCCCTACATATGTTGTGGATGAATACTGTCTCCTCCAACTGTTTGAAGAGTGTCCAGTGTGTGGCTCCATGTGTGAAGTCCAGAAGACGACAATAGAGACCTTCCTGACTATTCATCAGCTGTGCCCCCAATGCCACTTCAACAGAAACTGGAGGAGTCAGCAAATGGAGAAGGTATATCTAGTTTCGGGTATCAGTGGCCACTATTTGCGTGGCCAAAACACAAAAAACATGGCAGCCAATCTTTGTGTAAAAAATATATAACCTATTGTTTGGAAAATAAAATAAAAACATTGTAGCCATACATGTTGCGATGTAACAAGAGTGGCATGCAGCTCCTAAAGTTTTGCACATACACTACTAACCATCTCAGCTAACTGTTAATAAATGGTTAATTATCGATTAAAACATTTGGCAAACTTTCATACATTACAAACCAAACTACACTACCGAACAAACTGCAGACATTACCGCTCATCTCTGCTCTCTTACAGGCAGTGCCCTCGGGTGACGTTCACAGCTGCACCAGTGATCCAGAGAGTTCTGCCATTACTGCAACTGTTGGTTTTAGTGATGAAAACAACTCCTCCGATGAAGGACAAAGTAGCGAGGTGGATGGTGGAGATTGCAATTCAGACAGCGATTGGGATCCCGTGGAGCACCACAATGGAGACATCGAGCTTGCAGACAGTGAGTCTGATGCAGATGGCAGACATGACGTGGCTTTCCGCCAACTGTGTCCTGAATGCGGAAAATATTTCTTTAGGCAGACTCACACATGTGAGAACAAAAAGCCCTATTCTTGTAATGTGTGTGGCAAGAGATATGTATGTGAGGTTACTCTAAAAGCTCACAGCTCACAGCATGAGGATGGCTACAAGCATGTGTGTAAGTACTGTTTATCAACCTTCACAACGAGGGCAGACAAACTTGCACACGACAAGAGGCATCCCCCTAGAAAGCAGCCCTATCAATGTCCTGACTGTCCACGGGTGTTTGCCAAGATCAAAGAGCGCCGTAAACACCTGCTGAGTCACAGAGGCCCCAAAAGACACATTTGTCACACATGTAGCATGGAGTTTTTCTGTCTCAGTTCACTGGAGAGGCATATGGTTGTGCACACAAAAGCAAAGCAGTTTGTATGTGAGGTGCGCTCATTCACACAAACAAACCACCACCTCAAATCACAAATGCTTGGCCACACAGGAGAGAACCCCTATCAATGTCAGCACTGTGACAAGTCCTTTAATCACAATGTTAGCCTGAAGAGTCACATCCAGCGTTATCATGGACAAGTCCCTGACCCAGGGGAGAATGTTCAGATGGAGAAGACAAGTTGGAATGAGTCTGAGGTAGAAAAAGATGAGACAAATGAAATGGAGAGCAGTGATGTTGATGCTGAGAAGGCTAAAACGGATGAAATGGAGAGCAGTGGTGTTGATACTGATGAGGCCGCTGAGCGAAGTAACACATTGTGCAACCCTGATGATGAGCAGTTACAGTGGGTACCAAAAAAAAAGAGATACAAATATAAGTCCACAGGCAGACCTAGAGGAAGGCCTAAGAAAAATACATTGCTCATTGATGCAAACCAATTGAAGAGACCGCTATGTGTTGGTGACGAGAATGACAAAGTCCAGGGGTACTCGACAGACGAGGAGCGAGAGCATGACAGTGACTTTGAACCAATGAAGTGAGAACCAAGAAAGAAGGGTGGGGCAGCTGGGGCCCAATTCCAAGGACAGAGGGAGATGTAGAGGAAAGCGCAAATAGAATCCATTGGTCAGCCAGCTGTCCTGTAAATCAGTTCTCAAACGTCCCCAGTGGTCACCATTATTACATTACATGTACCAGTAAATACAACTAGAGAACATACAAGATGATCAGTTTCACTATTATCTTTATACCTACCTGCTGTAAGTATCGGTAACAGTTCCTTGAAATTAGAAAGGTTGAGAATCAGTGGTGTAATCTTTCTTTTTTTTTGCTCGTGCAGAGATGATTCAAATAAAGAGTATAAATTCAAATGTGAGGGAGGGCATGTTATACTAACTATTTCGCAGGATCTACTTCAACATTTATTTTGAATGGAACATGTTGACCTTGGTTGAGTGACTTTTTTACCTTTTTGATGAACCTGTGTCCTGGCAAATTCCACATCAGTTACAGTATATACTGTAGTTGCAGGACACTGCCAAAGACACCAGGAGCTGCCAGACAGCAAACTGGTGCTGACCGGTGCCCAACACATGGGCACCGGTCACGAGGACGTCCCATACTAACATGTGGATGTACTCAAGAAAGATGCAGGAGTGCCAAGCACCAACGAGCTGGCCGGATGTATGGAGAACCGGGATGACTGGAAGCGAAGATGGAAGGCTCGCCTGAGGACGATCTAGAGCAGGGGTATTCAACTGGCGGACCGCGGTCCGCGACCGGACCGCGGACCACCTCTTTGCGGACCACCCAAAAAAAAAAAAAAAAAGGTTTTCTTTTTTTTTTTTTTTTTTAAGTTAATAATATAAATAACATCAGATGGTATACATTTCTCATGTGAAATTGCTGCAAAGGCCCCCAAAATGTCCCCCAAGGGCCCCCAAAATTCTGGCGCGCGCTACGCACGCACAGTGTGGCCTGCCAGGGCGTATAACTCCCGGCCTGATTTGGAGTTCCACTCCAGGCCTGCACTCTGCACCCCATTATTAGTTGGGTGGAAGGGGATCTGATTTGTATAAGCTTGGCTTGACCATACTAAACGGGCATAGAGCCCCGCTCTCCGATGGACGCCGCGCATGGGACCGGACCTCTGTCTTATTCAAAAAAATATTTGTGGACCTTCATCATTTCTAGTTGAGGACCCCTGATCTAGAGAGAGAGAGAGAGACTGTCATTAAAAAGCTAATTAAACAGGAATAATGTCAAATGGCAGCAGATTCTGTTTGTCTTGTAAATTGTGGTCCCAGGGAAATTGGGGAAATGAAATTTGAATCTTATCAAACAGGGATCCATGACCCAATGCATATCAAATTTGGTGTCCTTGCTGTTCCTGAAGAATGACGGAGGTTAAAATGATCTATTTGTTCTGGAAGAAGAGATTGAAATAATAATAATTGTGTGTGTGTGTGTGTGTGTGTGTGTGTGTGTGTGTGTGTGAGGGAGTGTGTGAGTGAGTGAGTGAGTGAATACTGATGATTTTGCTCATAGCTGGGTACCATCCGATTCCTAGCATGCTATTACACATGGTAACCTTGCGTCACCAGGCTAATTATACGGTAGCAGAGGATACTCTGGGGTCCGGAAGCAAGCTGGATCGGGCCTCTTGTCACATTTGGTTTCACTCGTTGACTTATCTACACTACATTGTATTTGCACTGCAGTCTACCAACATGATACTTGTTGTCTTGGTATTTTAAAACATGAAGAGAGCAAATTTTACTACGTTGTCAGTGCAACAACACAGTCATCTGTGCAGCCCACTTCAGTGATGAGAACTACATGCCACTGCCAGGGGATCTCATGGAGCACAGGCTGGCCCTGGGTTTCAAAGCTCTGAATCGCGTGAGGCTGAAACCAAATGCAGTGCCTTGCATCCAGTCACCTGTTCATGGTGGAGCCTCTACTCACCGAGGGGCACTTTATCTAGGTTAGCTCTAAATTAATTTAGCTCTATATGCCACCAAAATGTGGAACGCCCTACCAACAGTCATGCAAATCCCTTGACTCCTTCAAAACCACTCTCAAAGGGCACCACCTACGGACGGCTGCAATTCGAAACTGGCCCCCGTAAAATCTGAATCCACCACATCAGACACCACCCACCCCTTTTCCCCCTCACTGTATATATTTTTTCCCCTTTTTACCTCTGATGATTTCCTGTTTTTGGCTATATAGAAGTGTATATTTGTACTAGGGCCGGGACTAATTGCGATTAATTACGATTAACTACAGAAAAATTAATGTATTTAAAAAATTAACGCATTTTAATCGCACTATTCTTTTCACCGCGGAACGTTGTCACTGGACAGTTTTCAGACGGACCTGTGCACCAAGTGTCCGTGTCCTCTTCAGACAATAACACCACCAGAAACCGCAGACAGTTCACCAGACTGGGGGAAGCCGCTGAGATCACTTTGCTTGTCCCCGTGGATTGGAAATAGGATTTAAAAGGCTATCCGATGGTAGCGTGGATTACAGCACAGTTGTGTGCAATTATTCAATAAAGAATTATTACCCCTATTACTACAAAAACAATGTTTTATTGCTTAAACTTATGTATTCACTATTCATTGATTCACTAGTATACCAAAAAAATGTGAGTAAAATGCGATTAATCTAGATGAATTCATCACAAAGCCTCTGATTAATTAGATTTTTTTTTTTAATCGAGTCCCAGCTCTAATTTGTACGTCTCTAAATGTTATGATGAACCCTATTGTAAACAAGTGTAATGCTTTATGGTGTCGTCCACAGTTAACAGTTTTGTATTGAGTTGTGCTTGAGATGTACTGTAATTCTCCAATCTGTTAATAAATATTTCAATCAATGTTAGAGTGACGCTGCAAATAGCTCACATATTTGCACATGATACTGTAGTGTGTACATATAGGTCATCACACATTGAATATGACTCTTCCCACCCTCATCTGGATGGGGGCTCATATCACCAACGTTTTTACACATCTTCACCATAGTTGAATATGGAACATCTCTAAGTCTAACATTAATAATGTTACTGTATAGGGTGACCAGATCCAAACTGTTAATTTTAGGGACAGTCACAGAAGTATCGCTGGTGTGAGACAGGGGGACGGGATGGGGTTATCAACATATTAGCCTATAGCTGTGAAAGATTTCAAGTAAATTGCACGCTGCGTTCGTGATTTGAGGCTTTTTGTTCAAAACGGGGCCAATTCTGCAAACTTTGAAAGCCAATGTTAGCTAATTAGGATGGAATATGAAATAGCGGACAGATATTGAACACGTGACTAGATTGAGATAGTGTGTAGCGATGTGCAGGATTTCTGGACAGAATCTGGAGGAGTAGGCCTATAAAAAATATATTTTTCAAAAGTCAGCGCTATAACAGGCCGTTCTGGAAAATTTGGGGCAGAGAGGTTCATCATTGGCATCTAGGGAGTGTGCGTGCAGTAAAATACGGCAACGACCGGGTTTGCCAGACGGAGTGCAAAACATATATCTCTCACTGTATGAGACAACATTAGATTTAGTACATAATTCTACAACTCTATTACACTGGAGAGGAGAGTCGAACCTATCATTCTTACTTCTAGCAGGTAGAAATTGAATAATAGTGAAATAAAACGGTTTCTTGTTGTGATGGCCAGTAGGCCTACAGCAGTTTGTATGTGAGGTGCAGTGCCAGCGCTCATTCACCCAAACAAACCACCTCAAATCCCACATGCGTGTCCACACAGGAGATAAACCCTATCAATGTCAGCAAGTCCTTTAACAAGTCCTTTAATCACAATGTTAGCCTGAAGAGTCACATCCAGCGTTATCATGGACAAGTCCCTGACCCAGGGGAGAAAGTTCTGCTGGAGAAGAGAAGACAAGAAGGAATGAGTCTGAGGGAGAAAAAGATGAGACTCAAGAAATGGAGAGCAGTGCTGTTGATGCTGAGGAGGTTGAGCGAAGTACACATTGTGCAACTCTGGGAATGGTGGTGATGAGGAGAAGGTGGAAAAAAGAAGGTTCAAATAAAAAGGCAGTGATCACCTCAGATGACATGAACCAATTGAAGAGACAGATATGCATCAGAGATGAGAATGAGGAAGGTCAGGGCAACGGTCACATCCAGCGTTATCATGGACAATTCCCTGACCCAGGGGAGAATGTTCAGATGGAAGTAAACAAGTAGGAATGAGTCTGAGGTAGAAAAAGATGAGACGAATGAAATGGAGAGCAGTGATGTTGATGCTGAGAAGGCTAAAATGGATGAAATGGAGAACAGTGGTGTTGATATACTGATGAGGCCACTGAGCAAAGTAACACTTTGTCAACCCTGATGATGAGCAGTTACAGCGGGTACCAATTTTTTTTAGATACAAAAATTACAAATAGTCCACAGGCAGACCTAGAGGAAGGCCTAAGAAAAATACATTGCTCGGCCTAAGATGACGCAAACCAATTGAAGAGACCGTTATGTGTTGGTGACGAGAATGACAAAGGCCAGGGGAACTCGACAGACGAGGAGCGAGAGCATGACAGTGACTTTGAACCAGTGAAGTGAGAACCAAGAAAGAAGGGTGGGGCAGCTGGGGTCCAATTCCAAGGACAGAGGGAGATGTAGAGGAAAGCGCAAATAGAGTCTATTCGTCTGGCTGCTGTCCTGTCAGTTCTCAAACTTGCGAGTCTGGTGACCCCAGCGGTCACCATTATTACATTACATGTACCAGTAAAACTAGAGGACATACAAGATGATCAGTTTCACTATTATCTTTATCTTTATACCTACCTGCTGTAAGTATCTAACAGTTCCTTGAAATTAGAAAGGTTGAGAATCACTGGTGTTTCTTTTTTGCTATTGCTGACTGAAATAAAAATGTCTTGTGCAGAGGAGATTCAAATAAAGAGTAGAAATTTAAATGTGAGGAAGAACATGTTATACTATTTGGCAGGATATACTTTGACATTTTGTTTTGAATGGAACATGTTGACCTCGGTTGAGAGTGACTGCCTTTTTGATGAACCTATGTCCTGGCAAATTCCACATCAGTTACAGTATTTACTGTATCATCAAAAAGCTAATCAAACAGGAATAATGTCAAATGGCAGCAGATTATGTTATTACACAATATTGTGTTGTAAATTGTGGTCCCAGGAATATGAAAATTGAATCTTATCCAACAATGCATATACAATTGGGTGTCCTTGACTCCTTGCTGTTCCTGAAGAATGGCTGAGGTTAAAATGATCTGTTAGTTCTGGAAGAAGAGATTGAAATAAAATATTCTATACGTGTGTGACTGTGTGTGTGTGTGTGTGTGTTTGTGTGTGTTTGTGTGTGTGTGTGTGTGTGTGTGTGTGTGTGTGTGTGTGTGTGTGTGTGTGTGTGTGTGTGTGTGTGTGTGTGTGTGTGTGTGTGTGTGTGTGTGTGTGTGTGTGTGTGTGTGTGTGTGTGTGTGTGTGTGTGTGTGTGTGTATGTGTGTGTCCTTAACATAACACAATAATTCATTTGTTTCATACATACTGTTGGGGACTATTACATAAAAGTAAATAAAAGAAAATACAGATTACAGACTCACTGAGAAAAACACGTTGCTAGCTGGGCAGAAGAGGGCGCTCTGAGCTGCTCAAGCAAGCAGGAGCAGTGATCAGTCCTGTCCTCTTGTCACAGGCTCCGTCTTTTGAGCTAATTTAGAACTTCCTGTCTGAGAGCTAGCTAATTTAAGACATCCGGTTACCTTCAGAATAAAATAAGGTTATTTAATTAATAATTATTACATTACATTATTAGTATTATTATTACATTACAGTTATTGTAAAGACACACATTATGTTTCTGTGTAAAAATAAGTAATTAAATAACATCAAAAAGTTATCTAAATGGATAAATGCTATTCACTGGAGTGAATATTCTATTATATTCTAAAAACGACTTATAAATCCTAAAGCCTTGTTTATACTTCACTGTGCAACGGTCCTATGCTGGACAATAGCAGATATGCAAACTCACAGCACATCTCATTCAAGACACTGAACTTGCAGATCTGCCATTTTTGAACACACTATAAAGTTAACCATTTATCATGCTGCTCTACGTGGCACTGCATTCTGTGACATTAAACCAAATGGCATTTTCCACTCTACGACACTACTGTTCTACATTTTTGTCTAATAAAATAGGCTATTAATTTAATCAATCAAACTGCATTAACTAACAGAGATACTACTAACCAAGCTATCCATGTCAACATGCTCTATAGGAGTCTCAATAACAGGTATAAGTAACGTTTAATGTTTAGTAATTTTTAATGTAGCAGAAGAGGCCATTCATTGAACAGAGTTTTGCACAATTTTAACATCCCAGATCGATTGAAATATGAATCTACTGTGCTGTGCTACACCATGATATATTAAGAGTACAATAACATTCCATTGTGAATAAAAACGTATTAACCACAGTGTAATGCTAAAGGTTTCATCACAGGGCTGTCTGCTTCATGTAATATCATTAAAAGTGTTGTTGGTGACAGTTATATGAGTTGGAAGCATTAAGACCCATTTTAACCCTCAATGGCTTCCTTTCTGACAAATAACGTTATTGTAAAAAAAAAAAAAAAAAGATTCACGCGTTCATATGTAGCTATTTTGCATTAGAAGCGGATGGGACCAAGGGACCCGGATGTAACGTAGGAGGACTACAAATTATGACTACAATAGATTCGCGGTTAAATCTCGCGGGCGTGGCCTCACACCGGAAGGAAGTGCCGTCGTCCTCAAATACGGAAGAGACGCGTGGAGGTCGGCTTGGTCAGTGTTTGTTTGGAAGTGCCACGTCACCATCTTCCGGGTCCGTCTTCGGAGCAAGTAAGTGATTAAATGTTATTTAATACTTAACGCTGTTGTTGTTTTTGTGTTCAAACGTCTATCACTTGAAGTTACTTGTTATGATGTTTATATATGATGTTTGTACGAAACCGTAAAACAGTGTTTCAGTAGAATGGTTACTGTTGAAGGTTTATAAACAACGGCCCGTCGATGACCGAGTGTTTTTCCTTCTTACCAAAACAAACACAATTGTTTTTCCATCTAGTCGAGGTCCATTATTCATTAAGTATTTGAGCCACGGACCACCATGTTACATTTATAGACTCACATTAGAAATGAGCGAGTTATGATTAAAAGAACGTATAAGACGTATGATCTTGGCTCTTTGCTCTTTAACGGCTAGCTAACTAGGCTAGCTAGCTTCTAGCCTGTTTGTTGGTGAAAGACCATTGATCATTATGACTTGCTGTTTGCTGTATCTGTTTTTTTTAAATAGCAAAATACTGGGTCAATTGTCTGACTTTGATTGCTTAAAGTAGACCTGCATAAAATTCTGTACTGCAGCTATTTACAACCAGGTAGTGTATAAGTTAAATTGAATTGTTGTACTTTCAAAAGGGTTTTTTGGGGCACCTAAGGTGTTAGATCTCATTCTTCTGCCCTTTGTTTCATTGCACACATGTTAAAGCATTGGTCTAAAACTACATAGCCTATATCCATTGAAAACTCTACTTTTTAGATTGTATTATTACAAAATATACACTAAACAACTTCAGTCCTATATTTCTTTACTTTTACTTACTTTTACTTTAACCTAGTGGGGGAGTGGTTAGTGGGTGGAGGAGTGATTATGCAAGAAATTAGGGTTGTGGACAAGTATCTATTGTCACACCCATTCAAGTGGTGCTAAAATTTCAGGATTCTTTGCATGGCTTATTCTCTGCTTTGGGGTTTCTGTTTCAACAAGTTTTAGATGGTCATATCTCCTTCAATTATTGTCCAATTTCATTGAATGATACATCATATGAAAGCTTACATTCTGTACTTTAATAATTTACTGTAATCTGTAAAAATCGAGTTGAGGCATATTCTGCTGGCACTGGTCACAGATTCTAAACACAACAAGTAACTTAAAAAGTGATAACATGTTTGAGCCACGGACCACCATTTCACATTAATAGACTCTCACAATGGTGGTCAGTGGCTCAAATGGGTCTGAGAGACTAGATGGCGTCAAATGTTGGTCTGTGGTTCAAACGCTGAATAAATAATCGACTAGAGGTGAGAAGAGTATTGTTTGGTAGGTAAAGGACACACATTCTGTGAAAATTGGCGCGAAGCAACAAACATTCTTTGAAATTGGTGGGAAACGATCCCGGGCACTCATGTTAACAAAGCTCAGTCACTAACCACTATGCTACAATCAGCATTATATAATTAAAGGATCAAAAGTAGCAATCTTCTACATTCTCTAATTGTGTAGTTTTTTGGAAATTAAGCAGATGCTTAACAACAATTGAACTATTGAGAGTGTAAAGATCTACTATTGGGGTCAATTTGGTTACCTAAATTAAATTGCTCTGTATTGTGACAGTAATCATTGCTATAGAGTGTGTGTTCAGTAACAGTGTTAAATAGCTCTATAGTGTGACAGAAATCATTGCTATAGTGTGTGTTCAGTAACAGTGTTAAATAGATATTGTGACAGTAATCATTGCTATAGTGTGTGTTCAGTAACAGTGTTAAATAGCTCTATATTGTGACAGTAATCATTGCTATAGTGTTTGTTCAGTAACAGAGGTCTCCCGGTCTCTCCAGCTTTTTGTTAAACACAGTCCCATAGTCACAGTACCTCCCATTCACTCCCACTCAGTCCCATTCACTCCCATTCACTTTTATTCACTCCCATTCAGTCACATAGTAACAGTACATCCCATTCAGTCCCATTCACTCCCATAGTATCAGTCCCATAGTAACAATACCTCCCATTCACTCCCATCCACTCCCATGCACTCCCATAGTATCAGTCCCATAGTAACAGTACCTCCCTTTCACTCCCATTCAGTCCCATAGTATCAGTAACTCCCATTATCTTGCAACACAGCAGCCAAGTATATGCAGAACACGTATACACGCATTTGACATAACACAAACAACAAGACAATTTACATACATAAAGACATGAAGACAAGAGCAATATCCACCGCTTTGATTATCCTGTGGCTACTACAACTCCTGATTAAACCCTTTTCTATTTATTAAAGAGCTGGAGAGACAGGAATATTCCTGTTACTGAACACACACTATAGCAATTATTACTGTCACAATAACTTTGTACTTTTGCTACTGATGTTTGTGTGCAACATTTGAGCTGGTGTCAAGTCACCTTAATTCAAGTGATAGATTATATACAGGGGCATGCCATATGGTCTACCTGCACAGCCTTTGTGATTACTGGTAGATCACGATGTACCTTTTGGGCACCCCTGCAATACAGGATTCCTGTCCAGAATTGTTTTTTATTAAATATAGAGGGTTTAAGTGTAGGGTTTGTCATGTTGGTGTTCTCTATAACTTTTCGTCCTGGGCATGACGTTAAACTGTCCAGTGTAACTCCAAGTTACATGGGGTGGGTATGGTTTGAGAGTTTGTGATGCTCAGTTCTTTTTTTGCGTCTCGGTTCCTCAGGTGGAAGCTGCATAGTTGGGTTTTTGATGGGTTGGGTTTCAAGTGGCTGGTCGTTTGTTTAGATATTGAAAAGGAGGGGGGCGAGCGCGCTACCTTGTGGGAGGCCGTTCTTTTCGGCTTTCCATTTACTCCTCTGGTCATTTAACTGAACATAGAAGCGCCTGTTGTTGAGGAGGCTTTTCCTGACCATTGTGCGGTGTTGGACAGTGTCGTAGGCAGCAGAGAGATCTCTGAATGCTGCTCCAGTTATTTGTTTCCCCTCAAACCCATCCTCAATGTGTTGGGTGAGGTTGAGCTCTGTCCAGCACAGGAGCGGCTGGGACGGAAACCAGCTTGGTCTTTAGTCAGCTTGGTATCTATGAGTGGCAACAAGGCGTTGGAGTAGCAGCTTCTCATATAGCCTTGTAGGTGATGCAGAGGGAAATGGGTCGGTAGCTCTTTGTGGATAATGGGTCTATGCCAGGTTTAGGGATTGCAACCACGTTGGCCTTTTCCCAGACAGAAGGGATGGTTTTCTGTGCTATGCATGTGTTCAGCATCCCCACAAGCCAGGTCTTTGCGTTGGGTCCCAGGTGCTGTAACATTTCTGCCAGTAGGTCATCAATCCCTGCTGCTTTTCCGGGTTTCAACTTTCCCATTGCAGTTTCAAGTTCTTCTAGGTCGAAGGGTTTGGTTTGAGGGCTGGCTGATTGTGGTTGGTCTGATACCACTGTGCGATGGTATTCTCCTGTGGGTCGGTGGCGGTCTTGGTCACAACTGGTGGCCAACAGTTGTAACCAACACCGCCACCGACCCACATAGAATACCATCGCACAGTGGTATCAGACCAACCACAATCAGCCAGCCCTCAAACCAAACCCTTCGACTTAGAAGAACGTGAAACTGCAATGGGAAAGTTGAAACCCGGAAAAGCAGCAGGGATTGATGGCATACTGGCAGAAATGATACAGCACCTGGGACCTATCGCAAGGACCTGGCTTGTGGGGATGCTGAACACATGCATAGCACAGAAAACCATCCCTTCTGTTTGGAAAAAGGCTGGAGTAGTTGCAATCCCTAAACCTGGCAAAGACCCATTATCCCCGAAGAGCTACCGACCCATTTCCCTCCTCTGCATCACCTACAAGCTCTATGAGAGGCACTACAATTTCTGAACAGACTATATTTACATCAATATGTCTGGGTCCCCACCTACTCACTCAGGGTTGACGTGCCACACCTGCAGTGATGGGAGTGGCACCAAAATGTGGTATTTTGATTGTTTAATGGGGGCACTCCCTTAGTATAAAAGTGTATGTTTTGTGTACACATGACCTGATGAAGATCAAATGGATCGAAACGCTGTCAGTATTTCAACAAAGAACGTCTTTCTTATACCTGTGGTGTGCGGGCTCCATCCAATACCTACACCAGTTGTGATGCAACAGAGTTTGCTGTGACCGTTGTGAATTATGGGTGGTGTGGTTTTTGCCAAGACGGTGGATTGTGGCCCATGCCTTCCTGCTGTTATTTGACATGTTGGTGTTCTCTATATCTTTTCGTCCTGGGCATGACGTTAAACTGTTCCGTTCGAGAGGACCAGTGACCCTCGAATGTAAACGGCCACGAAAGGAAATTATGTGTGTGTGAGGTGTTCTCTATAGGTTGGGTTTCAGGTGGTTGTATTGTAGTAGCTTGACATTTCTTGGAGGGCACTTTCAAGGACAGACTCAATCTTCTGGAAGTCTGCTTGTTGGGTCGTAATGCAGAGGTTGTCGGCGTAGATGAAACGCTGGCATTAGGCATTGGGTAGTGGCTGGTCGTTTGTGTAGATATTGAAAAGGAGGGGGGCGAGCACGCTACCTTGTTGGAGGCCGTTCTTTTGGGCTTTCCATTTACTCCTCTGGTCATTTAACTGGACATAGAAGTGCCTGTTGTTGAGGAGGCTTTTCCTGACCATTGTGCGGTGTTGGACAGTGTCGTAGGCAGCAGAGAGATCTCTGAATGCTGCTCCAGTTATTTGTTTCCCCTCAAACCCATCCTCAATGTGTTGGGTGAGGTTGAGCTCTGTCCAGCACAGGAGCGGCTGGGACGGAAACCAGCTTGGTCTTTAGTCAGCTTGGTATCTATGAGTGGCAACAAGGCGTTGGAGTAGCAGCTTCTCATATAGCCTTGTAGGTAATGCAGAGGGAAATGGGTCGGTAGCTCTTTGTGGATAATGGGTCTATGCCAGGTTTAGGGATTGCAACCACGTTGGCCTTTTCCCAGACAGAAGGGATGGTTTTCTGTGCTATGCATGTGTTCAGCATCCCCACAAGCCAGGTCTTTGCGTTGGGTCCCAGGTGCTGTAACATTTCTGCCAGTAGGTCATCAATCCCTGCTGCTTTTCCGGGTTTCAACTTTCCCATTGCAGTTTCAAGTTCTTCTAGGTCGAAGGGTTTGGTTTGAGGGCTGGCTGATTGTGGTTGGTCTGATACCACTGTGCGATGGTATTCTCCTGTGGGTCGGTGGCGGTCTTGGTCACAACTGGTGGCCAACAGTTGTAACCAACACCGCCACCGACCCACATAGAATACCATCGCACAGTGGTATCAGACCAACCACAATCAGCCAGCCCTCAAACCAAACCCTTCGACTTAGAAGAACGTGAAACTGCAATGGGAAAGTTGAAACCCGGAAAAGCAGCAGGGATTGATGGCATACTGGCAGAAATGATACAGCACCTGGGACCTATCGCAAGGACCTGGCTTGTGGGGATGCTGAACACATGCATAGCACAGAAAACCATCCCTTCTGTTTGGAAAAAGGCTGGAGTAGTTGCAATCCCTAAACCTGGCAAAGACCCATTATCCCCGAAGAGCTACCGACCCATTTCCCTCCTCTGCATCACCTACAAGCTCTATGAGAGGCACTACAATTTCTGAACAGACTATATTTACATCAATATGTCTGGGTCCCCACCTACTCACTCAGGGTTGACGTGTCACACCTGCAGTGATGGGAGGGGCACCAAAATGTGGTATTTTGATTGTTTAATGGGGGCACTCCCTTAGTATAAAAGTGTATGTTTTGTGTACACATGACCTGATGAAGATCAAATGGATCGAAACGCTGTCAGTATTTCAACAAAGAACGTCTTTCTTATACCTGTGGTGTGCGGGCTCCATCCAATACCTACACCAGTTGTGATGCAACAGAGTTTGCTGTGACCGTTGTGAATTATGGGTGGTGTGGTTTTTGCCAAGACGGTGGATTGTGGCCCATGCCTTCCTGCTGTTATTTGACATGTTGGTGTTCTCTATATCTTTTCGTCCTGGGCATGACGTTAAACTGTTCCGTTCGAGAGGACCAGCGACCCTCGAATGTAAACGGCCACGAAAGGAAATTATGTGTGTGTGAGGTGTTCTCTATAGGTTGGGTTTCAGGTGGTTGTATTGTAGTAGCTTGACATTTCTTGGAGGGCACTTTCAAGGACAGACTCAATCTTCTGGAAGTCTGCTTGTTGGGTCGTAATGCAGAGGTTGTCGGCGTAGATGAAACGCTGGCATTAGGCATTGGGTAGTGGCTGGTCGTTTGTGTAGATATTGAAAAGGAGGGGGGCGAGCACGCTACCTTGTTGGAGGCCGTTCTTTTGGGCTTTCCATTTACTCCTCTGGTCATTTAACTGGACATAGAAGCGCCTGTTGTTGAGGCTTTTCCTGACCATTGTGCGGTGTTGGACAGTGTCGTAGGCAGCAGAGAGATCTCTGAATGCTGCTCCAGTTATTTGTTTCCCCTCAAACCCATCCTCAATGTGTTGGGTGAGGTTGAGCTCTGTCCAGCACAGGAGCGGCTGGGACGGAAACCAGCTTGGTCTTTAGTCAGCTTGGTATCTATGAGTGGCAACAAGGCGTTGGAGTAGCAGCTTCTCATATAGCCTTGTAGGTGATGCAGAGGGAAATGGGTCGGTAGCTCTTTGTGGATAATGGGTCTTTGCCAGGTTTAGGGATTGCAACCACTTTGGCCTTTTCCCAGACAGAAGGGATGGTTTTCTGTGCTATGCATGTGTTCAGCATCCCCACAAGCCAGGTCTTTGCGTTGGGTCCCAGGTGCTGTAACATTTCTGCCAGTAGGTCATCAATCCCTGCTGCTTTTCCGGGTTTCAACTTTCCCATTGCAGTTTCACGTTCTAAGTCGAAGGGTTTGGTTTGAGGGCTGGCTGATTGTGGTTGGTCTGATACCACTGTGCGATGGTATTCTCCTGTGGGTCGGTGGCGGTCTTGGTCACAACTGGTGGCCAACAGTTGTAACCAACACCGCCACTGACCCACATAGAATACCATCGCACAGTGGTATCAGACCAACCACAATCATCCAGCCCTCAAACCAAACCCTTCGACTTAGAAGAACGTGAAACTGCAATGGGAAAGTTGAAACCCGGAAAAGCAGCAGGGATTGATGGCATACTGGCAGAAATGATACAGCACCTGGGACCTATCGCAAGGACCTGGCTTGTGGGGATGCTGAACACATGCATAGCACAGAAAACCATCCCTTCTGTTTGGAAAAAGGCTGGAGTAGTTGCAATCCCTAAACCTGGCAGAGACCCATTATCCCCGAAGAGCTACCGACCCATTTCCCTCCTCTGCATCACGTCTTTCTTATACCTGTGGTGTGCGGGCTCCATCCAATACCTACACCAGTTGTGATGCAACAGAGTTTGCTGTGACCGTTGTGAATTATGGGTGGTGTGGTCTTTGCCAAGACGGTGGATTGTGGCCCATGCCTTCCTGCTGTTATTTGTCATTATGGTGTTCTCTATATCTTTTCGTCCTGGGCATGACGTTAAACTGTTCCGTTCGAGAGGACCGGCGACCCTCGAATGTAAACGGCCACGAAAGGAAACTGTGTGTGTGAGGTGTTCTCTATCATTTCATTCCAGACTTCACTGTCTATCTCCTGTGTTTTCCATTCATCTTGAGCGTTACACAGTCGTCTGATGTGCGGGGGGAGGTGCCGGCTAGCGCATAAAGGCACGGACGGGACAGGTGTTGTCTTGACCCATCCCGTGATGATGCGACAGGTGTCATTTAGGGCTGTGTCGACCAATTTGGTGTGACGTGATCGGCTCCAGCTTGAGCAGGCATACTCTGCTGTAGAGAAAGACAGGGCCATGGCAGTTGCACGGATTGTTTGTGGGTCTGCGCCCCACTTGGGAGTTCACTAGTTTTCACAGGATGTTATTGTGGGTGTTGACCGTGGCTTTTGTGTTCTCCAGGTGTTTTTTTGAAGAAGAGTGTCCTGTCCAGTGTAACTCCAAGATACATGGGGTGGGTATGGTTGGAGAGTTTGTGACCATCCCAAGTGACGCTCAGTTCTTTTCTCGCGTCTCGGTTCCTCAGGTGGAAGCTGCATAGTTGGGTTTGTGTGTCTTTCTTTTTCTGTCTTTCTTTCTTAGGACGGAGATCAAGGTAGACGCCATAGGAAGGCTCAACACTAGCCGATGCCCCTAGAGATCCATCCCAAAGCTTCCCTCAGGGAGCACAGCAAGCCAGCTAGCCAGCAAGCCTGCCCAGTCAGCCAACGCAGCCAGTCAGCTCCGCCAGTCAGCCAGTGTAGAAAGTCAGGCTGCCAAGCCAGAGCATATCAGCCCTTGCAGTCAGCCATTGCAGCCATACCAGCCTTGCTCAGTCAACTCAGCCAGGCCTCTCTTGAGGCCTGGCTCTCTGTCTGCCTGGCCCGGTCTGCCCTGCCCTGCCTTGCAGCAACAGAACCAGCCTTTCTGGAAAGCCAGCCAGCTCAGAATGCGAGCTGAGCAAGCCAGTGCAGCAGCAAGCCCAGACTAGGTTACCGCAGCCTTACTGTGCAGCCACAGCCACTCAGTCTAGACCAGCAGGAGCTGGCCAGGCTCCAACCCTTGCAGCGCAGCCTTAGGCCGGACAGTCCCCCTGCCTGCACTTTGTTGCCTTCCTGGCCTGTCTGCCTGCCTAGGCGCCTCGGTCTTCCTGTCTGTCTGCCTTGGCCTGCCAGTCTGAAACTGGTTTAGACTAACTGCGTGCTTGCCAGCTGCGCTGGCTTGCTGAGCTCGTATTCTGAGCTGGCTGGCTTGCCAGCAAGGCTGGTTCTGTTGCTGCAAGGCAGGGCGGGGGCAGACCGGGCCAGGCAGACAGAGCCAGGCCTCGAGAGAGGCCTGGCTGAGCTGACTGAGCAAGGCTGGTATGGCTACAATGGTTGACTGCAAGGGCTGATGTGCGCTGGCTTGGCAGCCTGACTTTCTACACTGGCTGACTGGCGGAGCTGGCTGGCTGCGTTGGCTGACTGGGCGGGCTTGCTGGCTAGCTGGCTTGCTGGACTCCCTGAGGGAAGCTTTGGGATGGATCTCTAGGGGCATCGGCTTGTGTTGAGCCTTCCAACGGCGTCTACCTTGATCTTCGTCCTAAGAAAGAAAGACAGAAAAAGAAACACACACACAAACTCAACTATGCAGCTTCCACATGAGGAAGGCAGGTAGGCACGCAGGCAGGCACAAGCTGCCTGCGTGCTTGCTTCGCCCTCCAGTTGCTGCTCCAGTTATTTGTTTTCCCTCAAACCCATCCTCAATGTGTTGGGTGAGGTTGAGCTCTGTCCAGCACAGGACGGGACGGAAACCAGCTTGGTCTTTAGTCAGCTTGGTGTCTATGAGTGGTATGAGGCGTTGGAGTAGCAGCCTCTCTTGTAGGTGATGCAGAGGAGGGAAATGGGTCGGTAGCTCTTTGAGGATGATGGGTCTTTGCCAGGTTTGGGGATTGCAACCACTTTGGCTTTTCTCCAGACAGAAGGGATGGTTTTCTGTGCCATGCATGTGTTCAGCATCCCCACGAGCCAGGTCTTTGCGTTAGGTTCCAGGTGCTGTATAATTTCTGCCAGTATGTCATCAATCCCTGCTGCTTTTCCGGGTTTCAACTTTCCCATTGCAGTTTTGAGTTCTTCTAGGTCGAAGGGTTTGGTTTGAGGGCTGGCTGATTGTGGTTGGTCTGATACCACTGTGCGATGGTATTCTCCTGTGGGTCGTGGCGGTGTTGGTTACGACTGTTGGCCACCAGTTGTGATGCAACAGAGTTCGCTGTGACCGTTGTGAATTATGGGTGGCTCCCTGAGGTCCTTGATCGCCATTGGGTCCAACAGTGGTCATTGAAGCGTGCACACACATGCACACATGCACCTACACACACAGGGGCACATGCGTATGCACACCTGGACCTTTAAATGAACAACAACACAAAAACTACGGCACTGGTGTCGGACTTCTGGTTTACCGGAACGGGGTTCAACTCCCTGCAGTGCCCTGCTCAATGTGTTGTATTTCATTCATTGGTCCATGGTCTCAGGTCATTGAGCGGCGCGCTATAGTGTGCGATTCTTCATCATTGTTGAGGATTTTTTAAAGGTGAAAATCAAGGAAAAGCAAAAGGCTATAGTCCATGGTCACGGACCGCATACTGGTCAAGGTCATTTATACTGGTGAAGATCATTTACTAGTCTTCTAAAGGTCATTTATACTGGTGAAGATCATTTACTAGTCTTCTAAAGGTCATTTATACTGGTCAAGGTCAATTACTAGTCTCATGAAGGTAATTTATACTGGTCACAGTCATATACTGGTCACGGTCATTTCTACGGGTGAAGGTCATTTATACTGGTCAAGGTCATTTGTACTTGTCAAGGTCATTTATACTGGTCAAGGTCATTTACTAGTCTTATTGAAGGTAATTTATACTGCTCAAGGTCATTGATATTGGTCAAGGTCATTAAGTGGCACGCTATAGTGCGCGATTCTTCATCATTGTTGAGGATTTGAAAAAAGGTTAAATTGCAGAAAAGCGAAAGGCTAAAGTCCATGGTCACGGAGGGCATACTATAGTATGTTGTTTTTCTTTTTTTTGGTGGTGTGCGGGCTCCATCCAATAACTACACCAGTTGTGATGCAATAGAGTTGGCTGTGACCGTTGTGAATTATGGGTGGTGTGGTCTTTGCCAAGACGGTGGATTGTGTCCCATGCCTTCCTGCTGTTATTTGTCATGTTGGTGTTCTCTATATCTTTTCGTCCTGGGCATGACGTTAAACTGTTCCGTTCGAGAGGACCGGCGACCCTCGAATGTAAACAGGTGTTGGGACAGGGTCAGGTGTTGTCTTGATGCATCCTATGATGATGCCACAGGTGTCATTTAGGGCTGTGTCGACCAATTTGGTGTGACGGGATAGGCTTGTAGGTGATGCAGAGGAGGGAAATGGGTCGGTAGCTCTTTGGGGATAATGGGTCTTTGCCAGGTTTAGGGATTGCAACCACTTTGGCCTTTTTCCAGACAGAAGGGATGGTTTTCTGTGCTATGCATGTGTTCAGCATCCCCACAAGCCAGGTCTTTCCGTTAGGTCCCAGGTGCTGTATCATTTCTGCTAGTAGGTCATCAATCCCTGCTGCTTTTCCGGGTTTCAACTTTCCCATTGCAGTTTCACGTTCTTCTAGGTCGAAGGGTTTGGTTTGAAGGCTGGCTGATTGTGGTTGGTCTGATACCACTGTGCGATGGTATTCTCCTGTGGGTTGGTGGCGGTCTTGGTCACAACTGGTGGCCAACAGTTGTAACCAACACCGCCACCGACCCACATAGAATACCATCGCACAGTGGTATCAGACCAACCATAATCAGCCATCACTCAAACCAAACCCTTCGACCTAGAAGAACTTGAAACTGCAATGGGAAAGTTGAAACCCGGAAAAGCAGCAGGGATTGATGACCTACTGGCAGAAATGATACAGCACCTGGGACCTAACTCAAGGCCCTGGCTTGTGGGGATGCTGAACACATGCACAGCACAGAAAACCACCCCTTCTGTCTGGAAAAAGGCCAAAGTGGTTGCATTCCCTAAACCTGGCAAAGACCCATTATCCCTGAAGAGCTACCGACCCATTTCCCTCCTCTGCATCACGTCTTTCTTATACCTGTGGTGTGCGGGCTCCATCCAATACCTACACTAGTTGTGATGCAACAGAATTTGCTGTGACCGTTGTGAATTATGGGTGGTGTGGTCTTTGCCAAGACGGTGGATTGTGGCCCATGCCTTCCTGCTGTTATTTGTCATTTGTCATTATGGTGTTCTCTATATCTTTTCGTCCTGGGCATGACGTTAAACTGTTCCGTTTGAGAGGACTGGCGACCCTCGAATGTAAACAGCCACGAAAGGAAACTGTGTGTGTGAGGTGTTCTCTATCATTTCATTCCAGACTTCACTGTCTATCTCCTGTGTTTTCCATTCATCTTGAGCGTTACACAGTCGTCTGATGTGCGGGGGGAGGTGCCGGCTAGCGCATAAAGGCACGGACGGGACAGGTGTTTTCTTGACCCATCCCGTGATGATGCGACAGGTGTCATTTAGGGCTGTGTCGACCAATTTGGTGTGACGTGATCGGCTCCAGCTTGAGCAGGAATACTCTGCTGTAGAGAAAGACAGGGCCATGGCAGTTGCACAGATTGTTTGTGGGTCTGCGCCCCACTTGGGAGTTCACTAGTTTTCACAGGATGTTATTGTGGGTGTTGACCGTGGCTTTTGTGTTCTCCAGGTGTTTTTTTGAAGAAGAGTGTCCTGTCCAGTGTAACTCCAAGATACATGGGGTGGGTATGGTTGGAGAGTTTGTGACCATCCCAAGTGACGCTCAGTTCTTTTCTCGCGTCTCGGTTCCTCAGGTGGAAGCTGCATAGTTGGGTTTGTGTGTGTCTTTCTTTTTCTGTCTTTCTTTCTTAGGACGGAGATCAAGGTAGACGCCATAGGAAGGCTCAACACTAGCCGATGCCCCTAGAGATCCATCCCAAAGCTTCCCTCAGGGAGCACAGCAAGCCAGCTAGCCAGCAAGCCTGCCCAGTCAGCCAACGCAGCCAGTCAGCTCCGCCAGTCAGCCAGTGTAGAAAGTCAGGCTGCCAAGCCAGAGCATATCAGCCCTTGCAGTCAGCCATTGCAGCCATACCAGCCTTGCTCAGTCAGCTCAGCCAGGCCTCTCTTGAGGCCTGGCTCTCTGTCTGCCTGGCCCGGTCTGCCCTGCCCTGCCTTGCAGCAACAGAACCAGCCTTTCTGGAAAGCCAGCCAGCTCAGAATGCGAGCTGAGCAAGCCAGTGCAGCAGCAAGCCCAGACTAGGTTACCGCAGCCTTACTGTGCAGCCACAGCCACTCAGTCTAGACCAGCAGGAGCTGGCCAGGCTCCAACCCTTGCAGCGCAGCCGTAGGCCGGATAGTCCCCCTGCCTGCACTTTGTTGCCTTCCTGGCCTGTCTGCCTGCCTAGGCGCCTCGGTCTTCCTGTCTGTCTGCCTTGGCCTGCCAGTCTGAAACTGGTTTAGACTAACTGCGTGCTTGCCAGCTGCGCTGGCTTGCTGAGCTCGTATTCTGAGCTGGCTGGCTTGCCAGCAAGGCTGGTTCTGTTGCTGCAAGGCAGGGCGGGGCAGACCGGGCCAGGCAGACAGAGAGCCAGGCCTCGAGAGAGGCCTGGCTGAGCTGACTGAGCAAGGCTGGTATGGCTACAATGGTTGACTGCAAGGGCTGATGTGCGCTGGCTTGGCAGCCTGACTTTCTACACTGGCTGACTGGCGGAGCTGGCTGGCTGCGTTGGCTGACTGGGCGGGCTTGCTGGCTAGCTGGCTTGCTGGACTCCCTGAGGGAAGCTTTGGGATGGATCTCTAGGGGCATCGGCTTGTGTTGAGCCTTCCAACGGCGTCTACCTTGATCTTCGTCCTAAGAAAGAAAGAAAGAAAGACAGAAAAAGAAACACACAAACAAACTCAACTATGCAGCTTCCACATGAGGAAGGCAGGCAGGCACGCAGGCAGGCACAAGCTGCCTGCGTGCTTGCTTCGCCCTCCAGTTGCTGCTCCAGTTATTTGTTTTCCCTCAAACCCATCCTCAATGTGTTGGGTGAGGTTGAGCTCTGTCCAGCACAGGACAGGACGGAAACCAGCTTGGTCTTTAGTCAGCTTGGTGTCTATGAGTGGTATGAGGCGTTGGAGTAGCAGCCTATCTTGTAGGTGATGCAGAGGAGGGAAATGGGTCGGTAGCTCTTTGAGGATGATGGGTCTTTGCCAGGTTTGGGGATTGCAACCACTTTGGCCTTTCTCCAGACAGAAGGGATGGTTTTCTGTGCCATGCATGTGTTCAGCATCCCCACGAGCCAGGTCTTTGCGTTAGGTTCCAGGTGCTGTATAATTTCTGCCAGTATGTCATCAATCCCTGCTGCTTTTCCGGGTTTCAACTTTCCCATTGCAGTTTTGAGTTCTTCTAGGTCGAAGGGTTTGGTTTGAGGGCTGGCTGATTGTGGTTGGTCTGATACCACTGTGCGATGGTATTCTCCTGTGGGTCGTGGCGGTGTTGGTTACGACTGTTGGCCACCAGTTGTGATGCAACAGAGTTCGCTGTGACCGTTGTGAATTATGGGTGGCTCCCTGAGGTCCTTGATCCCCATGGGGTCCAACAGTGGTCATTGAAGCGTGCACACACATGCACAAATGCACCTACACACACACAGGCGCACATGTGTATGCACACCTGGACCTGTAAATGAACAACAACACAAAAACTAAGGCACTGGTGTCGGACTTCTGGTTTACCGGAACGGGGTTCAACTCCCTGCAGTGCCCTGATCAATGTGTTGTATTTACATGGTTCATCGGTCCATGGTCTCAGGTCATTGAGCGGCGCGCTATTGTGTGCGATTCTTCATCATTGTTGAGGATTTAAAAAAAGGTGAAAATCAAGGAAAAGCAAAAGGCTATAATCCATGGTCACAGACTGCATACTGGTCAAGGTCATTTATACTGGTGAAGATCATTTACTAGTCTTATGAAGGTTATTTATACTGGTCAAGGTCATTTACTAGTCTCATGAAGGTAATTTATACTGGTCAGTCATATACTGGTCACGGTCATTCATACTGGTCAAGGTCATTTGTACTTGTCAAGGTCATTTATACTGGTCAAGGTCATTTACTAGTCTTATTGAAGGTCATTTATACTGCTCAAGGTCATTGATCAATATCAATGACCTTGATGACCCCAAGGTCATTAAGTGGCATGCTATAGTGCGCGATTCTTCATCATTGTTTACGATTTGAAAAAAGGTAAAATTGCGGAAAAGCGAAAGGCTATAGTCCATGGTCACGGAGGGCATACTATAGTATGTTGTCTTTCAAGATTTCGGAGGATTTGAAAAAAAGGTGAAAATCACGGAAAAGCTAAAGGCTATAGTCCATAGTCTCGGAAAGCATACAAAAATGTGTGGTGCTATACAGGCCGTTCTGGAAGATTTGGGACAGAGGTTCATCGTTGGCATCCAGGGAGTGTGTGTGCAAAATTTGGCATCGACCGGGTTAATGGTGCTGGAGATTAGCTGTTAACAAACTGACGGACACACACACACACACACACTCACTCAGAGTGCTTTGGCCTGGTGCCATACCGTTATTAATTATTGCCTACAATGTCAATTGTGAAATTACTTTACCGTTTACATTAATTTACATTTCAACGAATGGACCTCGTAAAACAAAACAAAAACCAAGGCACTGGTTGTGGTACTTCTGGTTTACCGGAATGGGGTTCAACTCCCTGCAGTGCTCTGCTCAATTTGTTGTATTTACATGGTTCATTTTTATTTTCTGCTCATTGTGTTGCCTTTTCATAGATGATAACCCCCAGGTTCTTTAATGTGTTTGCACTCCCTACAGTTAGGTTACCAAGTCTATTTATTTATTATTTCTGTTCACTAGAACTAGAACCAATTACCAAAGTAGGCTTTCTAATGACACAACTCGCCTTTGTTTTTATGTGTAGCAAAAACGTTCTTTTTATTTACGCCAAAGAGTAGAGGCTGGTCTGCATTCATGCGAGCGGGGAAGTTTAGAGTAACATAGCTCTAAATGAAACGCATTAGAGCTATGGACCAGAGCTAGTAGTCATAGCACTTCATGGTATATGCATAGTTTATATAGTTTCATTATAGATATATTAAACAGAGAGGACTGGAGTCAATTGGGTTATATTATGTTTAACACTAATTTGAAGCTGTCAAAATCTGACAGACTTCTGGCGGCCATGGCCACGCCCACCTTTTGGTAACGCCCACTTTCGGCCAAGCCCACAAAAAGGACCCCCCATGTCATTTGCCAGGCAGGCTCCACTCTCAGACAGATATTTGGCTCCGTCTTATGAGCTAATTTAGAACTTCCTGTCTGAGAGCTAGCTAATTTAAGACATCCGGTTGCCTTCAGAATAAAATAAGGTTATTTAATTCGTTAATTAAATAATTGTCAATGCCCCAAGGCACAGCACTTTTTTGAGCGTTGACCTCAGTAGAAGGTCTGCTGCCGTGAATTTTACACCTCTCCCACTTAGCGGAGAGTGGGGTGTGGTACAGGACATCTCCCCGAACGCGTGGGTATACTGCATCTACAAGTAGTACAAGATAAATTGAAACCATTGACACCTACTTCGATGGTTCAGTTGTCATCTATGCCGGGGAATTTAGCAGCTCTCATTCAAGCGTTTTTTCAAAATCCAGGTCACACATTTGATTGCAAAACAATCTGTGGTGTCACTCAACAACTAGTGAATAGCATCTTACTTGGCCTTAGGAATGCACAATGACCCATTAGATTTTATACACAAACTAGTAGTTTGGTTGAGTATGTGTGGTGTCCACACAGTTGTTCAAGCAAAACATACAGACATCTGTACATTCTGTGCCTGGACAGTTGAAAGCAATTAACAGAACAATAACGGAGGACAATTTGGAAGAAGATGATGATGATGTGGTTTTATGCAATGAAAGTCTAAATGACAATATGTGTGAAGCTATACCATTACCAATTCTAACATTTCTACAACAGACATCTGCTATCAAAAAATGTCACACACGGCTTGAAGAAGCAGCAGCGCAGGACTCAACATTTAGACGGAAACTTGAGAAATTCAATCTAGCCAACACATCAGTGTCATTAGTGTCTCAGAAATGTTCTAGGACAGAAGTATGCACCATATTAAACAGCTTTGTAGAATACACACTTCGGTCTCCTTTCCTTGGAGATGACCTGCTTTGCCTGAAAAGTCTTAGTCTGTATAGTTGTACTCAATGTGGTGACAAGGCCTTACCATCTACAAAGAACATGTCACAATTCATAGTGCAGCCACTTGACGTGTCACAAAAAGGCATCTTAGACACTATTGCACAAATATTACCTGCTCAATCTGAACAATGTGAAACATGTCAGCAGGAAAAGAGCTTATCAACATTATGAAGTAATTAACAGCCCACAGACCTTACTTCTCCTGTTAAGAGCTGGCACAAAAATTCCAAAAACGTTCAATTTATCCTGTCTGTACCACCAAAATGAGTATGCTTTGACCAGTATGTGTGTATTTTTCGACAGGCCACCATATGCGTCATTGTACATCCTTAAAGATCATAAATGGCATATCTGGACAAATGAATCGAATGACACAGCAGGCTATACCTTTGTCCTTTGAGCTGATGCAAAGAACATCCGCTCGACAGCACACAAAGACAGTAGTCACAAGTAGTTTCTATGTCGTGTCATACGAGAAAATAAACAGTCGAGAAATAATCAAGTTTCGTCAGGACAAACAAATGCATAAATGCACAGACAGATGCAATCAACGCACACAAGTGACACCCATTCCAAAGCTAGAGGTAACTCCTTGACCTGACTTAGCTTGCGTAGAGAAAGTGATTTCATGTCAATGCCCCAAGGCACAGCACTTTTTTGAGCGTTGACCCCAGTAGAAGGTCTGCTGCTGTGAATTTTACACCTCTCTCGCTTAGCGGAGAGTGGGGTGTGGTAGAGGACATCTCCCCGAACGTGTGGGTATGTCCAGATAGTTGCCTCGCGGAGGCCTCTTTGTCCAGTGTCCATTCTGGGTCCGGAAACGGTACTTTTTGTCAGCATTGACCCCAGTAGAAGGTCTGCTGCTGTGAATTTTACACCTCTCCCGCTTAGCGGAGAGTGTGGTGTGGTAGAGGACATCTCCCCGAACGCGTGGGTATGTCCAGATAGTTGCCTCGCGGAGGCCTCTTTGTCCAGTGTCCATTCTGGGTCCGGAAACGGTACTTTTTTCAGCGTTGACCACAGTAGAAGGTCTGCTGCTGTGGATTTTACACCTCTCCCGCTTAGCGGAGAGTGGGGTGTGGTACAGGACATCTCCCCGAACGCGTGGGTATGTCCAGATAGTTGCCTCGCGGAGCCGTCTTTTGTCCAGTGTCCATTCTGGGTCCGGAAACGGTACTTTTTGTCAGCCTTGACCCCAGTAGAAGGTCTGCTGCTGTGAATTTTACACCTCTCCCGCTTAGCGGAGAGTGTGGTGTGGTAGAGGACATCTCCCCGAACGTGTGGGTATGTCCAGATAGTTGCCTCGCGGAGGCCTCTTTGTCCAGTGTCCATTCTGGGTCCGGAAACGGTACTTTTTGTCAGCATTGACCCCAGTAGAAGGTCTGCTGCTGTGAATTTTACACCTCTCCCGCTTAGCGGAGAGTGTGGTGTGGTAGAGGACATCTCCCCGAACGCGTGGGTATGTCCAGATAGTTGCCTCGCGGAGGCCTCTTTGTCCAGTGTCCATTCTGGGTCCGGAAACGGTACTTTTTTCAGCGTTGACCACAGTAGAAGGTCTGCTGCTGTGAATTTTACACCTCTCCCGCTTAGCGGAGAGTGGGGTGTGGTACAGGACATCTCCCTGAACGCGTGGGTATGTCCAGATAGTTGCCTCGCGGAGCCGTCTTTTGTCCAGTGTCCATTCTGGGTCCGGAAACGGTACTTTTTGTCAGCCTTGACCCCAGTAGAAGGTCTGCTGCTGTGAATTTTACACCTCTCCCGCTTAGCGGAGAGTGTGGTGTGGTAGAGGACATCTCCCCGAACGTGTGGGTATGTCCAGATAGTTGCCTCGCGGAGGCCTCTTTGTCCAGTGTCCATTCTGGGTCCGGAAACGGTACTTTTTGTCAGCATTGACCCCAGTAGAAGGTCTGCTGCTGTGAATTTTACACCTCTCCCGCTTAGCGGAGAGTGTGGTGTGGTAGAGGACATCTCCCCGAACGTGTGGGTATGTCCAGATAGTTGCCTCGCGGAGGCCTCTTTGTCCAGTGTCCATTCTGGGTCCGGAAACTGTACTTTTTTCAGCGTTGACCACAGTAGAAGGTCTGCTGCTGTGAATTTTACACCTCTCCCGCTTAGCGGAGAGTGGGGTGTGGTACAGGACATCTCCCCGAACGCGTGGGTATGTCCAGATAGTTGCCTCGCGGAGCCGTCTTTTGTCCAGTGTCCATTCTGGGTCCGGAAACGGTACTTTTTGTCAGCCTTGACCCCAGTAGAAGGTCTGCTGCTGTGAATTCTACACCTCTCCCGCTTAGCGGAGAGTGTGGTGTGGTAGAGGACATCTCCCCGAACGTGTGGGTATGTCCAGATAGTTGCCTCGCGGAGGCCTCTTTGTCCAGTGTCCATTCTGGGTCCGGAAACGGTACTTTTTGTCAGCATTGACCCCAGTAGAAGGTCTGCTGCTGTGAATTTTACACCTCTCCCGCTTAGCGGAGAGTGGGGTGTGGTACAGGACATCTCCCCGAACGCGTGGGTATGTCCAGATAGTTGCCTCGCGGAGCCGTCTTTTGTCCAGTGTCCATTCTGGGTCCAGAAACGGTACTTTTTGTCAGCCTTGACCCCAGTAGAAGGTCTGCTGCTGTGAATTTTACACCTCTCCCGCTTAGCGGAGAGTGTGGTGTGGTAGAGGACATCTCCCCGAACGCGTGGGTATGTCCAGATAGTTGCCTCGCGGAGGCCTCTTTGTCCAGTGTCCATTCTGGGTCCGGAAACGGTACTTTTTGTCAGCATTGACCCCAGTAGAAGGTCTGCTGCTGTGAATTTTACACCTCTCCCGCTTAGCAGAGAGTGTGGTGTGGTAGAGGACATCTCCCCGAACGTGTGGGTATGTCCAGATAGTTGCCTCGCGGAGGCCTCTTTGTCCAGTGTCCATTCTGGGTCCGGAAACGGTACTTTTTTCAGCGTTGACCACAGTAGAAGGTCTGCTGCTGTGAATTTTACACCTCTCCCGCTTAGCGGAAAGTGTGGTGTGGTACAGGACATCTCCCCGAACGCGTGGGTATGTCCAGATAGTTGCCTCGCGGAGCCGTCTTTTGTCCAGTGTCCATTCTGGGTCCGGAAACGGTACTTTTTGTCAGCCTTGACCCCAGTAGAAGGTCTGCTGCTGTGAATTTTACACCTCTCCCGCTTAGCGGAGAGTGGGGTGTCGTATAGGACATCTCCCCGAACGCGTGGGTATGTCCAGATAGTTGCCTTGCGGAGCCGTCTTTTGTCCAGTGTCCACTTTATAAAGTCCATGCACTCCAGTGAATAGCATTTATCCATTTAGATAACTTTATTATTATTATTATAAGGATTTAATTACTTATTCTTACACAGAAACATAATGTGTGTCTTATAGCATCATATAGCATCATTTAAATGCTTAATTTGTAGTTTTAATGTGCAAATTAAACTTTTTTTCAATACTCTAGAGGGTACTCTTATTTTGAAGAGATCGTCCACCGGAAGTCTTAAATCAGCTCACTAGATTAGCTCACTAGACGCTGCCCTTGTCGGCTCACATTCTCCTGGTTTCACTCGTTGACTTATTTTACAACAGTCTTCCTGTTGGAACAACAACAACATTAACTTGTGTTAGTTTTAAACATGGTTAAGATCTGTGTTTGTGCTGGGTGTAACAATTCCAGACTTTCTGGCCACAAAGTACATGGGTTTCCAAAGAAAGGCAGTAAACGTTTCAGATCTTGGGTGAGGTTTGTCCAGGTAAAGAGATCAAATTTTACCGCGTCGTCGGTGCAACAAAAACACTCGGTCATCTGTGGAGCCCACTTCAGAGATGAGTGCTACATGCTTTCACCAAATGCTGTGCCTTGCATCCAGTCACTTGGTCTGTCTCGGGTAAGTGCAATCTGGGAATCGGTAAAACAAAATGTGTGGATCTAACTCCAGATGAAGCTGCGAAGAGACTATTAAATTCGTGGTCTGACTCAAGTACACACTGTCATGTGCAAAGTGTGTGATCTATTCGCAGGATAGGATCCGTGTATATTATGATTTATTTTCTTTTTTCTCATAGAAGGGTATATTTGTATGTCTCTAAATGTTTTTGATGAATTGAAAATTGAGGACCCTTATGTAAGCAAGTCTTTTTTCTGGTTTTATCCCCTTAGCTGATTTTGTATTGACCTGTACTTTCCTTGAACTACCCATTCTGCAAACTGTTAATACAATTTTTAATCAATCATGTGCCATAATGAACCTTGGTTGAAAAAAACTAAAGTTGTCCTTTAAATTGGTATCCACGTGTTGCAAAGGCTTGAAGTTCAACAAAGGCCCTCACAATCTGTGACAAGATTTTATATTCTATTAGATTTAGCACATCATTCTACAACTCAATAATATTGGGGAGATAACAGTGAAGTGGAGATTGCATTTATATAGCACTTTTATCCAAAGTGCTTTACATAGATTGTGCATTACATTCACCCATCATACACCGATGGCAGAGCGGAGGAAAGTAGGAAACCATGCAAGGCATCAATTAAGTTACCTCCACATTGGGTAAAATACTAGTAAAATAAAACTGTTTCTCATTGTGATGGCCAGGGGACCTCCTGGAACCCCCTCAAAGACCCCTGAGGGTCCCTGAACCCCACTTTGAGAACCACTAGTGACAATATACACCTTGAGCATTATTGTTTACAATTTTGCATGCTATCCCCCCCCCCCCCCCCCCCCCCCAACAGAAACTTCAAAGCCATTGTGCGACTCCTGATGTGGCAGAGCCAGAGAAGCCTATGGAGGAGGAGGAAGATCCTGTTCAGTTGTCTGAACCCTCTCTTCAGGTGTCCTCCCACCAAACTGACGTTGGAGATGGTAAGTGTTGGAAAATCTGCCTTTCAATGGGTTGCTCACTGTCTCATCGGGTCGAAAGTAAGTTGTAGGGAGGGAGACATCAAAAGTGACCCTAATAGCACCATAGTAGGGGGGCAGCAGTGGCTCAAGGGTAGAGTGGTCGGCGGTGGGGACAGTGAGGTTACCAGTTGGATCTCGACTCCCCATACATTTACCCATGGGTAAATGTAATGCACAATCTATGTAAAGCGTTTTGGATAAAGGTGCTATGTAAATACATAATTTACCATTTATAGTAGTAATAGTAGTAGTCTGTTTTTTCACACCCCTTCCGACTTCATTCTAATGACAGTCTGTAGTAAGCTGTAGTAGTCTGTTTGTTGGGGGGACACCTTTCCAACCTCTGAGACTGGGGAGTGGGGGATTCAGATTTTTCGGGGGCCAGTTTTGAATTGCAGCCATCCGTAGGTGCCCTTTGATAGCATTTTTGAAGGAGTCAAGGGATTCGCATGTCTTAATGACATAATTTATGAAGAGTAGGTTTATCCTGCAAGTTCTATTTTAAAAACAATTATGACACTTAAAAGCATGAAAGGTAGCCTATTCGTGTTCCAAACCATGATTTATATTTGTGCACAGATTGCCAGACTGACCACCACCAGAAATCTGATGACACACTCAAGACTGAACCTCAACTGAACAAGTCTGTTGGCACCCAGCTCTCCAAGTACACACTAGTGAATCGAAGAAGTCAAGGTTTGTCGATTGTAATATTTCTGGTAATTTATAACACTTAGGGTTACCACTCTGTGGTCTGTTGCCCAAATATCCACTTTAACGTGTTATAATTTTAGCCATCAAAAGCTTTCTATAGTTTGTCAGGCCCACCAAGTTTTCTTTAATCACGCATGCCCTGTTTTATACTTCGTCATATGATGGTGACACACAAACATGGCTTATCTACAAATTCACTACGTTTCACGATGTGATGTGAGCTTGCAGATTGCCTATCTTTGCTTGGTAATATTTTTTCTAATTAGGTTCTCAGACCTCAATTCACTGGAAAAGACCTCCACACTCAACACTCCTGAAGCCCTTTCAAGCTTCTGAAATAATACGGCTGAGTCTACTTGATGATGGAGATGTTGGAGACTCCATTGATCACACCCCTGCTCTATCTGAATCAACAGAATCAACACTATCGTAAGTAGGGGCAAGAGACAGTGGGGGCAGTAGCATGCCACTTGGACACAGGCCGGAGTCCTGATGATGATAATGGCCATTCACACTAGTTTAATGGCCAGTTATAGCTTAAGTCACTCAGTCACTTCTGATGTTGTTGACATCAATTGCTTAGTGCTTTGTGTCTCCCGTTTCCTTCTTTGTCTCCTATCATTTGAGCAGACAAGCCTTACCCTCCATAAATGTCCCTAAATACATTGTGGAGGAAGACTGTCTACTCCAACTGTTTGAAAAGTGTCCAGTGTGCTGCTCCATGTGTAAAGTCCAGAAGATGACAATGGGGACCTTCCTGACCGTTTCTCAGCACTGCACCCAATGCCACTTCATCAGAAACTGGAGGAGTCAGCGAACCAAGAAGGTATTTAACTAGCGTGACTAGGCGCAGTCATTGTTATATCGACTTGTATTAATCATATGAATGATTTGGTCAGTGCACAAAAAGTAGGAAGAGGCTGGTAAAGTGAAAGACGGCCCCTTGATTTTCGACCACAAGACATGTTATAATGGATACTGTGGTGACTTGAACTTCAGGTCAAGAAAGGACAATACTCTTTATCTCAAGATTTGCAGAACATAGGATTCATCAACATGGCTACATATCTGCTGTCAAAAGAGGAAGTGAACCCTTTTGCCTACATGTGACCATAGGAAAACTGTGCCAACAGATCTACTGATGGACTAATAATGTGGCATGACCATTTATTATTACAATGGAGAAGAGCACACTGTGCACGCACCTGCTAGAATCATTTAAATTCCATCTATCTTTTACAGACAGTGCCCTCGGATTACCCTCGCAGCTGCACCAATGGTCCAGAGAGTTCTGCTGCTGCTGCCATTTCTGAAATGATTGGTTTTAGTGATGAAAATTACTCCTCGGATGAAGGATCTTTTGAGGTGGATGAGAAGAAACACAATTCAGATTGTGATTCCGTGGAGCACCACAATATAGACGGCAAGCTTGCAGACAGTGATTCTGATGAAGATGCAAGCAGTGAGTCTGACGCAGATGCAGACAGTGAGTTTGATGCAGATGAAGAACATGAGAATCTCCGCCAGCTCTGTCCTGAATGTGGAAAGTTTTTCCTCAGTCAGAGAAAGAGGGCTCACATATGTCAAACCAAAAGGCCATATTCTTGTAACATGTGTGGCAAGAGATATAAATCTGAGGGTAGACTGAAATTTCACAACAAGATCCATGAGGATGGCTACAAGCATTCGTGCACATACTGCTTCTCAACCTTCAGAACTAGGCATGACAGACTGTTGCATGAGCAGAACCATCCACCTGCAGCAAAGCCCTATCAATGTCCTGACTGTCCAGAGGTGTTTGCCAAGATGCGGGAGCGCCGTGATCACCTGGTGAGTCACAGAGGACCCAAAAGACATATTTGCCTAGTATGCAACACAGATTTTTCAAGTGACCACAAACTGCAGTGGCATGTAGCTGTGCACACAAAAGCAAAGCAGTTTGTATGTGAGGTGTGCCAGCGCTCATTCACTGAGTCAAGCCACCTCAAATCCCACATGCATGTCCACACAGAAGAGAAACCCTATCAGTGTCAGCACTGTGACAAGTCCTTTAATCACAATGTTCGCTTGAAGAGTCACATCCAGTGTTATCATGGACAAGTCCCTGACCCAGGGGAGAAAGTTCAAATGGAGAAGACAAGTAGGAGTGAGTCTGAAGCAAAAAAAGACGAGACAAATGAAATGGAGAGCAGTGCTGTTGATGCTGAGAAGGCTGAGCAAAGTAAGGACACATGGGCCCGATTCACAGTAGTTTACATATTTTGAACGTACCGGCATTTATGAAAATTACTACTTTTAAGTGTCTGATTCATCCATCAATCTGGGAGAAAAGCTTGCGTATATGTCATTAGGTCAAAAATAAGTAGTTTATAAACTGCACTAATAACAAAAACAATATCAATGGCCAACATTTGTCAAATATAAAATCAAATGCAATCAAGTAATCAACATAAATCAAAATACAAACAAAAATCAGTAATCATGACCTGCTTGTTCAAAGTGCTAAATTGTGTCAATCCTGATTGTTAGATCATTCTGCCAACCGAGCCATGAGAAGAGAGCGCGTCTTCAGGGACCGCACAAACATGTTTGAGGAAAGCGACGAATGGCTACAATGCCAATTCCGTTTACCGAGGCACAGTCTGGTCGAGCTCTGCATTGCACTGGAGCCACAGCTGACCAGACAAACAAACAGGTTAAAAAAAACATGTTTTGAATTTAATGAGTATGTTTTCAATTTGATTATTTTGGCCTTTTTATGCCATGCAGCAGAGCAGTTTGAGAATTGTTTCAAATGCAAGGTGCATTGCATATAACATTGAAGCCTATTTAGTATTATTAATTAGTATTATCATTACAGGTCTCATGCCATCCCCGCACACGTGCAGGTTTTGTGTAGTCTGAGTTTCCTCGCCACCGGGACGTTCCAGAGGGAGATAGCCGAAAGGGCCTACATGTCCCAGCCATCCCTCAGCCGCACGCTTCCACACGTGCTGAATGGCATCATCGGCCTGGCACCACAATACATACAATTTCCATATACTGCTGAACAACAGCGAGAAATAAAACAGAACTTTTTTAACATGGCTGGCTTTCCTGACACAATCGGAGCAATAGGTTGTACGCATGTGCACCTCAAAGCTCCATCTCCCAATCCATCTGCATATTTGAACTGCAAAGGGTGTCATTCAATCAAAGTGCAACTCATTTGTGATGCCGACATGAACATAATTAATGCCGATACCCGCTGGGGGGGTGCCAGACACAACTCGTTCATCCTACAAAAGAGCAGTGTGGACATGTGTCTTGCACAGGAGGCTGACGGTGCTGGATGTGCATGGCTCATTGGTAAGTGTTTTGCCTTTCAAAGCTTATTTTGTGCTTTTTTCCATGGAAATTCAATTCACAGGATTGTATGGCTAACTATTAGCCTATCTCTATAGGTGATAAAGGCTATGCCTTAAGTACCTGGCTGATGACACCCCTGCACACGCCCCAGACCCAACAGGAGCAGGCCTATAATGACAGCCATGTCCACACACACGCAATTGTGGAGCGCACTATCGGGGTGCTGAAAGGCCGCTGGCTGTGCCTGGACACGGACAAGGAAGGAGGAAAGCTCCTTTATAATGCCGATAAGGTATGAAATGTATAGTATAACCTCCACATTATTGGACCAAGACCTGAAGACGGTATGCCTATGCTATAACGGTACATGTTTTGTGCAGTCTATTAATTTGCTCCCATCTACAATTACAGGTAGGTAAGATAACCATGGCCTGCTGTGTTCTACATAACATTGCGAATCGGCATGGGGTACCCCTTCCAGCAGCAATGCCCCCACCAATAGACATGCCACCGGACCCACCTATTGAAGCTGAGGACAAGAAGCCAGCACTGGCACTGCGCCAGCAGCTAATCGCTCGTTTTTGAAGTATTAAAAACATTTATTCAGAGCCCTTGACATCTCCACTGCAATTGCAATCCCACACCACCACCTGAAACCACCTCCACCCGTTGAGGTGCAGATGCGGCCGCTGTAGGCCCACTGCGCACACCAGCTCCTGGGTGGGCAACAGTGGCAGGCAAGAGAGCAGACACAGAGGTTATCAACTGGTGGTGGAGGAGGAGCAGCAGCAGACCCTGTGGAGTGCTGGGAGATGTCCGGATTCATCATGACATTTTTCAACGTGGAATCCAGGAATACAAGAACACTCACCCCGGGACCTCCCAATCTCAGGGAGGACACTAATATATGGTAACTACAATGCCACTGAAAGGGTCCCATATTCAAGAATGTCTATTTTGATCAGGATTTCACTGTTATGTCTATAACTATCTACCTTGCATACTGTGTAAATCGGAAGGAATTTCTGGACCAAATAACAGACCTTATTGGACACATCTTTTTCTGGTTTTGTCCTTGCTTTCCTACTCCCTGCCTCCATTTTCTTTCTTTCTTTGTGACAATAAAACTGATTCTGATTCTGAACCATTGTAATTAGAAGAGTTGAGAGAATAAATAAATCGTATTGCCGTTCCTCCAGAAATGATTTGACTCCAGGTTAAAATGATTTGTTATAATTTATATTATTTTTATTTAAACTCTTTCAGAACAAACTAATCTCTGTCAGTCTACATTTGCTTGTGCGTATCTGCTTTTTATTATGGAGAACCATCCAAATCGACTTCACACTTTAGGCCAGTCAATCTAAGGTTTGAACCAATATTGAAAATAGTCAATGACCTAATTAGTGGATCATGATAAAGTCAGGGTTTGAAAGTTGGGGTACCATTTAACAACCTATAGAATTTGTGCCAGGAGCTACATTTTCATGCAAAGGAAATTGACGTCCATCGCCCTCAAATGACATACCGGTAGTTAAAGGCAGATTGACATACATAATATTGACCATTGTCTTGTGACTGCCCTTTTGATGTCCCTGCCTGTGTGTGTCAGTGAATGGAAGGCGTTGGGAAAGTGCTCTGAATATTTTCTACTGAAACACATAGGGGTAACTGTTGGTGTAAGAATTAGATTATTTTTAATTATTATTTCATATTAAACATGCTTGTGGGACAGGTTTTAAGTAAGTGCTTCAAGCGAAACAGAAGGTGGCGGTATAATGCAAAATATGAAGCCAATGCTAGAAAATACCAAAAAAGAAGAATATCGTTTCCTGATCTACTGTAGACGCCCCACGCCCGGCATGCAAAGTTAACTAATAAGTATATACATAACAGACCTCCGTGAAGTGTTATATATCAAAATGAAAACTACAAAGCAAATGCATTGTTGAAGCCGGCGACGTCCATTATATCTACTGCAGTGAGTGCTACATTTGTGTATGTCTGCGGGATAGTTTTTTTTTGTAATTACAATAATTATTTTAAAAGAAAAAAGGTGAGTAATAGCTATTATAGTACTGAAGTACTCACCTTTTTAGCCTAGGGTATTATTACATGTATTATTTTAAGGGCTACGTTTTTCTTTTTGCCATTTAGCTCAGCCAGGTAACGTTAAAGTGGGATATATTTTGTCACTCCGACTCGAGTAACAGGTTCTAACAACCATTCATCGTACTAGAAATAGTTCTTGAAATGTAGTGGAGTAAAAGCCATGTTTAAAAAAAAAAATGAAATACTCAAAGTACAGATATTCAAATTATTACAGTATAAAACTCAAGAAGACTATATTAGACTAAGTCCTTTAATTATAGACTACTACTGTAGGCCTAGTCTGTAGATTTTGGCAGCGTCTAGTGAACAGATCTAATGAACAGATTTAAGGCTTCCGGTGGACGATCTCTTCAAAATAAGAGTAACCTCTAGAGTATTGAAAGAAAGTTTAATTTGCACATTAAAACTACAAATTAAGCATTTAAATGATGCTATATGATGCTATAAGACACACATTATGTTTCTGTGTAAAAATAAGTAATTAAATCATTATAATAATAATAATAAAGTTATCTAAATGGATAAATGCTATTCACTGGAGTGCATGGACTTTATAAAGTGGACACTGGACAAAAGACGGCTCCGCGAGGCAACTATCTGGACATACCCACGCGTTCGGGGAGATGTCCTGTACCACACCCCACTCTCCGCTAAGCGGGAGAGGTGTAAAATTCACAGCAGCAGACCTTCTACTGGGGTCAAGGCTGACAAAAAGTACCGTTTCCGGACCCAGAATGGACACTGGACAAAAGACGGCTCCGCGAGGCAACTATCTGGACATACCCACGCGTTCGGGGAGATGTCCTCTACCACACCCCACTCTCCGCTAAGCGGGAGAGGTGTAAAATTCACAGCAGCAGCCCTTCTACTGGGGTCAAGGCTGACAAAAAGTACCGTTTCCGGACCCAGAATGGACACTGGACAAAGAGGCCTCCGCAAGGCAACTATCTGGACATACCCACACGTTCGGGGAGATGTCCTCTACCACACCACACTCTCCGCTAAGCGGGAGAGGTGTAAAATTCACAGCAGCAGACCTTCTACTGTGGTCAATGCTGAAAAAAGTACCGTTTCCGGACCCAGAATGGACACTGGACAAAAGACGGCTCCGCGAGGCAACTATCTGGACATACCCACACGTTCGGGGAGATGTCCTCTACCACACCACACTCTCCGCTAAGCGGGAGAGGTGTAAAATTCACAGCAGCAGACCTTCTACTGGGGTCAAGGCTGACAAAAAGTACCGTTTCCGGACCCAGAATGGACACTGGACAAAAGACGGCTCCGCGAGGCAACTATCTGGACATACCCACACGTTCGGGGAGATGTCCTCTACCACACCACACTCTCCGCTAAGCGGGAGAGGTGTAAAATTCACAGCAGCAGACCTTCTACTGGGGTCAAGGCTGACAAAAAGTACCGTTTCCGGACCCAGAATGGACACTGGACAAAAGACGGCTCCGCGAGGCAACTATCTGGACATACCCACGTGTTCGGGGAGATGTCCTCTACCACACCCCACTCTCCGCTAAGCGGGAGAGGTGTAAAATTCACAGCAGCAGCCCTTCTACTGTGGTCAATGCTGAAAAAAGTACCGTTTCCGGACCCAGAATGGACACTGGACAAAGAGGCCTCCGCGAGGCAACTATCTGGACATACCCACACGTTCGGGGAGATGTCCTCTACCACACCCCACTCTCCGCTAAGCGGGAGAGGTGTAAAATTCACAGCAGCAGCCCTTCTACTGTGGTCAATGCTGAAAAAAGTACCGTTTCCGGACCCAGAATGGACACTGGACAAAAGACGGCTCCGCGAGGCAACTATCTGGACATACCCACGTGTTCGGGGAGATGTCCTCTACCACACCCCACTCTCCGCTAAGCGGGAGAGGTGTAAAATTCACAGCAGCAGCCCTTCTACTGTGGTCAATGCTGAAAAAAGTACCGTTTCCGGACCCAGAATGGACACTGGACAAAGAGGCCTCCGCGAGGCAACTATCTGGACATACCCACACGTTCGGGGAGATGTCCTCTACCACACCCCACTCTCCGCTAAGCGGGAGAGGTGTAAAATTCACAGCAGCAGCCCTTCTACTGTGGTCAATGCTGAAAAAAGTACCGTTTCCGGACCCAGAATGGACACTGGACAAAGAGGCCTCCGCGAGGCAACTATCTGGACATACCCACACGTTCGGGGAGATGTCCTCTACCACACCCCACTCTCCGCTAAGCGGGAGAGGTGTAAAATTCACAGCAGCAGCCCTTCTACTGTGGTCAATGCTGAAAAAAGTACCGTTTCCGGACCCAGAATGAACACTGGACAAAAGACGGCTCCGCGAGGCAACTATCTGGACATACCCACACGTTCGGGGAGATGTCCTCTACCACACCACACTCTCCGCTAAGCGGGAGAGGTGTAAAATTCACAGCAGCAGACCTTCTACTGGGGTCAAGGCTGACAAAAAGTACCGTTTCCGGACCCAGAATGGACACTGGACAAAAGACGGCTCCGCGAGGCAACTATCTGGACATACCCACGTGTTCGGGGAGATGTCCTCTACCACACCCCACTCTCCGCTAAGCGGGAGAGGTGTAAAATTCCTCCAAACCCTCTTTCTGGCTGGGCGGTGCCCAGGTATAGATGAGGTGACAACGATCGTTATATATATAGTGGCCCTCTCCATAGCATTACATTTATGAAAGAATAAAAGAATACAGACAAGGCTTTGAAAGTTAGAAAAAAAATACCTTTTAATTAATCATTAATCATTTCTCATTCACTGTTACACAGAAGAAGAAGAAATCATATCAATAATGATCATCACAATCAGAAATAAAATGCTCATTTAAAAGTTTCCAAATCCCTACAATATCTGTTTTTAAACATCACAATTTGTCTTAATGTGGACTGAGAAGCTACTTTAATAGTTAGTAGTTACAGATTTGATCAATTTACTGCATGTGTGTGCGCATCTGTGTTAATACAGCAAACATTATTCAAACACATGCAAAACATGCAAAAACTACAAAGTCAATCAGTGCAAACATCACTCAAAAGTACAAAATGGTACTATAAGTGCAACGTACCTATAAGTGCATACATTACTCAAATGTATAAAAAGGTAAGACGTGCGTCAATGGTTCATGATTGCAAGTGGTGGATAAACACGCATAATTGAGTTTGTCAAAGTCTCGACTAGGTGAAACTCCAAGACAGTCCATGTGGAACCAGGTTCAAACACCAGTAATTACCAAAATAATTAGTATTACTTTGCAATGCATGTTATAGGCCAGTGATTTCATGTCAATGCCCCAAGGCACAGCACTTTTTTGAGCATTGACCTCAGTAGACGGTCTGCTGCTGTGAATTTTACACCTCTCCCGCTTAGCGGAGAGTGGAGTGTGGTAGAGGACATCTCCCCGAACGTGTGGGTATGTCCAGATAGTTGCCTCGCGGAGGCCTCTTTGTCCAGTGTCCATTCTGGGTCCGGAAACGGTACTTTTTTCAGCATTGACCACAGTAGACGGTCTGCTGCTGTGAATTTTACACCTCTCCCGCTTAGCGGAGAGTGGAGTGTGGTAGAGGACATCTCCCCGAACGTGTGGGTATGTCCAGATAGTTGCCTCGCGGAGGCCTCTTTGTCCAGTGTCCATTCTGGGTCCGGAAACGGTACTTTTTTCAGCATTGACCACAGTAGACGGTCTGCTGCTGTGAATTTTACACCTCTCCCGCTTAGCGGAGAGTGGAGTGTGGTAGAGGACATCTCCCCGAACGTGTGGGTATGTCCAGATAGTTGCCTCGCGGAGGCCTCTTTGTCCAGTGTCCATTCTGGGTCCGGAAACGGTACTTTTTTCAGCATTGACCACAGTAGACGGTCTGCTGCTGTGAATTTTACACCTCTCCCGCTTAGCGGAGAGTGGAGTGTGGTAGAGGACATCTCCCCGAACGTGTGGGTATGTCCAGATAGTTGCCTCGCGGAGGCCTCTTTGTCCAGTGTCCATTCTGGGTCCGGAAACGGTACTTTTTTCAGCATTGACCACCGTAGACGGTCTGCTGCTGTGAATTTTACACCTCTCCCGCTTAGCGGAGAGTGGAGTGTGGTAGAGGACATCTCCCCGAACGTGTGGGTATGTCCAGATAGTTGCCTCGCGGAGGCCTCTTTGTCCAGTGTCCATTCTGGGTCCGGAAACGGTACTTTTTTCAGCATTGACCACAGTAGACGGTCTGCTGCTGTGAATTTTACACCTCTCCCGCTTAGCGGAGAGTGGAGTGTGGTAGAGGACATCTCCCCGAACGTGTGGGTATGTCCAGATAGTTGCCTCGCGGAGGCCTCTTTGTCCAGTGTCCATTCTGGGTCCGGAAACGGTACTTTTTTCAGCATTGACCACCGTAGACGGTCTGCTGCTGTGAATTTTACACCTCTCCCGCTTAGCGGAGAGTGGAGTGTGGTAGAGGACATCTCCCCGAACGCGTGGGTATGTCCAGATAGTTGCCTCGCGGAGGCCTCTTTGTCCAGTGTCCATTCTGGGTCCGGAAACGGTACTTTTTTCAGCATTGACCACAGTAGACGGTCTGCTGCTGTGAATTTTACACCTCTCCCGCTTAGCGGAGAGTGGAGTGTGGTAGAGGACATCTCCCCGAACGCGTGGGTATGTCCAGATAGTTGCCTCGCGGAGGCCTCTTTTGTCCAGTGTCCACTTTATAAAGTCCATGCACTCCAGTGAATAGCATTTATCCATTTAGATAACTTTTATTATTATTTAATTACTTATTAGTAATTTAATTACTTATTTTTACACAGAAACATAATGTGTGTCTTTACAATAACTGTAATGTAATAATAATACTAATTGTTATAATAGGTGTATATTATTGCTTGATGAAATAGGAACCTTTATTGTTTGGATAGGAACCTTGCTTATACAAGTGCGTGACGCACGGTACGCACGGTGCCTGTTGTTGGTTGCACCTCTCGCACGGTACCTGTTGTTGGTTGCACTAGACTGAGCTGACAGGTTGTTTATTACTACTCTTAGCACGGGACTTTATAATAAACTATTGCCCGGCTGGGCTAAACTACAATCCTTGTTGGGTGATTCTTAACGAAAAGAACACACATTTACACTAATAATGTAACGTAATAGTTATTTAATTAACGAATTAAAATATTATTTTATTCTGAAGGCAACCGGATGTCTTAAATCTGCTAGCTCTCAGAGCGGAAGTCTTAAATTTGCTCATCAGACGGAGCCGTAGATTTTAGAGTGGGAGTCGGGTCAGATGCGCAAGCCGCTACATCTTTGTATTGATTCATACTAAATGGTTTTTGAATACCGTTTCATTAAGAGCTATAGCAGTGATTTGATTTGCACATACCCCACTATGCCATAAACGTATTTCTAACATTCTCAGTAAAAATAAATAAAAAAATACAAGAATGAATTGAAGAATACAAGAAGAAGCACCCTAGCCCTGGTCCAAGGCTTACAGCGAGCCAGAGGCGCGCTGTAAGCCTTGGACCAGGGCTAGATGCACCCCACCGAAGTACATAATTATTTTTTAACAACAATTAAAGTCTTTGTTTCGTGGTCCTTCAAACAAAGGTGTATTAGGTGGAAAAATCCACTCCATGCCAGGTGTTTTTCCCTTTGGTTCTTAAAGCGCAAATAACATGCATTTTAAAATTGCTTTTAATATTTAATATCATATTGTCTATGTCCCTCAAACTTATTTCTAATGGTTTGAGCCTCAATCTCTGATATAACCAGTCCTTGTCAATTCTTTCTGGACTTTGAAAGCAGTTTTAGCTGCAGTACCACAATGTCCTGAGGTGGTGGGGTGCTGATATGCAGATTATTTAATATTTGATTCATTATAATACTGATGCTAGATAAAACCAGGCTTGTTTCCATTCCATGCCAGCTTGGAAAATCAACAATGGTGGACATTGTAAACAAAGTGGAAATGCTAATTTGGAACTGAAGACTGAAGAAGAGGAGGAATTATATAAGTAGGGTGACATTGATGACATCACGATGAGGCCAAAATCAGTTGAGCTGTTCCTGAGAGCAATTTCCATTAAAACACCCATATGAATAAGGTTGGGTTATAGACATAGTTTTACTGGGGTTAAGGGCAGTCCATACTCTCTCCGACCACCAAACCTTTAGTCGGAAAGATCAGACTTTAATTTTTTCTCCTAAGTAGAGTTCGGAGAGTCACAACATCTGGGAGTGCAGCTTTCAGAACAAAAATTCAGAAGAATGCGTTTCAGAAGTTGCAAGTGACGTCATGTTGTAGTTGTACCGGAGCTTTCCGACGAAAGGTTCGGTGGTCGGAGAGAGTATGGACTGCCCTTTAGTTTAGAAATAGGGTTAGACAGATGGATGGAAGGGGTACTCTGACACGGGTACAGGGTTTTGCCGACTTGGTGCTCTCCAGCCGGGCACCGGTCTAGTTGAGCCTAATTATTTAGAAAACCTCAGACCACAGAAAATCTTCAGTTTTTTGGGGTGCAATTCAGGTCAGAAAACCTTTGAAAAATAATATGAACATTTTCATTTTTTATGTCACCAGACCTGGGATCGAGCATTTTGGATACCAGAATGAAAATGTAGTCATTTGGCAGACGCTCTTAATCCAGAGCGATTTACAGTAAGCAAGAACAAAAATCATTGGTAATACACCATATACATAAAGATCATCATGAATCATACATAAGCTAAGAACCTAACAGTGGAATATCTATATAATGAAACTATGCATATATAGTGCAAATATAAATTTTGGGTCCAATTAAATCATTGTATTGAATTTTTGTCCTACAACACCCATTTCTGTCATTTCAGCCAGCTACTGAGGCAACCGCACAGGTGTCAGCTGAAGGAGCTCAGCAGTTATGGGGCGTCTGTCTCGACGCTGCGTTTTTGGTTGTGAAATCTTCAACAATCTTTTCAACTTTCCTCCTAAGGAAACTAAACCATGGTTGAGAAGAAAATGGCTGGACTTTACTCATTTTGATGAAAGGATAATTTCTACTAACTCAAGGTTATGTGACAGGCATTTTATAGATGACTGCTTCAACAATAAGGGAATGTTCACGGCAGGACTGGCAAACATTCTTCTTCTGTCAGAATACTCCATCCCTTCATTATACACTGTTGGCGAGTCTGATGTGAAAGTAAGTAATTCAATGTTTCAGTAGCCAATCTAGTTTAAGTGGTTATTAAATATGGAATAATTTGTCCTTTTGCAGGTTTTTAGCCAGCTACCAGACTGACAGCTACTGTTCTGACTGAAAATTATTGTTAGCCATGTGATGGGGTCTTTCAATTTGTCACCTCTTCAAAAGCAAGCTAGACCCCTAATTCTGCCCACTGACTGTATAACCGGCTGGATTGCCAAAATGTGTCTCTTGTGACATGTAAAGATAAAATAGAAAAGGAAGATAGAAAAGCTCTTGCCACCGTGTATTGCAGTTTTTTTTACACTTCGCAGTGTAATGCCGTGTATAGACAGTGGTGGAATGGGACTTTTGTGGAATCAGGGACAGTTTATTGGCCTTAATTATTTTATATATCACTTCTATATTATCTACGGTTGACCACAAGTCACAACAAGACAGCAGTTGTCAGCCTTGTTACTGTAGATTAGATGATCATGGAAATTGCAGATCTACAAGCTCACAGCATGTCCTCCTTATCGTCATTAGTTTACTCATTATGAGAGCTTGTATATCGGCATCTCAATGTGGGATTGTGCAGACCAAAGTAATGATGTGGCGTGTATGTGCTGCTGCCATCTAGTGGTTGAATGTAGTGAACTGACTGAGTTATTGATTGATAATTGATTGATTGATTACCTGTATAAAAGGTGTGTGGAGTCCACTGGACCACTGATTGCCTTTTACGTCAGCTTGGTGAAAAATGCCTTCAGTCAAGGAGAGAGTCGCTGCATTGAAACTCCTTGAAGAGAAGTTGTTTGTTGGACCCTGGACTCTGCACTCCCAGGGTAATTCACTTACATGTGAGCGAGAGTTTAAAGCTTAAGCTAGTGTCATAATAGGCCTTTGGAGGTGGCGTTTGACTGGTTTGAGTTGAACCACTGTGATTGTTGTGGCTGTTGCCTGACTTGCCACAGTTTGTTTGCTACCTTAGGTGGAATAATACATTTTCATTAGAATTATCGGTCTATTCAGCCTTTCTTTGTGTACCCAGCGCTTGCTTTTGCATGTACTGTAGCGGCAGCCCCTTTCAAGACCCTTGGTTAAGATTCTCTGAAGTTTGAACGTTGAACTGATCGGTTATTAAGCCCTCCGTAGGATGCAGATGTACATACCCTCCGTTCACGGAGAGCGGCGCGCTGCTTGAGTGTTTGTGAGATGTTTCAAAGATGCATAACGCGGCTATAGGAGACAATGGAAACGTGAGTGAAACTGCATTAACCGCCAATGCCGTTGAGTATTTTTCATCTTTTGTTTAAAATTTTGGCTTCTCTGAAATTCTCTCTTCCTCACTTCCTTATTGACTTCCCATTGTACCGCCTCACGAGCGGAGACTGGCTTGCTGCGTGTCCCTACGTTACTGCCTCGCATCGACCACCCTGCCCTGGTGCGGGAGACGCTACAAGGGGAAGTCAATAAGGAGGTGAGGAAGAGAGAGAACTTCAAAAAAAGATTAAAAATACTTAAAGGCATCAGCGGTTAATGCAGTTTCACCCACGTTTCCGTTGTCTCCTATAGCCACGTTATGCATCTTTGAAACATCTCACAAAGTCACAAACACTCAAGCGGTGCCGCCTCTCTCCGTAAAAGAGAGTATGTAAATCTGCATCCCATGGAGAGTGGAATAACCGACCAGGGACCCTAGAGTAAGTGACGTCCAAACTTCAGAAAAGCTTAACCGAGGGTTCCGACTGTTCATATTCTCTTCTCGTTTAGGTCACAGAGTGGTAACTAAGGCAAACCACTCGACCATCTTATGGAGGGGGCTCATCTCCCATCTCAAAGCCTCAGTGAAGGTTAAGGATCGACGCATCCATCTCAAGTCGCACAGTAGCTGTTTTGTTGGCTCTGATGCTATAGATGTGGTAATGGATCATCTCTCCCATGCTAGTGGCTTCGAAGGTATTTTCTAGGCCTACTACAGTGATTCTCACTGAGAATTCATCAGCTTTGTGAAAATGCAGGCCCCCAGTTTAGTATGAATTAATAATAATAATAATAATAATAAAACTTTATTTGTAGAGCACCTTTCATGACATGAAATGCAGCTCAAAGTTTACAGAACAATGGAGAATAAAAGAAAAGCAAGGCAACGACAAAAAACAAGCAGTAATGCAATACAGTGAGGACATGAATAACAAATTAAGAACCCCTCTTGATATTTCTTTTATTTTTACCGAGGGTAGTAGCTGAGCACAAGTGCTCATTTTCACTAACGCCCTGCAAATAGAAACACAAATTAAAACCTTGGAGCTGACCAGTACAACCTCAGTCTTATACTGTTTGCCGCTAAGCAGCTCCACTGGAGCTGTTGGGGGTTCAGTGCCTTGCTCAAGGGCACTTCAGCAGTGTTGGGTGAGTGATGACAAATCACTTCCCGACCCAGATTTTTCCTGCCCGTCAAGTCTTGATTGTTCATTTAACTCTTGAATGTACAAATGGATGGAACCCGCAAGGGTCCATTTGGAACTCTAGTAGTCTGGACGCTGCATTGAGAACCATTGTACTACTACACCATAAATCTTTCAACAATGTCCTCCATTAACCACTTGATCCCTATATATTTTTGTATGATGAATAGTAAAAAAAATAGCTGGAAATTGCACTCTGATGCACCGTGAGCTTGTAGATCAGCCATTTTTGAAAAGGTGCCTATACCTATAATGTGCTCAGGTTGAAGGTGATTCAAATTAATGAATTATATGATGCCACAATACCAAAAGGTTAAAATGTAATTTAGATGCAAGGTTCATTTGTTTACCTGGCATCCAATAGTTTCAATGTACAGATTTGTTTTTTAGATGTTATATTGTTTAGACTGATTCTTGGTTTATGACTATCCTAATTTACTGAGGTGCTAAAACGGTCTCTCTGCATTTATTGTATGTATTTGTTGTATGTCGCTCCAAAGAGTGTCTGCTAAAGGATGCCTAAATTGATTAATGGTACCCCTCCCACCACCATCACTTTCTTCACAACTGCAGGTGTTGATATCCAACGGGACAAGATTATGTACATCTGTCAGGCATTGTTGAACTGCAATGTGTTTGAAGCAGTGGACACCAAAATGTTTGGGAAAGACAAGAAGCAGGATGTGTTTCAGGACAGCAAAAATGCTCTCTACAGGTTAGTCTCTCTCTCACACACACACACACACACACACACACACACACACACACACACACACACACACACACACACACACACACACAATGGGTTTTATAACACTGCAATCTGAATATGCTGTAACTTTCATTTGAAAATATTTAACAGGTTCCTGGACACAGAAATGCCCCCAACGGGTGAGTTGGAGAGAGGCGAGCTCAGCCATGGAATCCACAACTTACTGTGCTGTGCTCCTACAGACGGGTATGCAGAAAGGCTCCTATATCAATTTTGATCTTTTAGTTTTTACTTGGCATTTGTAGTTTTAGCACCATATACAATATACATACAGTGATCAGCCAATCACAAGCCAATGTTTGTGTTCAAACAAACCCGGAAAGCTGGGCATAGGAGGGGCTAGCACCCCTCAAAAACAACTACTGCAATATAAGCTTTCAATTATCTTTCTTTATGTTGTTTAGGCATGAACATCCAACATCTAGTTCCAACTCTGCATTACCGCAATCATGTAAGTCAGCCATTTCATCACAACTAAACGCTATTGGCCATAAGATGGTCTCAGACAAGACCACCCAAAAGGAAAAATATCCATAGTAGGCTATGGACTTTGTTCTAAATGTGGGAACTACCCATAGATCCGAAGTCCCGTTAGTCCGAACATGCATTAAGGTTGGCGACCATGCACTGCTCCCGTGCTTGCGGGCACCCTACTACAGTATTTTTGCCCTGACACACACTGGGATGCAGTGTAAAAGCTACCCCTCTTGTGTCAGTACTTTCAGTACTAACTGGGAGTAGAGAACTATCCGTTAGGACTGTCCGTAACCCAGACATGTTCTGGCCTGGGCATGTCATAAATGGGGGAATATGGTGAAATTTTTAAATCTATAGGCTTATATTGGTGGGGGGGGGACGACGACGACGAGGACGAGACACACACACACACACACACACCAAGTATAGACCCTGGTCAGCTGAAGTATACACTGTAGGTGGTTAACTGTAATACTCCTCCCATCTCTGTCTTCTTCCATTGCAGTTGTGGATGAACTGTGGCAGGAACAGACCATGGTCAGGCTGTTAACAGTGGTAGAACTCCCCATGCTTGATGGATTGCTTCAGTGCAACCAGAACCCCTCACCTTCTCCATGTCGTCAGCGGGCTCATGACAAACCAGACCTCGTCTACAGCAGCAGCAGTCACCTGGACAGACGGGTCCTCAAGGCGCTTAGAGACTCAGAGTACGTCTGATTTTGTGACTGGATGGGGGTGGGTGGTAACCGTTAGATCAGCTGTTATTACTAAAGCTAGAGGATATGGTTTTTTGGGGGTCCTTGGCATGTGAGTTTGGGAACCTTTTGATTGATTTAATATTTTATTAGACAATATATAATTGCAAACCGCACAAGGTACAGTCTAGCTGCAATTTGCAACTCTAGATCTTTTTTATAATGGGATGAATCTAGAGTTGCAATACCCTCCATTGACTCCCCATTCATCCAAATTGCATCTGCGATCTGCTTGTATTAAACTACTTGAATTATTATCTTTCAATCTGCAAAACGTTTGTTTCATAATAATCCACCGTAGACATGTTATGAGCTACTTTCTGTCAAGAAATTCTGTGCAGGTGATTCTTTTTCCAAGTGTGGAGTTTGGAGGTCACTGAATGGTCCTGCGTACCACCTGTTTCGAATTTTCACATAATGGAGGAGTCAACAGCACGACCCGTTAATACAAACAAGTTCTTCCAAACTGCGGCTAGGTACAGTCAAGCATTTGTCCAAAAGGATTACACCGAAGAAAGACCTTGCGGTCTTGTTTCCATTCGGGTCCTATGCACTCACACACAATCATGACATGAATAATAATTCATGAAGTAAGTCGGAGAGGGGATAGAGAGGTGGGTTCGATGACCTCCTCTACCTTTGACCTCCTGACAGGTGAATTTTTTGAGGGAAGGGGGCATGGCATTCCACACCTGAGTAGCAGTGCTGTGGAAGGTGAATTCTGCCCAAGAATCTTGTCCTTTGATTTACTCTTTTGATCGCCCTTGTTGCCATGCTTTCGCCTGTCAGTATATTGCCAAGGATAGATATTTTCTCATTTTGGTTAAGGTGCAACTTGCGGATCAAGCGGTTAGTGCTGACGTTTGTCATTTTGATACATTCTGGGAAAAGCCAAACTGTTGTATAACTATCAAAGAAAAAAGCTACTATAGCGGCCTACTTGTGTTTTAACGGGCACAGCTTTCTTTCTTTTTTTACTGAACATTTATAAGCTTTATAATTGGAATACAGTAGCCTACTGGGGGTTTCACATCACCTTTTTGTCTTCTAGTAAGAAATGTGTTATTTCTTGTCTTCCTCAGGGAGGATGAGTGGTTCTGTGCAGCGCTGGACTGTCTGGACAGCCTCCCTGATCAGCCAGTGGTGGAGCTCAGCAGGGAGCTGCCCAGATGCTCCGCTCATGATCATGACTGTCACAGTCCTGGCTACACTACGGCAGGTATCCGCAATGCAAATGAAAGCAAGTGTCTTCACCTAGACAATTTATATTCTGTCCAAATCGTTTCTTGTCAGTGAGTGGAAAACATAACCTATGTTCAAATGTAGTCATTAGTCACTAGCTCTTTTTCATTGTTTTTTTACATTAAACACTGCAAGTTGACCACATAGCAGCCACTTTTAGAAGGTGCTGTTCAGAGCTCTTCTTTTGGCCTAGCAGAGTGCTTGGACAAGCAGAGCTGCTCGTCAAGAGATTTATCTGTGTTCATCTGACCTTGTTTACAAAAGATTGATATATGAAAGGCAGTGTTTTCCTTCATCCTTCATAAAAGGTGAATAGGTTAGAGGCTACAATTTGGGTTGCATGCATGCTCAGTGAGTAATAAGATTGTCCCTTTTTACTGTATAATTCAGAGCAAAACTATTTAACGTGCATATCTTTAGATTGTATTTATAAATCGTTTAGAGAAGAACTAAGTTAATTTCAACACAGTATGAAAGTAAGGTTTGTGTCTACCCCAGGCCTGGTTAGGTTCTGTCTGGATCCCATGGCCCAGAGTAAGCTGCTGATTTATGAGGCCTTGGTCAATCACTACAGCCACACAGACAGGCCTGCCCTGCTGCCCGATCACATGAGTGACGTCTACACCGCCATCATTGACCTGCTGGGTGAGAAGTGAAAAATCAGACCCTTCACATAATGATTTTCTTTATCTATTGTAGGACAGACCTACCCCTACTGGATTCTAAAGTGATGGGAATGTCTTATGTTTCTAGTGAATCCGTAACTATTAGTTCAAATTAAACTTGATGCAAACTAAGTATAGTTATTTATAGCAAAACTAATGCTATACAACAAAGCCCTGTTAAAGAAGGACCCTTTCTCATACACTTGTAAGGGATGAGAAATCATAAGAATTTTGGACATTAGACTGGAAGGGTTGGTACAGTAGGATGACACACCCATAATAACCCACCATGCACGCCAAAGTGCAATTGCAGTTTGTAACTCCACGTCCAGTCTTTTTTTTTAATACTGTTTTTATTAGGCATTTTTTGTATGACATCAGAATATTATCGACAATGATAATGAGTAGTTCTGTTAAATAAAATGAAAAAGAATAACAGGCAATGTAAATGTTCCACATACAATACATAATAAAAAAGACATATAAATGTGATAAACATGAAAAAACTAAAAACAGTTAAACAATGACAAGTGTGAACAAACAAAACAGACAACAGGACAGACACTCTTACTCTCAAACTTTCCCAACATGTTTTAAATTAAGTGAATTACAGACATTCTTTTTTTAAATGAGAAAATAAAATAAAGAAAAACCACTTTTTTTTTCTTTCCAATTTTCTATTGTAACTCCACGTCCAGTCTTAACCTGAGTTTAATCATCATTCTACTGTATAAGCCATCTGAGGTGTATCATGGGTGTTTTCCTGCCAAATGACATATCCATTCTATGTACCGGTACCCTTTACGCTGGTTTCTCTCTCCCTAGTGAATGCAAAGCTGGACAAGGCACTTGAGGCCCTGCAGCTCTGTTTGAAGCTGCTGCCTCCTAGCTGTAGAGAGGAGCTGCGCAAGCTTCTGACTTTCCTGGCTCTTGCAGCTAACCCTGGGGCGATAAAACTGGACAAAGAGGTTGGAGACGCGCGCACACACACTCACTCACTCACTCACTCTTTCTTAATGGATCAGTCACCCAAGGTGCTGCAGCGTGGCGTGTATTTAACCCCATTTTCAGCTTGAAATATTATCGCAAAGAGTAGTACTTTTCTTATAGGCTAACTTCCAAAGCAGTGCCATATTTGGCCTGACTTGTTGAGAATTGTAATGTTTTTGGTTTTTATGTTTTGGTTTAACACTAGCTGTGTGCTGTTGTACTAGATGGAGAACAGACAGGCATTGGTGAGATCCTTCAGCAGGGCTTTTCTCCACAGCAAGAAGCTCTCCATGGAAAGGGATCAACTGATGGTGCTCTTCATGATTGACAACAGAAAGGAAATCTTCAAGGTAGCGTACTGTAGACTATGAACTTAAATAAATATAACAGACATTTTGACTAATATGCTGTAGAATATACAGTAGCAGAAGGCTACGTACTAGGCTCTCTTTTAAAATGACAAGAGGCTTGGAGCTGATTATTAAGAGACTTTAATTTATGGGCACATATTTGTGAGCTCTAATATCCAACAAACTATTTTTGTCTAGGGTGCAGTGCTACAGTCTGCTGCTTTGCAGAAAAAACTAAAAATGCCCTTTGCCCTCCTTTTACTTGGAGGAAAGCTCATGGGGTGACCAAAATGAGTGGTCAACCTCTCTTTTCTGAGCACATAAAGTTGAATGGCTATCCATCCGTCCATTAATTGTTAAGAGATATGAGCATCGCGCCTGTCACAGACATGCGCAGAGATAGTTCAGTCAGGAAACCTCAGTGCAGTTGCTGCCGGCCCTTAATTGGGGCACCTCAGCATCACATTCACATCCAATCACACACTCATTCCATCTTCATACCGGCTATTTAAACTGGAAGTTTGAACTGCTCAATCTGCTTGCTTGTTTGCTGCTGCACACTGATACTGCTGCGCTGCTGTCTGCCTACATTTTTGCCTCTCACCCTCCTCCACCCCAGCTACCACCTGTCGTTTTGGATCTTCTGTTTAGGTACGAGGGATTCGGAGTCCCTATGGTTGGGACTGATGCGCTTGATCCGAGTACCTAAAAAGCAGATCCAATTAATCGACAAACCATAATAAATATATTGCTCATTTTATATTCAACTAGAACTGCACTCTGTTGAGTGCATACTTGCTTGTTGCACACTAGTAGGCCATAAATGGCCAACTAGTGCGCAAGCAGAGCGCGCAAGTATTTTCGACTGCTGTAAACTGTGGAATCTCAGTATCTCTGTGAAGGAACGTTTGAAATGTCTAATTATTAGGTGTAACTATTTGCTACCTATCTACTTTATGCATGTAAACACCTAGTATTAAGTATGGTTCAAGTTTCTATCTATATAAGAAATACACTTTTATCAATTTAGAATAAAAGAAACATAATGTTGTATTACTTACGTCATCATTGAGAGCAGTTATACATATACTATATAGAGTATGTAGTTGTAAGTTGATTAGCGGTATACTGTGGTTACTTTGCGCCAAATACCGTGCCAGGCAACCCGCCACTTGATGCGTATGCAAATAAAACAGCAGATTTGTGCCTGGTTTGCTGGGACCAGATTACATAAATGACCATATTTCTTACGTCATCATTGAGAGCTAGTCATACATATACACACCATGTACTCTGGTCCCAGCAAATCAGGCACAATTTGCTATTTTATTTTACTGATTATGTATACTAGCCCTTACCCGTTGTGAGATATTTGCCCCCCCCCCCCTTGTGGCCGTGGGGGGTGCTGCTCCCGGGTGCGTTTGTAATTGACTAATAAATTCATCAATAATCATTAATGTGTCAAATCGAAAAAACGGCTAAATTATTACTTGCGCGCTCCACTTGCACAAGTAATAAATAATATATTCCATCCATTCTTGAGTTGTCCTGACTGAAGTTCTAGGCGGACGTGCTGATGGATATAAATGGATTACACTATCAATCAGCATTGTCTTCACTGAATCGTTTGTTCTAAATGGTGCTTTGTATAATTTGTATATAGTATATACACACGGTTTCCATCTAGCTACTCTGCTGGCTACTCTACCCCTAAGCCACTGCCACTTATTTCTGTGCCTTTAGATACCTGGGGCTCTACACAAGAAGGTCAGCGATATTTTGGACAGAATCTCGCACGGGACTCAACCAGATGTAACGGGTAAATCATTTTCAAGAAATTATTTGTAATGGAAAACGTAATGGATAAATGTAAACCATAATGGCCTGGGGATCCACATAGAATGCTTACAGTCACCATAGGTTGCAGTTTACCATTGCTCCTATTCACATTGAATGTCCCTGACTAGACCATCTCAGAATCTCCAATATCATAGACAAACATTAGGTTTGCTACTCAGGGGTGCAAAATGTTCATTGCTTGGTCAAATTAAATTGATGATTTGGATGGTATATATTGGCCTGGGGGGTTTTGAGAGAGGTAGGGTGGTGCCTTAGCACCCTCTACTGACCAGCCACCACTGGCACTGCTGAGCATAATCTTTGTGCATAACTCTAATTGTTTTATTTTTATCTCCTAGGCTCTACATTCTGCCAGCAGGACCCTAGCAGCATCTATCCTGACACTACCAGGAGCAACACAAACCAGCATCTGTGCGATTTGTTGAAGAACATCCACCTGGACCCTAAAATCTCGGCCAAGGAGAGAAAGCGCCTACTGGGTCAATTTCACCAAGCCCACCCAGTGATATTTAATGACTACTTTGGTGATTCTGCTCTTGATGTATTATAAATGTTTTAGTAGGAACACCAGGTTGAAAGTAGTTGTGTCCTGTCTGTTTTAATATGCGATAGCCCTGTCAAAATATTAAAGGCTTTTTAAATGTTCTTGCTCAAGAGTGTGCTTGAAGCCTCTCCCGATTCACTAGAAACTAGTTTTAACTTGGTGAGCACCTCATCACCAGGACTGGGGTTGCTCTGAATCTCGGCAGCACTCGGCTCGCCTTTGTTCTTCAACATATGACAATTATGTGACTAAACTGCAGTCTGACCTAGTGTTCTGATATCTGGGGCCATTTGATTGCACTGATTCAGGAGTTTTTTTGTTTTGTTTTTTAATGGCGGACATGTGAATGGGCTTGAGGCATGCAATATTGTGGCTGTCTTTGTTCGCTTTTCTTTTTGTTTTGTTTTTTATGGTATGGTGTGGATGATGGCGTAGATGAACTTTTCCACCAGAAAGGTTCCAACCTTTCCTCCTTACATCATATTTAGTATTGATAAGGAGTATTTAGGATGCTGTAAGGAGTTATCCGATACTGGATGACTCCACAGTCTAAGGTTTTGTGGATTTTAATAATCCTGAAGTGGATAAAGTATGTTAGGATTAGAAATGACATTTAATGACCAAATGAACAACACCTCACGAACATTCACACAGTGTTTTAGTCTCATAGTAGCCTGTCAGAAATCAAGCATCCTTTTGTGACATACAGTATACAGTAACACATTAAATGGCCTGGGTTCAACCACCAGGTGTCCTCATCCATCCAGCCAACAGATTTCTGGCACTGTGTGGATAGCCATCCATAGAGCCATAGTGCATAGTACTGCAAAAGCTCAACATTTTGCAATGCTTTGTGGGCTTGTAGATCGGTTATTTATAAGGTTTGGTACAAGGGATCTGATTTACTACACCCCAACTCGAGTGCAGCATAACATCTCCGATACGGCCTGTGTGGTGTGGATCAATGTTAATTATTTTTTTAGGGGCTCCACAGAATTCCAGAAGTAAAGCAGTTTGTTGGGCAGCCTTAATCTTTGTTGTCTCTACTTTTTTATTTTTTGTGTTCTAGGGTTAATCTCCTCTCCTAACCTCGATCACCTCCTGTCCTCTCCACTCCTCAGCAGATCTACAAGCTCACAACACCTCACAGTCATATCACAAAGCAGGTGGTGAGTCATGTGGTGTCTTTACTCTTTTCTTTACTCAATTTCGGGTCTGGGGGAGACCTTTCACGTTTGTGAATCAGAGTGTGTAGCCAACTACTGGAATGAAATGGACCCTGCTGTTCAAAGTACAACTATAGTACTATATTTGCCTCAGAGATATTGTGGGTATCTCTATCTATTTGTCTCTGTCTGACAGAACAGAACCTGAAGGCCACCTTAAGACAACCTGTCCCCTTCCCCAACAAACACACACACACGTACTTAGAACAGAACGTTATGCACTTATTGTTACCTTTTAATATTTTTGTACAGACATCCAGAGTATACAAAATACAATACATTATCAAAATCTGAAATTAGGAGCATCGTCTAGCACAGGGCCCACCGGTGGGCCCCCAAATAATTGGCAAAACACTGAGATTGTTTTTTTAATGTTTAAAAAATGACATGAGATTTCTTTCAAATCTTGAAAAACGTGTGTTCATTCTGATGCCGATAAATAGCAACTTAAGTGATACTACGTTGGTTCCATCTATTCATTAAAATAAACACATTAAAATACACAGCTGCCGTGGTCAGTGGTCAGATGGGTGGCCCGCAAATGGCAGCTTTCATGATTTTACATGAAGTGGGCCCTGATTCAGAAAAGGTTGAGAACCCTGCACTGACCTACATTCATGTTCACTGTAGGACAATGTATCCAGATTAAAGGTTGAGAACCCTGCACTGACCTACATTCATGTTCACTGTAGGACAATGTATCCAGATTAAAGGTTGAGAACCCTGCACTGACCTACATTCATGTTCACTGTAGGACAATGTATCCAGATTATTATTATCATTTTCTAAACAGAAGGGGGGAACTTTTTATTATTTGCACACTCTAAGTCTAAGATATATTAATGACATAGTTGAAAATTAGTCCTATTCCCCTTAAGTACTCAAGTACTGTACAAGTACAATTTTGAGCTTTTTTACTTTACTGTAGTATTTCCAATTTTCAGTACTTTTACTTCTACTTCTACTCCACTCCATCTCAGAAACAAATTCACTTTCACTCCAATGCAATTATTTGAAAACCTTAGTTACTATTTACTTCATAGATTATTATTACAAAACATAGGCCTACATTAACCACTTCAGCCCTATTTACATTTGAACAACTTATACAACTTGAAATGAGACATTCTGCACAATGAGTACCTTAACTTTTGGTACTTCAAGTACGTTATGATGCCAATACTTTTGTACTTTTTCTATATTGCAGTATTGATACTTCAAACATTTGAGTAGTTTTTCCACCACTGCGTGCGGGTGTACTTGTGTGTAGGACTACTGTATGTGTGCACACAGCAGGCACAACCACTTGTGTGTGTTTAGCTGTAATGTGTGGCTGATGATGTTTCCTTTTGTTTTTGCAGCACTGAGAAGCTTGTGTGTGTGTGTGTGTGTGTGTGTGTGTGTGTGTGTGTGTGTGTGTGTGTGTGTGTGTGTGTGTGTGTGTGTGTGTGTGTGTGTGTGGTGCAAGCCTCTTTTCAGCTAATCAGGAAAGTAACGTCGTAGAATATACTCTAGTCTACATACATACTGTAATCAAACAGCAAAACATACAGACAGATACAGTAGTAGAGAGAGAAATATCACAGTAAAATCCTCAGTGGCTCATAGAGACAGATAAAGCAAGACACAAACACACACACACGCACGCACACACACACACACACACACACACACAGGGCCAAGGTGTGGAGACAGGAGGATGGTAATGCAGTCCTAGTTCACTCAAACCCCAGGTGATTTGGCATCAGACCAACTTCTCTTCCTCCCCTCTCTCTCTCTCCGCTCTTCTCCATTCCTCTTCTTTATCTCACTCCCTCTCTTCCCCTCCACCTCTCTTTTACACCCATCCTCTCCTCCTTTCCTTCTCCCAGCGTCACTCTTCTCTTCCCTTCTGAAAAACAGAAATAGGTTGACGATGGAACAGATGGTTTTTCTTTTAGGCAGAGTGATGTGCGTGCGTGTGTGCGCGTGTGCGCATGCTGATGGAAAGTATTTTTATTGGCCCTCTGTTTCTGGCCATTAAATAGCCTCCACAGCAACACAACCCTTTTTTGTAGAATAATAATAATAATGTTTGGTGTTGGTTTCATATAACATGACTAATTTCAATCTGTTTATTCATGTAACTCATGTCAGTAAAATCCTGTTTACTGTAATTTACTGTGTAATAACTGAAGCAAAAACGAATTACCCAACAAAATGCATAAATGGCACATTTTACACTTCTGGGTCCTGAGTCAGGATTTTACTGGGCACCTCAGAGCAGCTGGTTCACACGCTTTTTACCTCGAGACCTAAAAAAATAATTTGAGTGAAAACACTAGAGAAAATAGCCAATCTAACTTCACATGTAGCGATGTGATGTGATATTTACTCGTGGCCCAATGGGTTCACAATCCAAAAATGGGTCCTGACCCACCGTTTGGTAAACACTAAAACACTGCTTCAGAGCAGCATTCACTCCTGTGTTCATTCCATCTCTCCCCCTGTTCTGGTCTGCTTGTCAGGTGGGCCTGCGTTGGTGTGACCGCTGAGATATACCTTACATGGAAAACAATGGTCCTCCTGTTTTTACCAGCGCTCTCTCTCTCTCCCCCCTACTCCTCTTTCACCCCACTGACATTTTCAATTCGGCCTCTCTGTCTTTACACCTCTCTCTCTCTCTCTCTCTCTCTCTCTCTCTCTCCCCTGAAATATCCCTCTGTCGTGGTCCTTGTGCAGACTTTGCTCTATTCACACCCTCTATAATATTACTATACCTCCTTCCCCCCCTTCCCTCCGTAACCTGGTTTTCTCTTTCTCTCCCTTCATTTTCCCCTCCTCCGTCTCTCCCACATATCCTCCATTCCCCTCTCAATCTCTGCCATTCATGTCTTTACAGCTCTGTTTCAAAATGATTGCCCACACCCATCACTCTTTTCACCCCTTTGGTTTGCACAGGAAAATACAGTATACTTTATTTCCAAATTACCCCTTTAAGTATTTTTGATGCACTGATAACTTATTCTAAGGCAGTATTCCTGGAGGCAGTGTGACTTAATAATATGAACAAATTCTATAGCAGCTGCTTTATTATCGTAAAACTAGAGCTACCAGTGAGTTTTAATCCGAAACACAGACACTGCAAACTAGCCACTTTTACAGGATGTATTTGTGTTAACTTTTTTGTGCAAATAAAGAGTTATTTTGAGCAATCTGTATCGTAGAGTATGATCCTGTGGTCGGGTAGGAGTTGACAAGTGGTTTTCCATGCATTATATCTTCGGGTAAGACATAAGTTACGTATTACAGCTTTAATCGGAATACCAGAGGAAATGTGCAAAAGTGTTTCCTTACACAATCCAGTTGCACGGTTACTAGGCCTATCTGTAACTTCAATAGGTCAATCCCAGGACTATAGTCTCTAAAAAGACTCATTTGTCTTTTTCGCCTGCCACCAACATATATACCTCCTCCCCTGTCGCAAGACAGCTATGCTAAAATAGGGATTGTCAGGCCAATTAAGGCAGTGCCAGATTAAGGACTGAAGTGGGTTACTTCCACTACTACAACTACTACTACAGCTTTCGCCTTTCATTCTGCATAATGAGTACATTCTACTTTAAGTACATTTTGATACCAATACTTTTGTACTTTTACCCAAGTAATTGTTTTATTTCAGGATTTTTACTTGTATTTCAAGTTTCAACATTGCAGTATTGCTTCTTTTACTCAAGTAAAAAATCAGAGTACTTTTTCCACCACTGCATGTCATCTTTGCAGTAGATTTAGATTATTACTTCTTCTGTCAGTGATTGTACGGTCATAGTTGTTTGGTGGTGTGTAGTAGACACATGTAGGGCAACAGATGGTATTGGTCACTATAGTCACTACCTTTCCAACCAGTGTCTGTCGGTCCCCTTGGATTATGCATGCTAAAAGGAGGAGAGAGTAGGAGTCACTGGAAGGCAGCGTGGACCGTCCTGTCACTGAGCGGTTGTGTGGGACGGAAGTTATCCCCCAGCACCCCGTCATTCCCTTCAGCAACCTCTGCTCCTTTGATATGAGACCGCAGCCTCCGAAACTCCTCGATCTGGAGGACAGAGAGAGACAGAGTGATGATGAATGGAATGCATAGGACCACAATGGAAACAATTAAGCCCTCAGGGCTTTCTGATACTTTTAGGCTTAGCATTGCTTGCATACTTCATAGTATTCAAACAATCAATCAAAAAACACACCTTTAAATCCAGAATAGGTTGTTAGCCCATACCTAGTTTTGACACAGCACAGCCTGTTACCAGCCTTTTACACAGTAGCCTATTACTGTAGGCTTATGTCTTGAGTCCCAGGGAAAAGTGATTAAATTTGGCTTAAAACTTAAAAAGCCCTGTTGGTGGGAGGTGTGTGCGGGTGTGTGTGTGCACGGGCGGGCGGGCGGGCGTGTTTGTATGTCTTGTATGTATTGTCTAAAGTAATTTAATGTGCAAAGATTATGGCAGGAAGTCAGCTAGATGTTATATAGATAGTAAAATCGCTGTTCATTCTTTCTTCACAAGCATTCATGGTGTTAGTAAGTTGGATCAAGCTGGTCTACCAGCAGCTCCACCAGCTCACAGAAAACTTGATTCAAGCCGAGTCATCAGGCAGGGATGTGTAGACACCAGCCTCCTCAACCATGGTAATAGTAAACAGTAACACCATTAGCCACAGTAAACATAGAAAATTGATTTAGTGCTTCCCATAACAAACATGGCTTTAGCCCCAAACAAGCATACGACCGATTAATAAAGGCGTGAAAATGGGCTTTTCACGGATCGGACTCTTTGCGGATCAGATTTTCTGATAACGGTCTTAACAGAGAGATCATCACACAAAAGTATCTTGCATTTGCAAGTCACGTCTAAAATCTGTTCAATGCAGCCATTGTAGATAGACTCAGCATTGGCCTCAGGAATGGGCTACAGTAGGCAGAAACCTTGTATCTCTATAACTTTTAATGTTTTTTCATCACTTAATTCTATACTTAATCATGCAAGAGTGAGGCAAAAGTGGCAAAAATTGCTGATCTACAAGCTCATGGCGTGTTGCGACGAGTTGTGAGCTTGTAGATGAGCCATTTCTGAAAATGTTCGTTTCATTTCCTGAAATGTAACAGTTTTGGACATACAAGGTTTTCATCTGACAGTGACTCAGAACAAACATGAAAGCAGTGTCTGAGCCTCCACAGCACTGTCAAAATGTTGACTTAACCACTGACCACTGCTGTGGATTTATAACTCCGATTACATGTACGGTAAGATTTATAGTTGTCCTCACACAACTGTTGCACTGCTCGCACGCACGCACGCACGCACACACACGTGCCATTGGCAGTCAATATTAGCCGGATGTTTGATGTATCTTAGGGCCCCAACCTGTTGCCATAAAAGACTGCTATACTGTTCACACTAGAGTGTCATTCAGCACAAAACTTTGAAAATAGATGATCTATATTTAGATTTTTTTAATGTAGCATGACTAATTTAGAGCCCTGAGGGACCACGGTCAACCAAGTATAGATACAAGTCACATCTCCTGTTCTGACAGGATCAATCACAAACACTGACAGAAGTTAGAATGGTGCCTTTTCCAAGTCGGACATCCCACCCATGACCCAAAATTGCATTATAATGCAAAATGCCAGAAGCCAGAGAGGATTAACCCGATGAGCAAAATAGACGGTCAGGGGTCTGTCAGGTGACAGGTCTCTTTGAAAAGGGCAAGCAGACTAGAGGGGGGTTCAGATGAAACGGTTTATATAAATGTCAGGTGATTTCCACTTCATCTTTTAACCTTTCAACAAAGTGACTTATTTTAGTGAATCATCCAGTGATCATTGACTCATTGATTGGTTAGATAAACTTAGATTAGAAGGTTGTCTGTCTGTCTCTTACATAACTCAGGCACGTACTGTCTCAGCGTTCAAACTTGCCGTGTGTATCGCCAAGGACCCTACGGTGTGTGTTCTGCTGAGTGGAATTTGTTCAGGCTAGCGGTTGTCCAGAAACAATATCTCTATCTGTCTCTGTATGTCAGTCTCTCTGTGTCCCGCATTTAATTCCCATATATAGAGATAGATGCCTACCTGCCTACCTGATGTCATCCAAGTCATTATGATAATGAAAATTGCACTTAGTACTCTGACAATGGGTACAACAAGTAGGCATAACACAAGTTACACAATGGGCATCCAGGGGGTGTAAGACCATGTCTGGTCATAACCTGCTTTCATCCACTGTCTGTCTACTGTGTTGTACTGTATGTTCTCAGGGTGAGGGTGTCACACACAGAATCTGTTACCCTGTAACTTTAACATGGATAACATAATGATAATGAAATGTAACATCATTGTGAAGCACAGTAATAACCAATATATATATTTGTTGTACGAGTCGTATAGGGCTTAAGAAATGAATAACATATCTGAAAACACACAAGTGGATCCCAGCTTTTGCTAATCATATCAAGGGCGGCGGGCTCCAAGCGAAACAGTTTTGGTACCAGTGCCTTAGAGTAGGCTTTCCTTACCTGCATCTGTGAGATGGTGAGAGGGTAGCGGTACAGTATCCAGGTCACCTTCTCACTACACGGAGGTGTGGTGAGAGAGCCTTCATACACCCAGTAGTCTCTGAGCAGGGGGTCTGGTGGGCGGAGCAAACATTACCATGAAATATCGCATTATAAACAATATACAGGAGTACCTCCTATACATCATAACTCGTTTGTCAACCAGAACGCACTGAGAATGCTAGCCGAAGGCCGCATCCAGTGTCCATTTGACTATGCATGTGCGTTGCACCTCATGGTTCACAAATACCCCAATGTCACTAAAAACTAAACTTCAGACCTCTCAAAACAAACTGATAAGACTAACCTCAACCCCAGGACTCGCCTAACCCCATGCAGCTCAATTTGCTAGGCTAGGATGGCTCAAGGTAGAAGACGGAGTGCTGAGTGTAGGCAACTTGCAACGTGCGCTAACCCCTCCTATGCCCAGCTTTGTGATGTGATGATGTATGATAATAAGAGTGCCCCTCACTTCACACAAGTGTGATTTCAAGATGCTCTTAGGAAACAGCCCACAGCAACTGTCCTACTACTTCTCTAGAGTGCTGAGATGCCCATGAGCAGAACACCAAAGGAGCTGACCTTGTTCCCCCCTAGATTTGGTTCAAACATGCAACACC